>NC_141760.1:98302210-98630710 GCF_982258835.1 Parasteatoda tepidariorum
AATCACAAAAGAAAGCTAAGACTGTTAAAGCATCATGAAAAAGAGAGGCTGAAGTGGGCAAAAGAGATCATGTCCTAGGATGCTATGTGAAAAAATGTTCTTTTTTTCCGATGATACGAATTTTATTTTGGATTATTCTTATGATAATAATTACTGCTGGCATGATTTGCGAACAGAGCGTGATTTCTTCAATGGGAGATGGATGGTGGCTTGGTATATGATCTGTGGAGCTTTTGCATATGATGGTAAATGCAAACTGCGGCAAATTTCTGAAGAAATGGTCTCTAGTTATCAACAACTACTTTGCTTTACCAACACCTTATACTTTTTGGTCCACATTTTAACTTTCTAGGAGGGTTAGACTGTAAATTTCAGGAAGACAATCGGCTTTGCCATGCGTTTCAATAAACTAAAAATTGGTTTTAGAAAGAAAAAAATATCGAGGTCCTTAGCTGGTCAACCGAAGTACTGATCCTAATCCTACAAAAAACTTGTGGGGCTACTTAACTGGACATGGGTATGCAAATAATCGCCAATATAATTCAGTATACGACTTGGAAGAAGCTATCGTGGATGAATGGTAGAAAATTTCTACAACTTAGCTTGAAAATTTGATACGAGTCGATGAAAAATCGAGTATTTGAAGTTATCCAGAAAAATGCGTTATCAATTAACCTGTGATCTTATAATTTTGTATCAGATATTTTTGATGGAAAATTTTGATATTGTTTGACAGAAATTCATATTTAAATATATCTCTTAAAAACTAGGTGCATGTATTTTGTTTTTTTTATTCATTTTCATTAATTTAATTTAATTTTGAAAAAATTTTATTACTTATATTAAAAGTCACAAAAACCGCAGTAGTCTTATAATTTTGTTACACACTGTATACTTGAGCTCTAACCGAATTTTATTGGAGGATCAATTATTTCAGGGGACTGCTTACTCACTCCAATTTATAGTTTTTTCTATTTATTAATGGATTGTAGTGATGCATCTTCCCCATTTATATTGATTTATTATCTAAGATATAAAAGACGTTTTTGTACCTAATGGATTCAAAATGTATTGTCTTTTTCTCCGTGTAACGCAATCTTGATTTTTTTTTAAATAAATTAAATATGAAAGCATTTTAGTTTAAGAGGTGTACAAATTTTTTTAATTATTTAATTAATTAATTTTTTTATGAAATAAAGAATTTATTTCTACTGGGTTACTGCTCTCGTTTTATTATATTAATCATAGCTTTACTACCTTAAAAAGTTTCAGGCATCAAAGTTATGAGTTAAAAATAATAAATAATACACATCAGAAAATTTTGATGCTTAAAAAAAAAAAAAAAAAAAAGCATAAAAACAAGGAAAATAAGAAATCTGTTTTTATAAATGGTGTAATAAAATTAATTTTCAAATTTCTACAGTGTAAGGGTACATTTCATAAAAAGAAAATATTTCAAAATTATGGAATCAAAATGTTTCTGGAAAAGAAGAATTTGTAGTCATTGAACCCCGATTTTGAGGAATATTTGAATCTGAGAAATCTTAGAATTACGATGGAGTTCGATCATAATCTCCCCTCCTAATATGAAACATTCAAAAATACACGTTGCATGTATCGGGGTCCTTTTTTTTAATCACGTTCATTCACTTTGGGAGAATGGTTGGTCGCTTCTCTGTGACTTGAATTATTTTGTTACACTTGGATTCTCATCTCTGCAATTTGGAAACAGTGGCGTTGAATGTTGTTGCAATTCAGAGATGATTTACTTGGATAATTAACAAAAATCAATAAATATGCATGCCACCTTTTGTATTTTAGGCTAATTTCAGTGTTTTCTGTGTCTGAAGTGTTTGGAATAACCTCTTCGGTGGTCTATATTAACCTGTCAATGAATAGGTTCTTGTGAATTCGTGTAAAAATGTACTCATTTTAAATTAGCGTAGAAACTGGGGGGTTTTCTGACTGAATCCTGCTTTTGTTGGGGGATCAGTTTTTGTTTTCCGGGGTGATGGTTTTAAAATTTTGAGTAATGACAACGACTCCGTTTTTCAGAGAAAGAATTTTGTGAAAGGTTCACGTTTGCATGAACAACGTTATGCAGAACTCATTTTTTACGATAAAATAATTTATGAAGGATCAGTTTTACCGGTGAAAATGATTTGTGAAAGGTTCGCTTATACGGTAAACGTATTCTGGTTACCATAATCCTGTGACGCAGAATTTCCATTAAACTTATTTTTCATGCCTTTTTTTATTATTTTGTATTAATTTTGGTCAATATAAGTGCGAGATACTATATTTTTATTTTATTTTATAACCGTCGTTGAACAGCCGACCCAAATTTGGGTTTACGACTATTAGTGTTCAACACCTTAGCCTTGTAATTTTGAACCAATCCAGAAGACAAGGAAACTCCTGGATCAGTACCACCAGAGGCATGATTTGTTATGGGAACATGGAGGACTTTGTGACTCGACAGATTTAACGTGCGTCAGTTACCATTTACTACACGGGGAGTCTTAGGCCCACGGGGATCGAACCCACGACCTCTTGGACACGGGCCCAGTGAAATACTATATTTAGCATTTTAATAGTTTATGGTTATAAAAGACAGCATTAAACACCGGTGTCCTTTCTGCCGTAAAAATAAAATCTTAACAAACTTCAAAACAACATATATTTTTTTTTAATTGCGCTTATTTTCAGTTATTAAGATCTGAGAAAATAAGTAATTCATCACTGAAATTTCTTTAATTTACAAAATCAATTACTGATAAATTTTTGAGTATGAATAAAAAAAAGGGCTTTTTTTCTTTCAAGCCTATTATTTATTTAAATTTTTTTTTTTTTTTTGATATTATATATTTAATACAAATATAATTCCGATAATCTAACAATTTTTCGTTAGTGACTATTAGACTGTTTTTTATTACTAAAAAATACAAAAATATTATTTATTATTATTTATTTTGTTGTAATTGGAGCTCCAGAAAAAAAAAAGTATATTAAGGAGACACGGGTACCCTATATGCGTCAAAGGGATAAAAGGGCTCAAGTATTATTGTGTGCCATGCCACAGTGATATTTTTTTTTTCTTCATCACACTCATCATTAGTATTGTTTCCAGATAGATACTAAATTATTTTCCATGATTATTTCAATTTGATAGTTAGCATAATACTCAGAGCCTTATTGCCCTAGAAATAATCGTGTTTTTCCACACAAAAATGCTCTCAGGAACAGTTTTAAAATTTGACTTATTTTCTTGTAACAAGTCCTTCAATCAATGTTTTGGAGCACTTTAATTCAAATTTCCAAAAATTAAATTAGAAGTAACTTAATTAAAACTATTTTCCTCTTCAAAGCATCGCTTTTATTATTCTTACTTACTTGGATCAGATTTGCTTTTTTTCTCTCTTCGAACACTCTAGAATTCTCTTCATTTTTTATTCATTTTGCATGGTTTCTTTTTCCTTACTGTGACGGCCGTTTGTTTTACAATGAAAATTAAATAAAATGAAAAGATGATAAAAAAAACTGTAATCAGTGTTTTAACTGTTGGTTTTCTTTGTGACTTGTAAGAAAAAAAAATTTTTTAAACGAACTTTAAAAACTATCTTCAATATATTATGTGCATATCGTTAAGTATAACAATGTGAATTTATCTGTGAGGTGGTGTGAATTCAAATTTTTTCCTTTAGTTATTCTATAGCACAAGAACGTTGTGAATCTTTTTAGTTTTTCTTCGCTTCCTTTTTTCTGAATTTATATCACCTTTTCAAACATTATATAAATTTGCTTTATGATGTTTACTTGTTAAATATTTATAAGAGTGTTTTTTTCGTTATGTGTACGGAAAAAACTTGCATTTAAAGAATAGGTATCTTCTAAATTTATATACTTAATATTAGCATAATTTATTTACAATACCAGTGGGTGAAAAAAAAAAGACTCAAATTTTTTTCTGGTGAATATTTTAAGTACTCATGTGATCGTTATTTCTAGGAGGAGTTTGTGTGTATAGAGGGGAGGGATATTCTAAATCACAAAATAACTTCTTCAAAAGGGTTTCGATTTAAAGTGCTGCAATCGTAAAAAAGCGAGTTATTATTGTCACTTGTGGCATTCTAGAACAATGAATTTTATATGCTCGCGCTTTCTCACTTGTGTAAATGCGTGTCATTTTAGGCAATGCATTTGCTTGCCTGTTCTGACAAGCATAAATAATAAATACGTTTTCCACACTACTTAACTCCTTGCTTTTTTTTTTTTACGGGGGCTAAACAATGACACATCTGTTTTACGACTAGAAATCGGGTATTGTCGATGACGGAATTGGATTCAAAACATTTAAGTTGGTGATAGATGATCAAGGAAGGAAATGAATTATTGAAGTCTTGGAGCTTAAATTTAACAGCGTTTTTTTTTTCTTCGAATAAATAAGTCTCAGTTTTTTTTTAAGAAAGCCACACAGTTTAAATGCCTTACACTTAAAACAGAGGTATGATTTTAAACTATATATACCATTTTCCTTGTCTTGGCTTAAGAATGGACCAATAACATTATAGTTATCAATAAACTTTTTCAAAAATCGCCAATTTGGCGGGATTTTTTCTGCCGTGATGAAAATAATCAAAATCGTGCGAAAAATTTTTTTAATCCTAGGGTTATTCATCATTTTAGTATCTTTCTAAATAATAAACTATATCAAAATTCTTTAAATTTTCACAAAACTGTGACTTTTCTTCATATTGATCTTGTGTGACATTTTTAGCTTAGAAGACGCGGGCAATAGATAGCAGGGGTCTGTCCAGACATTTTGTGAAAGGTCCGTTTTTCGTGAAATTGTGAAAAAATTACTCACATTCCTTCAACCAGGGCCCACTTTTATGAATTTGTGCAAATAGGGTCCGTTATTGCAAAAAAAAAAAACTTTTTCAAGGAGTTTTTAAATTGTAAAGACATACAAAATTATGCTCAACACTGTAAAATTATAATTAAAAAAATAAAATTTTCAAAAATAAACAACAATTGCTGCTCCTAAATTAGAGATGCAACATACAAATATTTGGTATTTAGCCTATACTGCTGAACGCAGAATATTCATTTCGGACGAATAATGGAAGAATCGTCTGCCGAAGACAAAACTTAATTCGTTTACATCCATCTTTCTTGTTTTCTGCCCTGGAAAGGGTTTATTCGATTAACAAAATAATAATGAAGATAAACAAATTTGTGAAAGGTTCGATTAAAAGAAAAATCATTTTGTGAAGGGTCCGTTTTTAAGTTAAAATATTTTGTGAAGGGTCCGTTTTTAAGCTAAAATATTTTGTGAAGGGTCCGTTTTCATGAAAAGATATTTTGTGAAGGGTCCGTTAACGGACCCAAATTTCTTCTAAACAGACCCCTGGATAGGCTAAACTTAACCTAAAAGTCATGTGCCTACAGCGGATATAAAAAAAATAGCATATTATTCTCAAAAATCGCTTTTTCATATGGCTCCAGAGCCTTCGAGAAATAAATTGAATATGGTTTTTTTTAAAACTCCTTCGCCAAGGAAAATAAAAAAGCCACAGTTTAAGTGCCTTACATCTGAAGCGAAGCTATAATTCTAAAATATGTATACTATCTTGCACTAAAGAATTAATTGTCTTTGCTTTAGATCGCACAAATAACTTAAATGGCCGGGATAGCCTGGTTGGTAGGTCGCTGGGACCATGTCCAAGAGTTCGTGGGTTCGATTCCCGCCGGCCGAAGACTCACCGTGTAATAAATGGTGACTGATGCACGTTAAATCTGTCGAGTCGCGAAGTCCTTCATGTTCCCATAACAAATCAATACCTATGTTGGTACTGATCCAGGAGTTTCCTTGTCTTCTGAATTGGTTCAAAATTACAAGGCTACGGAGTTGTTGAACATTAGTAGTCGTAAACCCAAAAATTGGATCGGCTGTTCAACGACGGAAATAAAACAATAATAAAATAACTTAAATATTTTAAAAGTTATTAAGCTTTTTATAAAATCGCCAATTTGGCAACATTTTTCCATTTTGAAGAAAATTATCAAAATCAATGCCTCATTCTAATTTTTTACAGATTTTTATGGGCCCAGATAATGCAGCACTGGTAAAAAGTTTTTAAAAATTTAAATATTAGACCACAAACGCTTTTCATAAACTGTAGCTTTTCTCCATATTGACATTTAGCGCCATTTTGAGAATAAACATAGAGGACGCTGGCGGAAGATAGGTTGATCTTGACCTCTCAAACAGGAGTAACTGATTTCAAACTCACAGAAGAAGAATGTGAAAATAGCATATTCGCCACAAAGCATCATACCATGCGATGACAGATGCTTCGAAAAACAGCCTTAAAAGTCTCTGTAATAAGTACATTTCGAAACATTAGTAAAAAATTCGTAATGAGTTATGTAAAAGTAGTGTAATGTCATATACTTAAAATAAGCTTCTTTCTTTACTTAATTAAATATTGTATCAAACTTAGTTATGTCTTTCATAATAAATAATTAAGCTACTTCAGTACTTGCATTAAAATCTCATCAACGATAACAGTTTATGAACATTTGTATTTATTTTCCACATTTAATTTACCAAAAGTTCATTATTTCAAAATTCATTCATTCACAAGGAGATGCTTCTTGACTTTTACGATGAACGACCCATATGTCCCTTTATTGCTAATTAAGAGTTTCGAAGTGTTTCTATTATTCGAATAACCCTTTTGATTATTCTAGTCACCGAACAATCGTGTCGAAATTATTTCGTTGTTAAAAAAAAGGAATAACCACGCCAATTTCGATTGAATCGTAGCTTTCAAGTAGATTTTGTTTCAGAAAAAAAAAGGGATAGTAGTGATATTTTTATGGCAATAAGGGGGAAACAAATACACAGCACTGATTTAATTATTCTTTTGTTAAGAATTGGAATTTGTTACTCCTAGGTAACATGAAACTATCTTTCATATCAATAAAAAATTAACTTTATCTAGCCATATTTAATTAAAATATAATGACTAAAAGAGAGAAAAATTCGAACACTTTCAGAGCAAACGATTTTTCTAATTTGAATTCATTGCATTGCAAATCGATTTCAGAATTATTTGTATTAGTGGTTTTAAGCATTTTTTATCCCAGGGCGTTTGTGTAAATCTCTCCTGAAGGTTCGGAATTTTCCTTAGAAGTATTTCAATTCCTCGGGAACTCTTTGTGTTGCTGTTTTAATAACAGTTTAAATTCTAAACTGTTTACCCAAAAGGAAATATTAATGTTATTGAATCTCATCTGTCACATTCATTCATTATCTTTCTGTGTAAACTTATCTTGTTCAAAAGTCCATCCTCGTGCACGGTCTATTCAATTTACTGATAATGTGCTTATTATTACCTATCAATGATAAGTTATTGTAGTTAAGTTGCGTTCATTCTGGGCGTATCTAGATTACGCGATTGTTTATGTAACGCCAGTCATTTAAAGAAATTTGTGAGGAGAAAAAACTACAATGTTTGTTAAGTTTATGCTTAGCCTGAAACATTATATGAAACAATGATCTTTTGACAACCTTAGTCCTAGAAATTGACACTTAATATATTCAAGGGGGAATAATTTGTGTTATACAAATTAATTCTTTTGACCTGAAACCTTATTTCAGGCTAAATTTTTTAAAATTTTAAATTTGTTTTGTAATACTAATTTCAATTAATAATTTGCGTCAACCGTAAATGTGGCAGTCATTAGATTCTTAGCTTTATTTTTATTTAACTAATTAATTGATGTATATATTCTTGTAAGACGTTTATTTTCATCTCCCAAAATGTATTCCGAATTTTTTTTTTTTTTTTTTTTTTTTGTTTTTTTTTTTGATTTCTTGTGTTTTTAATATTTTTGCAGGAGATGGGAGAAAATTAAAGTACTTGTATATGTAAATTATTAAATTTTACTCATTTGAAGGGGGGGTGCTAATTTTTTTCTAAAATTACTGTCAAATTCCTTTTTTTCTCTCGTTTATTTCTTAACTTGCTTTTTGATGTTTTATATCGAATGTTTCATGAAAAAATTTATTTGCCTGAAGTAAATACCCACCCAATGAGACCACCTTTGAGCGACATTAATAATGATGCCGAATTTATATTAAACATATTTTTCATACTTTTTTTTTTCATTATTTTATATTGATTTAGGGTCAAAATAAGTTAAATATGTTATGTTTAGCATATTAATAATTAATGGTTATGAAATACAGCTTAAAACCACCAGTGTCTTTTTCTACATTGATCAAAACATGACTCGCTTCCAAACAATAATTTTTAAAATTTGCATTTATTTGCAGTTACTTAAACCCAAGAGAAACTGTTATTCTGCATTGAAATTTCAATACAATGTATGACTTTATGATAATTATGAATTATAAAATAAATCATACTTATAAATCGTAAAATAAATCTTATGAAATTTATAAAATATTCATATTGACAAAATCATTAATTGGTAATTTTTCGAAAGTGAATGGAGAAAAACTTTTGCTTGGAATTTTTATTTTAGTACAAATATGAATTCGATAGTCTAAAGGATTTTTTTAGTAAGTATTAGGCTTTTTTTTATAATTAAAAAATTACGAAAATATATTATTGCTTCTAAATAGAGAGTCTGAAAAAAAAAAGGATCAGAAGGCGTCAGATAAAAGGGACACCAGTTTCCCATCTGCGTCAAAGGGTTAAAGCTGTTTAGTTATTCCTTGCTGAAGTTTGAATATGAATATCCAAAATATGAATATCCAAATACACAAAATTAAATTTTTTTTCTTCTTTTTAATGAATTCTATTCATGTTTTTTTCTCCCCTGTTCATTTTCAAAAGGTACTTTTTGGTCTTGTCTAGATTTAATGTATCATTTATTTTGAATTAATAAAACTTTTAATTTGCTAACGATGCACTTTTCTTTCTGCAACATAATCGATTACAATAACTTAGGAATTGTTATTTCAATTGTTGTAAAATTAATAAAGAAACTATTGTTTAGCGTAACTAAAAACTTCGACATGCTCAGAATTCAGTATTGCATGAATGAGTTGGCTTTAGTTTTCCCATCGATAGATGAAAACGTGATGCTGACGTCATCTACCGTTATTGATTTGTATTCGTCAGTCTTAGAGTGAAACACAAGACATCTTTAGGGGTTTTTTTCTCCCTCCCTTTTTAATTTTTATTTTTTAATTTTTATATAATCCTAATATAATTTATTATTAATACGGAAAAATACTTTTAAAAGATTTACTGATATTATTAATGCTGAGGGATATCGTATTTTCAATATCGCGATATTTTTCTAATTTAACTCTTTTACTATATTTTTATATGCATCATTGTTACTTCAATGAATTTATCTAAACTCACTACAAAATCGTTAAATATCGGTTTTGATAATGCTCGCGATATTGTCGTTCACGATATTTATTGTTGTCGTTTATGAGCTCAATTATTATGAATGTTGCAATTGTTGTCTATAATTATCGTGAATGTTTTATATTTATTATAAGACGACATTCACGATATAGCGTGAGAAAGTGGTTTGAAATATCATTATCGTGTCGTGACATTTAAGAAATATCTATCTTTTACGATGTTGTCTTCCAATTATACTGTTTATGCTTTTCTTATGAAATATAAATACGTGTCATTGTGATAAAAACTTCTGAACATAGTAATTGTGCTTGTTTCCCCACATTATCAGCATAGAACAGACTTTTTGTGAAAAATCTTGCTTTGTTAAACTGATCTACAAGATTTTGTAAATTTATGATGATCGGGTCTTTTTTTTACGATCTACTTATTAAAAAAAAATGTAAGGGGTTTGCTTTTGTGATAAAATAATTTGTGAAGTTTCTGTTAACAGACCCAATTTTTTCCTATATTTGTGATCTATGAAAATAAGATCATGTTTGTGCAGGAAAAAAAACACAAAGTATGTCTTCCCAATTGTTATAATTTTAAAATTATTCGAAGAGCACCATTTTTGTTGAAATGGGAAATATTGTGGAGGGTCCATTAAATAGACTTGAAAAGTTTGATTCCTTTAAATTTTGCTTACTGAATGATAAAAAAAAAGTAAAACTATTTTTTGCAACTTTATTGTTCTGCAAACTCTAATCTTTAAAAAAATATATATAATATTGAATTTTTTTCTACAGATGTCCCTCCAACAGAACAAGAAGAATTGTTTATACGAAAATTATTACAGTGTGCTGTTGTGTTTGACTTTATGGATCCTGTGTCAGACTTAAAAGGCAAGGAAATAAAACGAGCCACACTAAATGAACTGGTAGATTTTATTACAGCAGGTAAAGGAGTCTTGACAGAACCAGTATATCCAGAAATCATTCGTATGGTAGGTTCTTTTCTGATTAATATGTGATGGTCACATAATATGTCTATTAAAGGTTACAGTGTAAATGAGAATTTTTTAAAAAACCCTTTTAAGTAAAGTTTTGATGGATACTCCTAAATTTCTTTTCTTTTTTGAAGGGAGAGTTTGTATAAATAACATAACCATCCCATTCTGTGGTACATAACTTTTCTAACATGGTCATTAAAAATTGTTAGAAAGGATAATTTTTTTAAAACCATATAGTAACTGGTATTATATAGTGAAACGCGTATAAGATCATCACTTTCAGTGTATTGCTTTAGAGTATATTTTGTATGATGCTTTTCATATATTTCTTTCATATTACCAATCAAAATAAATGTAATTAAATATTTTTAACATGATTTTGAAATTTTAATGAACGAAAACCTCATATCTTAAGAAGTGTTTGAAAACACTACATTAAACAGAAGAACTTTGACTTATTTTACACCCATGTTCAAAATGGATTTGAATAAGAAAAGTGGCTTTTTTAAACATGAGGAATATTTATTCATGAGCCAGTTTGTTAATCCTAAATTATTTTTTGCAAATTTGATTTATGAGTGTAATCTTTTTAATATTTGTGATTTTATTAAAGCTGTTTTTTTATTTTTTTTTATTTTCTCTAAGAAAAAAAGAACAGAGAAAATATGTTCCTTTCCATTGAGATAATATCAAGGATTCTTCTAGTGTTCTATGAATGTACATTCGAATTTGAGGATATGGCCAAAGTGATAAATTAATTATTAGTTTTAATGGTTAATTTGAATATTAGTCACTATTTAAATGGTTAGATTAAGGAAAAACACTTGCTGCTGTAGAACATCAGACCAATTTTTGTTAACACTCAGCCACAGGGGCATTTTCGTTGTGTCCTTTGACAGACCTGCAGATATTTTTGCCATTTTGATTTGAAAAATTAGTTGCTTTTGAAGTAGTTGACAAGAATTGCTGGAAACTCTTTTTTTTTTTATCTTACTTTTTTTTTAAAAGTAACATACTACAAAAAAGAAGTATTGTCTACTGTAGTTTCGCTATTTGTATTATGCTATGTACTTCTTACCACTGATCTTGAGAAATAATATTAATTACAAAAGGAATTAAAATTTGTTTCATACACCGGTATCACAATAGTGGCATGATGATGATATTTTGTGAACCGCTGAACCATAATTAGTAGTGCAAAATTTCTGGCTGATACTTGTTAAAAAAAGAGTGACCAATCAGTCTGTTTGCTGATTTATTAAATCCGTAATAATAAAACATTGTTCTAAGAGCACAAAATAGAGAACATGTTTGATGACTCAGCATTTGGATGGAGGATATTTTGTAAAATGCAGTTCCAAATATTTCAACTTACGTAGATGCTAAGAAAAATTTTATCAATGAAGCAAAAATAGTATTAAACTGCACATTAAAATTGATATTGAATTTCTACCGCTTGTAATGTACTGCAGTTAGTTTATCAGTATAATCTTATTTTGTTTGTTTTTTACAGTATTAAAAAATGCGTTATTTGAATTTATTCTGGTCTAATTTTATTAAAAATTTTGCGAAATGCCTCCATGTAAAAATTCATTATGTGCTAGGTAATCTATGCTTGTATTTGTAGAAGACAATGCTCATTTTTATAATTTTTTTTATTATGTTGTCTAACAGCGTGTGGCCTGTAGGACAACACAAATTCACTGATGTAGCCTTTGCTGCAAGAGGGGAGGGGGTAAAAACTCCTTACCTAAAAGTTTATTTTTTATTTTATTTTTTTTCAAAGAAACTCACAGTATTGTTTCACTTAGTTCAGTATTATATATAGCATGTATTAAAAGTAAATTTATTATATTGTTTAAATATTATATTAGAGTATGCATTAAAAGTGAGATTAGTCCAATAAAAGCATTCATATCCCCTCTTCTTGTAGTAATACTATACTTGATTTACTATTCTCAAAAATAATATAATTCTCTTTTATTTACGTAACTAATTGCAGTGTGGTGATTGCTGATATTGTTTTTCTGTAATTAATTCATAACAGTCGGGAATTTGGATTAATCTGATCAAAAGAAATTTTATTAACACATTATTTTTTGAAAATGTAAATTCAAACATAGTTCTTAAGTTGTTGTTCTTTAATGTATTTTTCAAATGACTCTATTTCCTTCTTAGATTGCTTGTAATTTATTTCGTACATTGCCACCCAGTGAAAATCCAGATTTTGATCCTGAAGAGGATGATCCAACTCTTGAAGCTTCTTGGCCACATTTACAGGTGACATTTAAATTTATTTCCAAAATTTGTTTTATTTCTGTATACAGGTAATTATGAAAATTTAGTCACTGCTTCAAAAGTATTTAAAGGGCTGAGATAACCTGGTTGGTAGGCAATGGGCCCATGTCCAAGAGGTCGTGGGTTCAATCCCCTCTGGCCAAAGACGCCCTGTGTAGTAAATGGTGACCGATGCACGTTAAATCTGTTTGGTCACAAAGTCCACCAAGTTCCCGTAATAAATCAATACCTCTGGGTGTACAGATCTAGGAGCTCCCTTGTCTTCTGGATTAGCGTCAAAATTAGAAGGATACAGAGTTGAACATTGGTAGTCGTAAACCCAGAATTGGGTCGGCTGTTCAACGACGGTTATAATATTTAAAATATATATATATATATTAAATGTCTCACTAGTTTGTTCACATTTACTACAGGAAAATATTTTAAAATTTAGGAAACGAAATAATACAATAGTAAAAAGTTAACTAAAAATGCAAGTTTAGCTTTATTATATAAATCTAACTTTTTTCATGCTTTGATTTTTAAAAAAAGTGTTTAATGTTCCATATTTACCATAAGTAAAGCATTTCATTTTATATTAAAAGTTAAAAAATAATAATTTAAAAAAAAATTAAACCATTTATATTTTTTAGGTAATTTTTCAAAAATGCGTTTTTAGATTTTTTAGATATTTTTGTGAAAAAATCTATAATGAAAATTATAGTCTTCCAATTAACTAAATTTGAATGCAAGTTTTTTTAAATATTTTATAAATAGTGTATTAATCAAGAAGTTTTAAATTAGATGTAAGTCTTGTTACTATATTATCAACTATATGTAAGGTAGAAATGTAAATAATTTATACACTGGTCTAGATGACGAGTAACTAAGAGATTTCACTAATCTACACATATTTATTGGTACATTCACAAGTCTTTTTTATATTGAAAAATAATATTAAAATAAAGCTTTCTTGACATAAATCAAAATGTATCATTATTATTCAATAATTAGGTATCACTTTAACAGCTTTAGAAAATGCAGAAAATGAAGCATTTAATTTCTGAAAAGCTTTAAGACTTAAATTAATTGATACCAAATTTTGAAAACCGTTGCATCAATATGTTTTTCACTAATCAATAAAGATTATCTTTTTCTTATTCACATAATTTTTTTATATGAGCAATTTTCTGTTTCCCAAGCTCTGCTAAATTCATTGAGCTCTATCATATAGCATTTTAATATCTCAATGAAAAATACTTATTTATTTTAAAATAATTAATAATTTTTTAAATCATCTCTCTTGGTTGGTATCTCTATCTGAAAAAAAAACTACCCTTTGTTTCAAGCATGTTCATTGTTTTTAAAATTTTTAGTTCAGTTTTTGCTCTTGAGTCTTATGCCAAATGTTTTTTTTTAATGTAAATGTCAGTAATATATTATATTAACGATATGTGTTTTGCTCATTTAAAGTTGGTCTACGAATTTTTCCTGAGGTTTTTGGAGAGTCCAGACTTCCAGCCTGTGATTGGTAAAAAAGTCATTGACCAGAAATTTGTCCTTCAGGTATAGGTTTTTTTTTTTTTTTTGAAAATCAAATCCTTAAATTAATATACTTGTCTATAATATTTTGTCTTTTTTTTATTATTGTACTGTGCAGTTGTATTTTCTTTATATTCTTATACTTTAATTTAGTTTCTCTAGTATTATTTGTGTTGTGTATAATCTGTGTACATTACTTTTATAATTAATCTTATTTGAAGCATACTGTTTTTTGAAAAAAGCAGAAAATAAGATCTGTCAATTTTTATTATTCGTTTGTTATAATGCTTGTTTCTAATATTTTAACTGTAGAGCTACTGTCTAACTAGATCAATAATTATTGTACATTGTGTTTTTAGACTCATTGTTTAGTTTATAAATTTGTGAATAAGTCATGGGTCATTCGAAATCGAAGCATAATTTGATTAATTATTTAAACTTTTGTAAGTGTGGTTAGTATGTTCCCCTCAACATTAGGAGTCTGGATTTTCTTGCTTTTTCAATACTTTATCATTTTTTTTTCACGCATTAAGAATTTCTTAAATATTTGCTAACCATCTTTTTGTTTTTCACTTATCTTTGTTTTCTATAACCCAATGTCAACATATATCTTTCTGTTGGGAACAAAATGTATTTCCGTCTCTATTAAATTTTTGTTCACTATCTATTAAATAATTATACAAAATGCTTTCTAAGTTCAAATCAAATTTTAAATTTAAAGATCAGTTTAGTTAAAAATTTTAACTTGTAAGTTATATTGTAGTTTTAATTTAATAAATTATTTAACTCTGTGATAAAATAGAAGTATATAAAAAAATGCAGGAAAATAAATATTATTAATGTATTGAAAATTACTTTCCTAAATAAAATCTTAGACACTAATTGTCTCCCAATTGCCAGTAATTGTTCAATCCTATAAAAAGAAACTTTTTTTAATATTTTTGTGTATCTGTTAAATTAATTTACCATTCAAAATTTAATAAAAATATCAAACTTTTATTAATTTTTTAATTAAGTATATATATATATATATCATTTTAACAAAGAAATACAAAATTTATGGCTTTTTAGTATTGCTGCTCCCATAAGATTGGCTCTCTAATTCTTTTTATGAATTGAATCATGCATCTATGTAAATTGTGCAAATACTATTTTTGTTATACAATAAACATCATTTTTGTAAAATTATGATGTGGTATGTGAACTTTATTTATTTAATAGCTTGGGATATATATTTTATTTCTTTCTAATAATAAAATATTAACTAATCTAAATAAATTTTTTGCTGATTTAGAACAGGATTTTGAACTATCATTTAATAGAGACAAATAATTTGTGTTTGAATAAAAAGATTTCATGAATAACTTTTTAAAAAAATTTAAGTCTAATGTTTAAATGTAGAAAGTAAAACTGATAAACCCTTTAAGCATTGAACAAAGGATTGGGTATACTTTGCTATGTAGACTAAAGCAAAAAACTACTTGAATAAAGCACAATGTCTGTTTTTTCATTTTTGCTTTATTTATGTCTTTTTTTTCTTTTCTTTTTTCTTTTTTTTTTTTTAAGTGTACATTTGATTATATAAGAATCTGTTTTAAAGCTTAATCGAGCAAATTTCATTAAATTTTAAATAGTTTCTCCACCAAAATGCTTTAAAGTAAAACATATTTTTTCATTTTTAAAAAAATTATTATTATTTATTATGTTTTAAAAGAATTTTTAGTCTGATCTTAGATTAATTATTATGAACGAGGTTCATAAGTATGAGGTCTAGAATTATTATTCAACATCTTATTCTGTGATTTTATGTTTTTCTTAAATTGGTATAGAAATTGATTTGAATTTTTATATTTTAGCTTTTGGAATTGTTCGATAGTGAAGATCCAAGAGAAAGAGAATTTTTAAAAACTGTACTACACAGGATATATGGAAAATTCTTGGGTTTGAGGGCTTTCATTAGGAAACAGATAAATAATATATTTCTTAGGTAAATAATTTTATGGTATTACTACTTGAGCAAGTCAATTAACATTAGTAGTTTAAAAATTCTAAGAATGTGTATTTAAAACTTATAAAAACATTTATTGTATACGACTACTCGTCATTCTAATAGAATTTACTTTTTTTGTCTCATTCTTGATTTTAAGTAAATGTTGATCAATTAAAAATACTTGTACTATATCATATTATGGATTGGTCAGGGATCTCATGAGTCTAAAAGAGAAAGAAAATAATAAAAGTGCCAAATCTTTAGTCTTGCTCATAATGCTCATGTCCCTCCTAAGCTCGAAAAAATGGCCTGATCTCTTAACTAGATGTTAGTTGGTGGTTTATTAATTATAAGATTAAGCTGCCAAAACATATTTATTTTTAAAAGCAATTATTTTTCCTTTGGTACGTGTCCCTGGTGCATTTTCCTGACCCTCGGTTGCTTAATTATCAGACTCCATTTGCAACACGTACATTTTCCCGACTGGTACGTTTGCTGACAGGTTTGTTTCCCTGACAACTCATTTGTTGAACAGTGCGTTTGGCTACAAAAATATTACAAAAATCCTAACTGATTGCTTATATTTGATCAGAATAATCTGCAATTTTTAAAAAATACTAATTATGCAGTCTACTCTCCTTAGTTCAACCCTCCATTATAGCCACCTTCCTATTGCATTGACCGATATATTAAGCATCGTTGCAATGGGCATGCTGCTTGGTATCGTTGGGATACGCATTCCACAGACGCAATGCTATTTTAACTCTTATTAAAGCATTCTCACCGAACCATTCATTTTTATATAGCAGTGTTTCCCAAAGTGTGGTACACATACCCCCAGGGGTACGGGAACAGTTTAGAGGGGGTACGCGTTCTTATGCTAAATATCTTGCAACAAACGAAAATGTCAAAATTTTTTATTTAAAAGCATGAAAATTTATGATTACGTATTTTTCTATTAGCTATTTTTTGCAGACTTAACAGTTAAAATTAGTGGTGTCAACAGCCAGTTGTGATTTTTAACTTTTGTACAATTTATTTATAGTAAAAAATACGTTCATTTCTTTATCAGGGGGTACACAGCGTTAAGAAAAATTTAGAAAGGGTACGGAAAAGTCGTAAGTTTGGGAAACACTGTTATAGAGCAATCAACATTTTGCGATTCGATTCAGCTAATCTTTTCCTCTTACCGCTCATTAAATGGTGAATCATCTTAAAATCCTGTTGAATGAAGCGGAAATTATGCGGCCCTTAGATTTTTATTTTAATGGAAGATCCCATTTCTCTTATGTTTTGCAATTTATCAAGTATAATTGTTATTAAATTTTAAAAAATATATATGTAGTAATAAGATAGTAGTAAAACTATTGTTGTTTTGTAATTAATATTATATTTAATATTACTTAATGCACACGTTATATTAATTACCTAGTTAATATTCGTGAGTTCCCATATCAAGATGTGTGGCATTTTCACATTTGGGTATCCCCTATGTATGATAGTGTTATCGAGGAAAAAGCAATTTCATTGATTGCCACTGATTTTTTTGGTTTTCATTTGTATCCTCACATTATCCCTTGGTAAAGGAAAAAAAAGTCTCCTAAAATGTAAAAAACATGTAAAGTGTAAAAGTTTCATTGATTGCCACTGATTTTTTTTGGTTTTCATTTTTATCCTCATATTATCCCTTGGTAAATGAAAAAAAGTCTCCTAAAATGTAAAAAGCGTGTAAAATGTAAAAGTTTCATTGATTGCCACTGATTTTTTTTGGTTTTCATTTGTATCCTCACATTATCCCCTGGTAAAGGAAAAAAAGTCTCCTAAAATGTAAAGAGTGTCCCTACGACCATAACATCCTGCCACTTGACTTTGACTATGTTTTGCTTAGTATTTCTGTTAAGTTTTTGCTGTCTTATTTTATGGCTCCTTTGATTCTGTTACATTATATTGAATATACAATAATGTTCATGTCTAGCACAATATAACCGTAGGATGTATAACCCGATAGTGCTACTTTTAAAATGTCTTTTAATGTAAAATTCATCCTTTGCTGTTCCCTGAAGGATGAAATTCCCATTTTCTTATAATCATTTCTTGGTGAACAATTTATGAACAATTGAACTTGGTGAACAATTTACCAGTTATGATCACTACTTCGAAACTTATGTATATTAATTTTTGCTTAAGTAATAAATTTTATAATGTTATGCATATATATTTTATTTTTACTTAAAGGTTCATTTATGAAACGGAACATTTCAATGGTATTGGTGAACTGTTAGAAATATTGGGCAGGTTTGTATACTTTCTTCTTATGATCTTTAGTAACTCAATTTGGTGACATTTTCTTTAAAAATAGGATTAAAAACTTGATTTTCTTTAATTTATTTTTCTTTAGTTTTAATATGTACATACATCTAACGGTCTACGAAATTTCTAAAGAAGAATGGCTCATGGCAAAAATAATAGCTTATCTTTTCGCCCAATATTTGAAAAACTTTTAGGCGCCAATCTATTATAGGCATACACACATTTATTTACTATCAAAAAATCTTATTTCTGTCTTTTAAAAAAAAATTTTTTTTTTTTTGCACGTTATAAATTACACCTATACATAAGATACTTTTTTACATCCTTTAATATGTTATATCCATTGCAGGGCTTCTAGCTAGTCCTCCTTTTCATTCAAAGTCCATATTTTAGTCCTTTTTTAATGTTTTGTTCTTTTACATGATTTGAAAGTGTTTCAAATACATTAAAGTTGCGATGCATGCCGACTTTGTGCATCAATCTTTCCTCATCATTCAGTTCATTTGAAATCCAATGATGTCAATATTAGCAGCTGTTGTATTTATTGATTAGTACCACAATCGTTGAATCAGTGGGTCATTCCTTAAGTAAGATTTTTAATGTGAGTTTAGTAAAGTCAGTGAGGGCAAAGCTTCATCTTTTAACAAGTTGCAGATATTTTATTGGTTGAACTTGGCAGACCGTCTATTAAATGTACATGAGTGATTGATGTATCGTATATATTTAACCCTATTTGTTGTTTCTATAATTCCCTACTAAAACATTTACGTGGACGAATTTGTGTAATATACTAAGAGACTACAACTACTATTCTCCTTAGTTTTCGAAAAAAAAATTCCTCTTAGCTGCAAGGGTATTATATTTATTAATAAATTAGAATTAAGAGAATTATGCCCATCACTAAACACAAGTAATTTAAACAGATTAAAGTCATATGAACAAATAGTTAAGTTCTAATGAATCTTTTAAAAAATTTTTGTTTTTGCTTAGAACAGAAAAAAATAGTTTGCAGTAGCTTCAAAGCGTTAAAAGTCTCTGTATATATTTTACTTTTTTTTTAGAGGAAGTTACTTATCTTGTTTGATTATTAGTTGTTTCAAAAATTTGAATTGGTATTTTCGTACTGTTCATTTAAAATGATTTTAATCGTGTTGTCAACTCGTTAAATACAAAAATTTAAAGTATGGGGGTTATTAACAAATTGATCTGTTAACTTCAGTTGAAATTTTAAGTTACAGATTAAATTCGAAATACTCCTTCAGTTGAAATTAAAATTATTAGGCTCCAATTGAAAAATATTAAACAAATTAAAAGTATAAAAAATATTCATTTATATTTTATTTCCAATAATATTAAATTCTTTTCAATAATAATTTTTATTATCGTTAGATCTCTAATTTGAAAAATATATTTATGTACATCTTAGTGGATGTGTGGTTTTAAGAATTTTCAGTGCTCTTGAATTATCTAATGAGAAAAAAAAAACACAATATCTTCCTAATCATGAGATTAAAAAAGAGAAGTATAATTATGATCTATTTGCTACAATCAATAATATTACTGTAAGGAAAAGAGATCTTAATAATGAGTATTATGAAAAGACAAAAGTTGTACAGATTTGACTTAGTAAAAAAAAAAAAAATAAGAAGAATTGTAAACATAAAACTGTGGATACTCTTTAAAAGGAATTTTGAAACAAAATGTTTTTTTAATGTCTACTTCTCCCTCTCTCTCTCTCTCAATCTCTCTCGTTTTTTGTTTATATAATAATTAATTTACAATTTCTGTTGCAAGTCTTGAATCTGTGCAATATTAACTAAGTTTTAGGAACTTAAGCAAGGACATCATTAAGCAGGAACTTCATTTAATTTTTATTCAATAAATCTATTTTGAAAATTTCTAACTTGTTTTGGTAAAACACCAGCAGTTTTAACTATTAGTGTTCTTTGAAAAGGAATTACTAAGTAAAGAAGCTTATTATTAAATTTCTAGGATTGTGTATCTAAAGAAATTCTGTTTGATTGACTTTTAATGTTTTTGTAAAGAAAACTATGAGTGGTTCTCTGAAGGTCTCTTTTAAATTTTAAATAGTCCTCATTAGTCCTCTATTCAACTACAAATGGTACTCATTAATCCCCTTTTCAACTACAGATGGTCCTTTTCAATGTTTGAAAGAAAGCGGCCGGTCATTTTTTCAAAAGTTTTGATTGTAAAATTATTCATTTAATGTTACTCAGTTAGCCCTTTAAACTTTAAACATCTTTGCAAGCTTCTGTTGAATTTTTACCTTTTACATACTGTGGGCTGAAACCAATGTATTCTGTAGCAGTTGTGTGTATCAGTTGTTGCCAACTCTACAACTGAATAAAATAACCAGAAATTCTTAATTAAATATTTATTGAGTAAGAGAAAAATAAAAGGGTTTATAATTAAGTGAATATTTTAAGATGTGTAGAAAAATATTTTACATGTCCAAAATTAATTTATTTTAACTCTTTTTTTTTTATTAATCAATATGAAGAACAAGACCTATTTTTATCAACTTTTGCTGAAAAAATTGCATTACAGAATGATCTTACACAGAAATTAGCATTTTAGCTATGAATTTGAATTATTAAGGGAAAAAATTCTTCACTAAATATAGTGTGTGTGTGTTTTTTTTTTTAATAATTTAAATTTGAAAAAAGGATAATCTTTTTATCTCTTTCAATTTATTAAATAATATACTGTGTGTAGTGTAAATTATTTAAATTGTTCAAAAATTGCTTTTTAAAATATCTATCGGTTGTGATATTGTTCTTACATAGTTGCCAACTCTACTGGACTTAACAGTAAACTGCTAGTTTTTGTAAATTTTAGAAAATCACCTAAAATTGAGTAACTTTAAAAATAAAAAAAAACGAAAAAAGTCCTATTGAAATAGAATTTATTGCTTGCTTAAATATTTAATTAAATATTGTTAATACATAATGAACCGAGCCTCATTTTTAATAATCAAGCTCTAAACTTTTTTTTGTTCTAAAATGTTCAGTTTAATTTTATTCAGAACTCTTTTTTTTTTTTAAATTTAACTATTAATAATAACTTGTTTATTACTATTTAAAATTATGAGTTAACATAATAAAAAAACCTTTCAAATTTAGTTAATGTCAATCAAAAACGGAAAATATTGCAGACCATTTATTGTTATTAGAGTGATAAGGTTTTTGTATTTTGATGACATGTAAAAAAAATCCTTTTAAATTCCCTATTTGTAAAATATACAGTTATAAAATTTATATTTCATAAAATCTACTGAATTTTTTCCTAACAATGTTTGCAGCTATGTACTTATTATGGTAGAAGGGAAAACATATTAGAAAGAATTGTTGCAGGCAACATTTTCTATTACTAATGTTTTAAGATTCTGCCTTGCATGTACGGTGGAATAATCATAGAGGGAATTATCCTTCCTTACTTCTCATTTTTAATTAATTTTTCTATGATAATTAATAAACTTTATTTACTTCCCTACTCATATATATAAATAAAATGAAAGTGCACATTATACTTTTTTATTTCCAAGTGCTTGATCCTTACTTTCGTTGGATATCAATTTATGTTTCTCATTCATTGTATTTGCAGCATAATCAATGGTTTTGCTTTGCCTTTAAAGGCTGAACATAAACAATTTCTGGTCAAAGTCCTCATTCCACTTCATACTCCAAAATCTTTAGGGCTTTACCATGCACAGGTAATGTATTTTTTTTTTTTTTTTTTTTGCCTTTTTTTTTACTGTTTTCAGATTATGTTATATACAGTGTTCTCCCTAAATGTTTTTTTAAGGGCAACCTGTCCTGACTGCCTTTTGAATCCAATAAATGCACCCTCTTAGCCCTTTTTGTAAAAATAAGCCGCCATCCCTTAAAAACACTCCTTTTTTTTTAACTCATATTCCATTTTGAAAAACATTAATTCACTGTTTAAATGATAATTACACTCTGGTAAAATTATCAGCATTTATAGTTTTAATTCTGATTACTATTACAAATATTTCTTTCGTTATGATTGTTCTCAACTGGTTAAATTTTTTAGCATATCTTTTTTCAGGGAAATAGTAATAATTTTTTTAAGTGATTTTAAAACTATTTTTTAAACAAACACCTTTTTTTAAAAAAAAAAATAATGCACCTTTGAATGTTCATTTTCTCTAACTTCCAGTTATCAGTTAATAATTTTTTGTTAGTTTACTTTTTTTGAAGGAAAAAAAAATATGCAGAGGGATTGTATTTTAGCGTGCCTTTAATTTTTTTTATTAACTACAAATTTTTGTCATATTTTAATAATGAGAGCGAATTACTTTTTGAAATATAAGAAGGTAATTTAAAAATTGTTGAGGATAAAATTCAGTTATTACATACATTTGTACAGTGTTGAGTGAGTGCCCTTTTCAGAGCGGAAGCACCGTGCCCTTTTTTTATTCTAATGAGAACTCTGGTTATATAACGAAAACCTATTGTTTGTTATGAATTTCTCTTATGCACTTCTTTTAGTTTTTATTGTCAGGGCTCCTCCTCACAGGTCAAGGAAAACCTAGAATCCTCAGAAAATTTTATTTTAACTCTTAAAACTCAGGGAAAGTTGCAATTTTCTACAAAAAAACTGGGAAATTCCTAGATTATACCTGGAAAATAACCAGTCTAAGAATTGTAACTAACAGTAATCAGTTATTGAGATTATAACATCTATAACAATTCCACTTTTTAGTGAGACTTTTCCATTCTCATTCTAATATATGTTTTTGATCACAAAATCTAATATTTGACATTACAAATTTTAAAAAAATCAAAGTTTTTTGATGAAAAATTACATGGTAAAGCTAAAATTTAGTATGGATTTTCATTGAAATTTACCTGATATGCCTGGAAAAGTCAGAGAATTTTTTTTCTTAAATGGATCAGTTGGGGATTGGCTGATTGCCTTTACTTTTAAGGTTTTTGCTGACACATAACTTGTCAACTTTATGCATACACAAATTTGAAAGCCACCTCCAATAAATTCACTGTACAAAGGCAGCATCCAGTACTCCAAGCCAGATATTTCTTTTAAAAAAACATTTATAAGATTGTACATCAAAACGTGCATTCTTCACAAACTGGCTTGAAACTTTCTCCCAACTAGATTTTTTGTTGCAAAATGTTTAATTTGCATCATTGCTACCTTAATTTGAAAGAGAAAATTTCCTTAAAAAATTATACAACAGTTGCTTACACTTAACAAAATGTTGCTTCAAAAGTGTAAAACTGCTGCTCTGAAAATATATAAATTTGCAATTTAATTACTAGAATGAAAAGATTTATGTAATAATATTTTAGCAAATAAGGATGTCTTTTCTTAAAAAAAGTAATATTGTATACTTAATTTTATTAATTTACAAATTTTGTTGAATACATTACAATTGCCGAATAATTATTACTTAACTTATTCTATTATTAACAAACTTTCGATTCAAACTTTTAGAAATTGTAAAAAAAAAGGGGGGAAACTGTTATTATATTTTCAAGATTAAGAATTTTTTTTCTCACTTAAGTAAAATAAAATAATCTTTGAACTAATTCTAACTTTACATATCTATAACTTGAATTAAACGCTACATTAAAAATTTACAAATAAGGAAAAAAATCTCCCTTCCTATTGAATGGGAAATACAAGGTTTAGTTAAAGTGATCCAAAAGCAAATTCAATTTCTTCGGGGATGAAGATCTTTAAGGTTTTATCTCTCACCAAAAGTTTGTTTTATTATGTAGCAATCCTATAAAGGTTTCTAGAATGTTAAAAAGTAATTTAAGATCTTTTTTTTCTATTCAACGTAATGTGTTTATTTAAGAATAAACATTGCATCAGTGTTATAACATGTTAAAGAATACAATCAATTAAATATGGATTTGAAATACAATTATTAATTGTTTTGTTTTTGCACTTTATTAGCTGGCTTATTGCGTGGTACAGTTCCTTGAAAAAGATGCTACGCTTACGGAGCAAGTAAGTTAGATATTAATTCATTATAAAAGTTTATATTTATTACTCATTTTAATGCTCAATTAATTAAGTTGGAATTTTTAGTCTGAATGTCGTCTATTCCTTATAATATTAATGATTTTTCTAAGAGTCTTATGATCATGAATGTCCATACCTTTCTATTTTATTGTGTTTATTAGCAATTTATTGTGTTTTCAAGCAAGATGTAAAAATAACACCAAGTTTTCTTAATTTTCAAATGTCTTTAGTTCTATTTTTACCTCTCATGCATCTTGTTTCACCCATCAGTGTTCACTATCCTTTGTTAGTGACAGATTTATAAATTCACTTGAATTTTTTGAGATATAAATTTTATATCAACTAATTCTTGTGATCAGGAAAATATTGGTTCTGGTTGGCTATTTCTATACACTTCTGCGTCAAAGATTTCTATTGATTGGTAGTGTAATAACAAATAAATTCTTTACAAAATTCATCACATTAGAGAGAACATTTTTTATACAAATGCATTTCATATTACAATATAAATACATTATAAATACATTTCATTTTTTAGCCGTTATTTTGTCTTACATTAGTTTATATGAAAGAGTTCTTAATTATTTTCTTTTACTTAAAGAAAAGTCTATTTTTGTTTTTATGTGTGTAATATGGTTTTTTAAAGCATGTCAAAATGTCTTAATCAGTGTTCTTTATCTTGCTTTCTTTTTTCACTTTAATAATTTACCTTCATCCATTATTTTATTTTTTTAAATTGTTGGGTTTTAATTGATTTAAAAGAGAGACACTGATTAACAGAGCTTGAAATTTTCAAAAAGAATGTTGCCTTTTAGTCTTAAAAATCAAGATTATTCACCAAAGTATCAAATTACAAACAATTAGTTATCAAACAAGTTGTTGTAATGAAATAAATTTTGCCCACACTCATATAATTGATAAATAATTTGTTTAAACAAATCAAATAATTACTTTTTCAAAGAAAAAAAAACTTTTTTTTTGTTTAATTGTTTTATGTTTTTTTTCTTCTCTCTAGTATATATTTTAATCTATCATCTTTTTATTCTATAGGTTATACGAGGCTTGCTGAAAATATGGCCTAAAACTTGTAGTCAAAAAGAAGTAGGTTCCTAAATTTCAGATTTTTCTTTATTTCTTCCCTATTACAATTTTATGTGTATTTAGAGATGTGTCACTTATTATATAATGAATTGTACTTGTTAAGTATTTACATAATGATATTTTATTTTAGTGATTTCGATCAGAGTGTTATTTCATGGGAACTTTACCTAGAGAATATATCTAATTATCTATAAAATTTTTAATTTTAATATTTAAAAAAAATTGAAACAGGCTGTCACAAAATTTTAAGTTTTTCTTTTTTAAACTGCTACAGATACTGTTTAAAGATGTATTTTTTTTTACGAATGCTGTGGATTTTAAAGGGAAGTGGAATAATATTTTTCAAAAATTATTTATGATCAAATTGAGTGTTCTTGCAACACGTATCATTATTTGAGAGGTACAAATATTAAATAATCTTAGAGCAATAATTATTATTTCATAAATTCTGAATACCCTTTTTTACCGGAAAGCCCCTGAAGTTACAAAATTGAAGTATTAAAAGTGGCTAAAATATGTATCTAAAATAAAATATGGTTAAGTAAAAGAAGTAGTTAGCCCTCTTTATATTGCCTTTGCCAGGGAAAAGGAAGGAAATAATATGTAACATATATTATTATATCTATTAAAATCAAATGCGGGTGTCTGTTTTACATTATTACATGTATATTTTTATTGGCCGAAAAATCATATAATAAACTCAAATTAAGGAAATTTTTTATATGATTTAAATCTTAACAGTACACTGTGATGCTTGCACAAGTTATATTTAATATATCAGCCTGTTTAGTAAGCAAAAATATTAAATTATCATTATGAACTCATAAAATTTTTTATAACAATGTACCTTTAATTTCAAAATGTCTACTAAATAGATCCAATGAAATTTGACTTGAAAGTAAACATTTAGTTTTAAAGAAGTGTTTGACCTGGTCAGTGGGGATACAACAAATAGAATTCTTAATAGTACATATATTTTATATAAAAAAAAAACTTTTGTGCTAAGAAAAAACAATTATTGTAAAGCAATCATCGAGGTTGATGAGCTGTAGCAATCAGGGGACTTAGCCTCCTAGTATTGTAAAAAAAAAAAAAAAAAAATTTAAGTACGCGAATTAAAATAAGAGAATTGCTTAATAAGTTTTGATTTATTAATCTAAATATCACATACTAACCTGCATTATTTATAACTTTTAAATATGCTGATTAATTACAGACTATATTTTATGTTATGATACTAGACAAAAAAAAATTTACTTCCCCTGAATAGATATTTGCCTCCTTTTTTTTCCAATAGATTCGGAATTTTTACTTTTAAATATATAGGCAGCCTGCCTTAATCTGAAAAATATGGATCCAATAATTTAAATAAAAGAATGATCAAAAAAAGTTGGCTGTCTAAGAGTTTTTTCACTTTTTGAATTTATTGCTCCATATCTACAGAACTATTTAACCAATTCAAAATAATTTTGAACATTAGAATGAAACTCATTAATTTAATGGCAATTTCACGCAAAATATGATTTTTTTTAAAGATAATCTATTATTTTTTATTTTGATAAAAAGCAAATAAAATTTTCAAACCATAAGGAATTTTAACATCATTTTTATCTATGCAATTTTAAATGACAAAATTTAAACAGAATTTGTTTTGAACGATTCTCTAAAATTATTAGGCTGATTCATCTCAAACTTCCACTTATGTCATATGCTTCAGTAACAGAAAATATTTAATAACAAGAAACTGTGATGTAAACAGTGCAATGGTTGAATCAAATCTGAACTAATTAATACAAAGCCTCATCTATGAGAATAATTATCCAGAATTTTTGCTAAACTCCTATATTATGAAAGTCAATTTGAATCTATTGGAAAAAGGTTGATAATTTCAAAAAACTTGTTTTTCTGTTTGATTCTTTTTGCTTAAAATATCTTATGAAGTAATTTAAATTTTACTCTTCAAAATATTTTGAATTCGTATCAGAAAATTGGATTATTAGATCAAAAGTCATTCAGCAGTTCCTTTTTCTTCAGTATTTTGTGCAGCGTACAACTTAAGACAAATTAGACATAAACATTTGCATGTACCCACTTTTATTGTGTCTATGCTCACAATAGATAGTCAATTGTTCTGACTCCTGAGAGGCAGTGAACTGTGAATTTGTATAACTTGTAGGAAATGGAACAGTAGCAATAAAAAATAAAATCCATTAAGTTTAAGGAAATACAGATAATCCGCCAACCACAAAAATATATTTATTTGCAATTCTAAGTTACAAAAAAAAAAAAATGGTAGTGGTTGTATTCATTAATTTTGTTGTGGAGATCTAAATATCTGTACAATAATATGAGGTGCTATTGAATTTTATCGACTGGAAATATTTTATTTGCAGTCAGACTATAGTCAGATAGTTCTATTTAACGAACTTCCATTTTGCAAATTTCTCTATGTTGCGATTTTTTTCAACCCAAAAATATTGTAGAAGTTTTTTCATGAAATAACTTCCAAATAGCGAAGTGAATTTTCTAAGTGAATTTTCTATTTAACGAACTTTTCATTGAGATCCACTTACCCTATTTCCCAAAATATTTCAGATCATTTCAAACTTGTTAATGTATTTTGTGTGTGAAATGACCTTGAATTGATTTTCGAAGCCACTTTTAGTGAAAGTGGTAAAATCCCCTTCCCTTTTTGTTTGCGTTTCAAATGAAAAACTCAGACAAAACGGATTTTATCAGTAGCAATTAAACTTAAGAACGCATGTGGCTATGTATGTCTTAAATTTCTTTTATAATAAATGCAGCTATAATTTTATACTTAAATTTAGCTTTTTTTAGTTGAAAGCATTTGTAGCATGATAGTGTAACACTAGATAATGTGTTGCTCTATTCTTGCTTTCCATGCAGATTTCTTTTATGACTAAGATTAATAAAATAAATAGCAGATACTAGTTTATAAGATAAAGGTGTATCAATTGCTATTTTAATTTTGTCTAGTGTTTATGAATTCAAGACCTGTTTTGTGTTGTTTAAGTATTTCAAAAGTTGATTTTCTGTTTAATGAATTTTCCATGTAGCAAACTTTTTATCAGGATTTAGCGACTTTGTTAAATAGAGGGCAAACTGTATTTCTTTATGAGAATACTAATTTGTTGTCTTGTATTAAAAAACTTATACTTACCTTTAAGGTTAAAAGATTACTATAATTTTTCATGTATTTGAAAATTATGTTTGTGTTGTATAAAAATCAAATTAGTTTTTTAAAGACCTAGGCGATGTTTTGGGAAGAATCATCATCTTTAATAATTGAACGTATAAATTATTCTATAAATATTATAATTATGCAATCGTTTATTATTTCACTCTTTAAAAATAAAAACTTTTTTTTTGTAAGAGAAGTTATGTAAATGTATTGTAAAAAAAAATTGGAATGGCTAAAGTAGTTCTTAATGCCAATTAACTTTTTTTAGGTGATGTTTCTGGGAGAAATTGAAGAAATATTAGATGTGATAGAACTTTCTCAGTTTGTAAAGATTCAAGAGCAATTATTTAGACAGATTTCTCGTTGTGTGTCCAGTCCTCATTTTCAGGTATTCAAAACTTTTATTTAGTGAATGTTCCCTGAAACGCAATCCAATTTTAATTAATTTTCTGCGCACTCTTTTGTCTTTGTTCATGCCTGTATTAATTTATTTTTTTAATTAAGAATATTAAATTAATTGAAAATAAATAGAAAAAAAATGCAGGCATAATAAATCTTTAAATGTATAATCCAATTTTATTTCATGTACAATTGTGAAAAGGACATACAGGGTATCTGCGCACCTGGAAAGTCATGAAAAATCATGGAAAGTCATGAATTTCAGTATTGAACAAAATTTGTCATGATTTTGACTATTTTTTTAAAAAAATCATGAAAAGTCGTGGATTTAGGTCTCCGAAAAATCTAATTTTTAAAATGCAATCCCCCCTCCCATTTCATCCTGTTCCAAATATCTGAATTCCTATCAAATCACCATTCAGTCATATTTTATTAGAATATAAAATGATTTTATCATGTTCTTTAAAAATTATGGTGTTCTTTCAAAAACTGAAAGAAAAAACATCATTTCTAGAGGGAATTATATTTTAAATTTCTGTGATTTAAGAACTTTTATTATTTATTATTTTTTTTTAATTTTATCAATTTAAAATTCTAGTTGAAGCAAACCAGTAATTGGCGAATTTTTTTTATTCCGAAATGAGGACAAAAAAACACAGGAATATTTCTTTCCTTTCTGATGAACAAGAAAAGTATCTTTAGAATATAATTCTGTAGAAAAAAAAGGGGGAGGGAATGTTTGCTTTTGTATTTTTTTCAGCTATTTTATTGTTTCAACTCTTTTTTTACTCTGTTTTTTAAATTTAAAATCCATAAATGTGAAGAGGCAGAGTATAACAGTTTTGGTTATACCTATCATATCAATTAATGTTATTATAATGCTTTTTTAAATTTATTGTTGTGTTTTTGTCGGAGAAAATAGTATCTTCGTTAAGTCATGAAAAATTCTTGGAATTAGTCATGAATTTGAAGATCTGAAATATAGCAGATACCCTGGACATACTTTTTCAAAATTAATGGTATGCATGTAGTGTTTGTCGTAAATGACCTAATAAATGGGCTCCTCCCTAATATTTATAGATGAAATCAAAGAATTTTCAAAAAAATCACTGTAAAACTGTAAGAGCATATTTTGACATTCAGATAATTTATAAATCAAGTTAATTTTGAGAGCTTAAAAAGTTAAACTTTATGAACTTTAAATTAGTTTTCTAAGCACTTATTATGGTTACATGATAAATATAATTTTGGTAAATGTTTAGTACTCACTCCTTTTCTATAAATCTCATTTGCAGAATGAATTTTTTTTAAAAATGGAATAACATTGGATGTTAGTAATAAAAAAAGGCAATATTCAGTTTTTTTTAGATTTAAAAAAAATTTTAAGGCAAAATTTCCTTCATTGGAAGGTGCAGTGTATTGTGAGGTAAGTATTTTGTATATAATAAATTATAGATTTTTCAAAGTACATTAATGTTTATTTAATCTTGACATTCAATTAGACTCTTCTTGATTGTGAACTATTCTTTTCATCAAAGATCTGTAGTTTTTATTAATCTTTGATGATTTAACGGACATTTATTTTTCAGTTCCTACTATTAGTTCCCACTCTCCCTATATCTTGTTCAAATTTTCAATCGTTTATAAAATACTTTTTATTCATTCACTTAAGTTTAAATACATTTTTTTGAACTTGTAGTGGATGATACTTGATGTTAAAACAGTTTTTTCAAATATTAATTCAGTAATTAAATAGCGATGAGCGATAAACATTATATTACTTATTATTATCTTATAAATCTTACGTTATTACTACTGGCAGTTATTAATTTGACAGTTTATTAAATTATCATATGACCTATTTCGTGTCGTTTTAAGAGTTATTTCAAAATCTAAACATCATTAAAGAAATAATAAGAAAGGGGTAAAACAAAAATGAATAATTTTTTCACAACTATAATACTATTTCCTGCAATGCTGTGCATATATGTTGCAGAATTTTTAATTTTTCTCATCCATTGTGTTTTTCTGAATGTATTATACATAGCTCACATATAAACAAGGCATTCTGCTAAGTTCCAATGATATTCAAACTAAAATAAAATGTTGGTTTTAGGTTGCTGAAAGAGCACTCTATTTTTGGAACAATGAATATATCCTGAGCCTGATAGAGGAAAATAATCAAGTCATAATGCCTATTATGTTCCCGGCCTTGTACCGTATATCAAAGGAACATTGGAATCAAACAATTGTAGCTTTGGTTTATAATGTCCTAAAAACTTTCATGGAGATGAACTCCAAATTGTTTGATGAACTCACAGCTTCTTACAAATCAGAAAGGCAAAAGTAAGTCTCAATTATAATCCCACAATGATGTTTGATATATTGCCTCTGTGTACTTAATGCAGTTCTGTTTTCTACATCCATTTACTTGATGATAATTATAAAATTATGTCATTGGTGTTTAGTTAGCCACGTATTATAAATGGTTAGTGGTAAATATCGGTGTTTTCCGATCTTCTACTTTGTCTGCCAACTTTTTATCTTACTCAGAGTTGCCACTCTGCTTGGAAAATTCAGGAAATTTAAAAATCACCAAAATTAGTAGGGAAAATGTGGGAAATTTTGAGTTTTTCTTTACAAACAGGAAAAATGCAGGGAATTTTTCTAATTTTCGTCCTCTGAAGCGTAATCTATTGGATATTTAAGGATGATATTTCAGCTACACTACACTATTTCATTTACTATAGCATTAAAGTATGTTAAGCTATTCCTTTTTTTTTTTCTCTAAGTTTTTCCAGCAATTAAAACTAATAAATACAGTTAGCCCAATATAGCTCACACAAGATCACAGTAATTGTTGTCTTCTTAATATATTGTGCATAATATGCGTAGGGAAAAAAAACAGGGAATTTTTTCCAGATTTGAGTGGCAACCCTGCTAAGTCAAATGAAATGAATTTATTTGTGTTTGATATGTCTAAAGGGCAGATATTTTTTTCTGAAAAAGATTTGTCCTATTTTATTTTATTTTTCTTCTAATTATTTATTTTTTACTTTAATGGCATGTTTTGTTTTCAACTCTTATGTGATATTTTGTAGTAAATTTTTTCTTTAAGAATATGTCGTAACTGAAATATTAATTATAAATTTTCTGCCATCATTGTTCACCAAAATTGGTGTGAAGTTCGATAAAATCAGTCCGGATTTTTGACCACCTTGTAATTGTATCAAAATTATTTTAAAAAATTTCTCCAGAAAACTTTAAATTTTGCAACTATCCAATCTTTTTAAGTTAGCTTTAGTAAATGCATCAAACTTCTAAAAGAATTCTTTATATCTTCTTGCTTTTCATTTTTGGACAAACCATCAAAATTTGAATGTACTGTTTACATTTTTCTGTCGTTCCATTTGTTATATTAACATTTTTCATATTTTAACTTAATAAAACTTGAAACAAAAAATTATGCCTGTTGGAACTTTATAGAATATGTGGATTAAGGTCTGGAAACCTTATTTTATCCTGGAAATCTATCTTATTTTATCCTAAAACTGCATTTAATCAACATCTGTAAAAAGATGCTCTAATTACAACCAGTTAAGTTGGAATGTAATTGGGTTTAGGAAATTTTCTTTCTTAACCAATTTACTTAGTATTAAAAAATTTTAAAAATAACCTACATTATTGATTTCGTAATGTAGGTTAGATAATTTTTATTTCTTTTAGTTGATTTCTAGGCTAATAGCACCTGAAACATGTCATAGGTATGTAACTACGTATAAATATTACTTTTTTTTATTTAAACTTTATTTTTCCAAAAAGCATTTTTGTTTAAATTTAATTTTTGGGTCTGTCAAACAAGTCATAAAAATTTCGTTTAATCATTGTGTGGAATTTGCTTTAAGGAAGAAATATTTTTTTTTCCGCATGTTACATATTAGTGTTGATTGTATTTTATTATTATAATGAACACATAAGTATTATTTATAATCATTTACTTTTGGTCACAAATATCATTTATTGGTCAACTCATGTAGTATAGTGAGATTGTTTGCTGTTCTTTGTGCTGTTTTTTTCTCTTTGAACTTATGAGAATATTTAGCCTTTTCAAAGTGGTAATTTTCATTAAATGGTGAAAATAATTTTTCCTATTGCATAAAAATCTCAATTTCCAAGAATTTTAACAGAAAATTTTGCTAAATCCAAATCATGCTTTAACAAAATTTGAAATGACATAATTAAGATTAAACCAACAATTTATTAAATCTTTTCTCCATCATTAAGCCTTTTCTCACAGGGTGCATAGCATTTTTTAAAAGGGCTTAATTTCCATTTAAATTTTTTTTTAAATCAGTCTTTTTCCTTGCCATGTTGATTTTGGCCTCAAACTGTACAAAGAGGTGATTTTTTATATTGTTCCTTTCAACATTTTCACTATTCGTTCAACCATAATTCATTTTGGCTTACCGTATGAGAACGCCTATAATTTTACATACTTCATGAAATACTTGCGGATACGCGTGAGCTTACACTGAGCTGAATCTTGCCTTCTCGTGTGAACCTGCTACATTTTGCAAGAGATTCTCGATTTCAAGCTTACTTTTTCTGTCTTTAGAAATCAAACCGAAAAATTTCTTGTAATTTTGCTGATCATAGGGACCAACTAAACATGCCATTTTTTTTTCCAGCAAAATAAAATTTTATTCCTCTAGTTAATTTCATCATAAGAATTAATTGAGATTTTTAATTCTAAGATTTTTTTACCTGAGGAACCTTCCACTAATTGCATTAAAAATTTATTGTATATAATTAGTTATGAAGTTTTCAGTGCTCTTTAGCTATTTTATGCAAAAACTCAATAATATTTAAGCTCAAGATTTTTTTTAAAAAAAAAGTGTAAAATGAAGGGCTATTCACTATTTTAAAATTTAGCAAATGCAGAAAAAAATCTTGTGTTAATTCTGATTTGTCATTTAAAAAAAAAAAAAATTCGTTTCTTAATGATTTGGCTCAAACTCAATTGAAATAAAAAATTACACAATCTCATATTTGTTAAATATTATAAATCTAGGGACCATATAATTTATTCCTGACAAAAATGTTTAGCTTCTACTCTTATTGTATTTACATTCCAAAACTATTGAAACATTTTTTAATCATTTTATTAAAGAAATACTGAACTAAGTAACAAATATTAAATAAAAATTTACTAGGGCTGTTCACTAATTTACGTTAGTTATATGAATTAAGTTTTCTTTGTTTGCTTAATTTCTTACATATCTTTATAAATTCAGTATCATTGAAAATATTATACTAGTTAATGTTTTGTTAAATATATACTTTTATGGATAATAAATCTGAAAAAATTAGCTTTTTTAAATTTTAATGTTGAATTAAAATTTTCCTTTTTATATAATCAATTATTAATTTAAAAAATAGAATGCTTGACTCAATATTGAATTCGGCATAAATTGTTTTTATGGTGGCTATTATAATCAAGAAAAGAGTTCTTTGTCGGAAATTAGTTAATCTATCCTGATCATGTAAAGTTTTTGAATTTTGTTTATTTATATTTGTATAAGGAACTTTCAAAATAGGAAGATTTGTTTTATTAGTGTGCATATCCCAATTATGATTTTCTTTAAATTAAAGAAAAAACAGTGCTTAAAAATATTTTTTGAGCTCTTTTGTTGAAAAATTTGGCTATGCTCTCTCAGGGTGCATAGCATTTTAAAAAAGTGCTGAGATATACTTATTTTTGATTTTTATGTTTTTTGAAAGCCCTTAAAGATGCTTTTTTTTATTCAGGGTTTGTAAAAAGTGCTTAATTTTCTGTCTTTTTGAAAAAGATTTTTTCTTTGCCGTGTCGATTGTCGTTCTAAATTACAAAAAATGCATGATTTCCACAATTTTCCTGCGATATTTATCAGAAACTAGTTATTTTATCATGATTATGTAAAGTTTTTGGAAATATTTTTGAATTTTATTGATTTTATGTTTATAAATTAAGAACTTAAAAATATAACGAAAAAAAAAAATTATTGCTGCACTGATCCTAATTATGAATTTGTTTTTTTTGGAAAGTGATTAAAAATATTTTTGAGTGCTTAAAAGGTGCTTATTTTTTGTTGAAAAATCTGGCTAAGTACCCTGTCTATGTCTGAGAGCCCACAATATACAATTTCAACAGTTGCATGTCTTGATTTTAAACCACAAAACTGTCTTTATGTCAAAGGCTAATTGGGAATTTCAGCTCTTTATATAGTGCCAACATCATTTGTTAGCATATTGTATTGAACCTTGTAGGTGCATTGCAAAAAAAGATCAACAGTTTACTAAGAGACCAAGGCCTATATTTTATATATTTTTTTATGTTTTGTCTTGGGATAATGTAATGGTAAGCCAAACTTTTTTCTGACAGGGACTATTGTATATCGAATTATTTCTTTATATTGCTTCCAGATTGGAGCTTAAACTTTGGAGTTTTCACTAGATAACAGTTCAATACACAAGAACAGTCTGTTTAGAATATTATGTTCATATGGAAATGTGATCTTGGGGCTCTCTCGAGCCATTGTGGCTCAGTAGATCGAGTGCTCCTTTCCCAATGTGGTGACAAATAGGAGACATATGCTATGAGATATAGCTGGACAAATTTAACTTGTGGCCTACGCCACCAACAGTGCTGATGTAAAATATTGTCAGTGGTATGTAGTGATTAAGGATTAGAATCTTATAGCCATTGGACTAACCATAGCAGATTTTCGTGGTTTTCCTCTCCATATAACCCAAATGGGTGTTATTTCCATCAAAAAGACTATTTTGTCTCTAGAAGTCTTGTCTTTTTGGTTGGGTTTTTAAATTACATGTCTGTACTGATAAACATTGGTAATCTTAAACTTAAAAGTGAATTGGCTGTTCAATACTAGTTATAAAATAAAATAAGTACTCCACTGAACATTTGAAAATGCGGCTTATCATTGTATTGCCATGAGCTTTTTATTTAATGTATTTATTTTTTTCCCTCTCTGTGAAATCATTAATAACATGATTTTTTTCTGAATGTAGAGAAAAGAAAAAAGAGAAAGAAAGAGATGAGTTATGGAAGAAACTTTCCCAGCTAGAGTTGAACCACAAAGCAAAGATCAACTCCATCCCCCATCACTCTCCGTAGTGGCTCTTTTTTCGAACACCCTTTCTTTTTGTAGAATTTTTTGGGCCTCCACCTGTAATGTATAAATTGACAATTGTGTTTGAATGTGGTCAATACATTTGGCCCCAAAAAGATAAAAGTATAGGTATATATAAAAAAATAAATAAACAAATGTGGCCCATCCCCAAATTCAGTTCTTCTAATTGCTGTGGGAGACTTTTTACATCACGGAAAACAACTCCTCCAGTCAATGAAGAGGCGATAAAATAAAAAATAATAAACTTCCTATTCAGTGTTCTTCGACATGTAATGGAAGTTTGCTGGGACATTCGATGTACCATGCTGTTGGAAAAACAAAAACAAATTTTCTAATCTATATATACATATATATATATACTGCTTGGAAGTAAAATCAACACTTGCTAAAACTCCAGAATACATTTTTTGGAAGAAAAAAAAAACAATTTTTGTAAGATTTAAGATGTTTAGACAATTAATGTTTGTTTTTTCTCTTTCTCTTATTGATTTTTAATAAAAAAAAATTTAATAATGCATGAATCATGATGAGTAGCAGCTGTGAATGATGAATGGTTGTTGGAAGATCCACCCTCCCCCCTTCCTTTTTATGTTTTTCTGCTTATTTATTAGTTAAGTCTATTAGATTGATATGAGATTTAAGTTATTTGCTCTTTTTTATGTTTTATTGCAACAAAAATCTTAAAAATGACTCAGCTTTTATTCAAGATTACCATAAATCGTAGCAAAAAAATTTGGAAGGAAAAAGGAACTTTGGCTTCATCAAAAATTCATCACAAATTTAGTTTCCCTAATTTTCTTTTTTTTTATTTCTAATATATATTATCGAGCAAGAAAATGGGTAGTACTTTTTCATCTTTGAATATTTATTCTCGCAAGAGTATATATTAGCACTTTACGAGGTGCTTTGTAGTTGTGCTGATAGTTTGTACTGATCACTCATCATCATGATTTTACTCATTGTAAGTTTTCAAATTTTTCACCCTCCCTTTTCATCGACTACCTCATTTTCTGCTGAGGAGTATTCACTATGTCATGAAATATAAATGATTTTTATCTGCCATACCATAAATTAACTTTTCTTTTTTTTTAAAACTAACTTTAGACTTTTAATTCAACATTACAGGGATTTAATTATTTTTCCTCGACAAAATGCTTGGTTTTGTTCTTACTTGAGGTTCTACAAAAACTCAAAATTCGTTGCAGCCAATATAGTATGAAATATATAGTATCATAACAGCATTTTGCGTTAAATTTGTGAGCCCTGGGTCCGATTTTTAGGCTGGTATTTGTAAATCCCTAGACGCCCGGATAAAACAAAGAGTGCGAATCCTAATGATTATTTTTAGTTATACGAGAAAGTGCTGTACGAAAAGCGATTTATTTATTAGTTTTACTCCTTTTGTTCTTCTCTACTGCATATAAATTTGTATTATTTTTGAATAAATAAGTTTTCAGCTTCCTCATCAATCCATTCAAATCATAAAATTTTTAAGGAGTCTGCTGCTTGCGTCATAGAAATATAGGAACTGTCATGTGATTCTAATTTGCCACACACATTTCTTTTTGTACTACTACATCACTTACACAATCTAATTAGTTTCATTATCAATTAGCTGAATCATCCAAAAAGCTTATAAAGAAGCTACCATGGTTGGCCAAAGCTTTTTAATGAGTTCTAAGCAACTCGTGAACCAAGAGTTTCTTCCGATGGGTGAAATTTCGGACACGTTTAAGATTGCTTTGACTGTCAAGATGCAGTTTTTATATAAGTTTGCTTTTGTTTTTTAACGACTAGCTAATTTCTTTAGATTTCTTTTTTTTTTGTCACCATTTTTGACAATAGGCACATAGTTATAGAAATGAACTATGTAACGAGGTACTTTTCTATAAAGAAATACTTTTTTTTTTTTTTGTTTCCTCTAACAGTCAGGCAGGCTTACAAATATTTCATCATGGTCCCTCCATTGTCAGGTCACATGGAATTGTATTTTGCATGTTGTGATCTTGTCATGTAAATAAGGAACGAAACAAAAATAATTCATTTTCAATTGCATGATAATTATTTTTTTTTATTTGCTCAATGCCATGAAAGCATTATTTTTAGTTTTTTCACATTATTGCTCTCATTCTTTATGAAGAATTGTTCTCAACCTCATGTCCAGGGAGTCGTTGAATTTTAATCAAAATGTAACTATAGTTTTCTGCTAAATTTAGTAAAGTTTTATTTCTACTTAAAGTACAGTGTTCAACCAAACGAATGAACCGCTTTCTATTGACTCTCGAAATTCTTTTAAAAACATTTTATACAGTGGCTAATAGGAGAGAGTATTTCTTTGTTGCCAATCATACGAAAGATTGCTCACAAACTTAAGAGTCTGGCGGATTTTGAAATCTCCATCTGCTTTTCTATCTCAAGATAATAAAATAAAAGGTAATGCCTACTGTACTTGACGCATAACTACTTTCAGAAGAAAATTTTATGATTAAATGTCTTAACTCTATTAAAGGTTTTTAATTCACAACTCTGTTTTTAAATATATTTTTTTTTGTATAGACTTTCGAGTTCTTAAAAAAGTATTAAAACCACTTTTTATCTGCTTTAAAAAATGCTGATAAGATTGCGGTTAAAAATTCTTTTTGTTCTTTCTTATTATGCGAATAAACCGAATGTCTCAAAAGCGTTGAGACCGCCAAGTCCAAGTTATTCAGGCTATATTTCAAAACTAGCATTTTAAGCCTTAAATTTAGTAGGCCTGAAAAGAAGTAATTATGAGAATGCGTAAATAAAATTTTACATTTTTGTTGTAAATTAAACATTTCATATTTTGTAAAAACCTTATTTAAATATAAATAATGCATGACAAACTTTTACATTTGCATAATATTTAAAGGAAGTCTTGTCTACAACAACTAAGGTGGCGCGAATCTCGGGCATGTCTTAAAACATTCTCTTTTTATAACTCAGAATTATATGCAGAACTTCAATCGTTACCTGCTACAGGAACAATTTTGTCCAGTTACATAATCTAGTGTAAAAGTGCCATTCTCTCTACCTGGAAGCTTTTCTTTGAAAGAGGAAAAAATTTTAATTTAAATAAAATGCAGCACTGAATTTTTTCCAAGATAAATTATAAAGTTTTTAATTTGTGTTTAAAATTAGATTTTAAGTATACAAGTCACGCTTTCATCGATAAACATTATCAGAAAAACCCAGTGTTTCTTATTTTATTTAAGATTACTAATTTTCGTGTTTTTCTGCGGATGGTTGACTGAATGTAAGCAATAACAAGCTTCCTAAAACTAGAAGGAATTTAGAAAACGTCCGGTTTATCCCCCCGCTTAAGTTTCGCTTGCAAGGCGATGTGGAAACAGACTTAATATTCCAGGTAGTTTTATTGTGGTTTGTGTTTAAATTTGCCCTTAATTTTACCATTCATAAAACTTTTCTGCAATTTATAAATTCCAACAGGTCTCGAGCCTAAAACAAATTTAACAAAATTAATATCTCGCCATAAATAAAGTGTAAGGTTTGCTATGTTTTTTGTGTTATCCCTTAGTTGGCTATATTTGTGTAAAATAGCCCCGTTTTTTAATTTTTGGGTAGCATCATAGCAAGCTTTCGGGGTCTTCCTAATTCATTTGCTGTTTGTTTTGTTGAAAGTTAAATTTAAAAAGCGTGTTATATTGAATACATTTGGATGACTGATTTTTGCAAGCTTGGGCGTAAAAATCAGTCGGAAATAGTAACCCAGAATTCGAATTTCTACCCCCCAGCGCCATCTGTGCTTAGCTTCACATGGTCAACCATCCATTTGATAACATTCTCTGCAGGGGGTTGAGAACTTCACATCACACTGATCTGTAATTATTTAAATATTGAAGACTATAAATCAAAAATAATTCCAATAAACAAAGTGTCTAACACAATTGTGTAATGTTTAAATGTATTGATTTTTCTGTCAATAGGTTTTTTCTTTCTGCTGTTTTTATGTGCAATTGATGTTCAATAAAACTAATAATAGTAGAAAATTCATAGAAATAATTTATTTAATGCAACTTTATTTAGTCTCTTATCTTTTTCATTTAAAAATTGTTTATAATTTTTGAATAATTAAATTTAAAAAAATGTTTTAGCTCATGCTTTATTCTTTTGACTTACACCGGTATAATAGTATGTGAGCATTGAAAGTAGCATTAAGTTTAATTCTGTAAACATCAATTTCTGAAAATCTTATACAGAAAGTTAATGTGAATATAATTTGTATGATATTGTGAAAATAAATTGCTCCTGAAAAAAAAAGATACAATTTTTTGTATTGTGTTTTATTTCTTTCAACAAACATATATATAATGATTAATTTGTTAATATTTTTGACCTCTTCCTTTCTATGACATTAAACAATGTAGTTTTCCCCATCTAATGATATTGTTATCAAATTTCATGCTGTCTAGTAAAATTACTCGCACATTTTAACTATGGTTAAATTATTAAAATTTATCCTTATATACTCTCGATATATCAAAAGTTGAGATGCTAAAAAAGTTTCGAGATAAAAGTTCAGGACTAAATAAATTCTAAAAAGTAGATGAATATGTTCTAAGATAGTCTCTAGAAAGTAGAGTCATTAAAAACATAAAAATGACATCTAATAAATATGTATGTAATGATAGTTGACTAAAAGTCTAAATACAGTAATGATAATTTCATTTTTAACCTCTTAACGGACAGATTTTTCGAAGAAAAAAAAACGGCCAAAAAAAATCAGTCAATTCTTGATTATATTCGAGTATGAAAAATTATAGCGTAAAATAAAACGCTGCTCGAATTATCTCGAGAATGCACAGTTCGGCCTGTTTAGCGCTCTTGAATTAACTCGAGCACACAAGTTAAGGGGTTAAAAGTAAGACAAATATAATTATGCATTAAATAGAAAATAATTATTTTTTTGAAAAAAATTCATTTCCCATTTTGTAAAATATCCGACATAACAAGATTTTGAGAAGAAACTCTTTGACATAGGAATTTAAATTAACATTATGTGAATATGCAATGCCAAGAGAAGTTTTTTTTTTTTTTTTTTTTTTTTTTTTTGGACGTAACATGGTTTTTGAGGTATCGAGAGTATACTATAGTTTAACTTTTAAATGACTATCTTTAATGATGTTATCTCATAGCTTACAATTAAAAAAAATTTTATTTATTTCTAAATTTGTATAAACGTAAAGAGTCGTGGTCTCCAAAACATTTCATCATAGTAAGATGTTACCAAACTTTTAAATTGTGATGTGGCACCCAGACATATATTTGTCAGATTTTTGAATTATATATGTATATATTTCTGTGTAATCGTTATAGAAACTAACTCACATCCTTCGCCTAAGACTCTCCTCACGCGAATGGTGAAAGTATGTGAAGTGTTGCCATAGGCAAACTATTATCTTTCTCACTTAAAACTGGATTTACAGTCTTGCATTACAGTGTCTGATTTATCATAAGGCCTAGGGCCCCACGTTTCCTGTTAAAAATAATTCTTTTTTGTGTTTTTTCCTTAAGAATTATCTATTAGAGTGAGCAAAATTTAAAATAAATATAAGCTCAAATTTATTAATATATTCTAATTTACTTGTTTTTTAAATAGTTTAAAAACCCTTCATTATTAAACAACATATAAATTTAGTTCAAAATAACGACCAGGGGTCCTGCATTTCTAGATCAGGCCCTGCTCAAAACACTCCTTTGAAACCCCTTTTTTTTTTATTATCCTTTTGAATAGTATCCTTCTTTGGAAGGCCGCTGTTCACAGTTTGGGAACACTTGACCTTACGACTCGACTACTCACTAAGTCAAAGTGTTTATAATGTGGTAAGGGGTCATCTCCCCTCTAATTTCTTAAGTAATTTAAGAATGACCTGCAATTTTTAAGGTTTTTGGGATAAATATTTCCTAAGACACTTGTTAAGCTTTTTTTCTTAAATAACTAGCTAGGCGTTTTTTTTTTTTTATCTTTTCTTCCCTCGTGAAATACTTTGATTATCAGTAGTATTATGTAGGAATAAACAGTTATGTTTTCAATCACTGAAAATGTTTTTATCAAAACAAGAGGCGAATGCATTTTAGTTGGATTCGACATCGGTTTGTGATCATTTCAGTCCAGCCATTGTTCTGATCGACTTGTATAATGATTCTTCAACGTTTGATATAGTTTTGTTAATTTTTTTTTCAATAGCAAATTTATTCCTAATATTTTCTCTCTTCATTTCTTACAAAGATTCTTAATATGAATGTTTAATAAGAATAGTGATTATGAAAAATCTTGTTTGTATTTTCATAAATTGTTGAATCTATTTTCACAGTCTCGCAAAAAAAAAAATTTTTTTTTTGGTTGTATTTTTTTTAAATGGAATTCCACTTTATTTTGGTGCGGTAATTTCAAATGATATAACAAATTCTTAATTATGGCTCTCTGAAATTCGGTAACTTTTTTCTTTTAAATATAATCGAAATCAATAAAAAAAACATGAATAAAAACAATAATTTAATTATGAATGAAATCAGCAATAATTTCAAATCAATTTAAAAAATTGGAGTACCGAAAAAGAAGAGAAGCTCTAAATCAGTTTAAAAAATCATCATAAGATGGCGCTCTCGGATATCTTATGCATTTTTTTTTTTTTTTATATGAACCGATATGAATAAAAGTAATAACGAATTTATAATTTTCTAAATATTTCGGTTTTGTTCTCGCAATGTAAAATATTTTTTAATGCAAAATTTATTACAAAATGGTTTATCGAGAACAAACAAAATTCAAAGAATGAAAATTATAATACATTTTTACAAATTCTCTTTATTTATTTTCTAAAGTGGACATCAAAAATTAATTATCCAACATTAGCATTAAATATCCATGCCACAATGCATACTGAATTATTTGATTCAATATCAAAATTTATATCATTTAGAAATATTTAAAAATATTACTGTAAAATAAATCTACAACAAATATATATTTGATGCACAATAAAAATAAGCAGATAATTTATTTTATACACAAATAAATTTAGAAAAATTAAATGTAAATAACATATGACTTAAAATAATTTCTAAGTTAGATTTTTTTTGCAATTATAATGATCGCAATCCTGATTACTTTGATTTTTAATTTTATTGTTTTTGAAATTTAACTTATAATTTAATTATTTTGGTTCTAAACTTTTAATATCCTTATTTTTATTTCTAACTTTTAATTTTCATCCGAAATTAGAGGGTATTCCTTAATCACCGGCCTTTATATAGTTTTAGAATCTTAAAAAAATTCTGAAAGGAAAGAGATCGCAAATCATGAAAAAGCATTAACTTCATAAGTCTGACGAAACACAATTATTGAAAACTTATTGATTAAATTTTTATGCTTAATTGTTGATTTCACATCAAAATCGCTGCAATTAGTAGTATTTTTTTTTTTCTTATATTGCTATTTTTATCCGTGTGATTTTTTTTTTTTTAAATCGCATATTTTCTACAGGCTAAATAAAAAAGTATAACATTTACTGGTTGCCCATGGCAAAATTTTATCTTTCTTATAACTACAAATATCCTCACTTATACGTTCTTATTCAACTCATTATATTTAAGCCTATTTTAAAATATAATTTCATAGTTATGACATAAATCTTCTATCATAGTTTGTTCCAAATGTTGAGTTCCTTTTTGAGAAAGAAAAAGAATAAATGATCTATTCCAATTCCAAAAAGGCAGGCGACTTTCTAAAAACAGGAACCGGAGTAGAGGGGTGGATCGTTTTGAAAGACAGCCAGAAAGATCATATGATTTTCTTCTGAAACTGCTTGCCTGTCAAAATTTTATTCTGAAAACTCGTCTAAAATATCAGAGAAAGTCGATTGAATATTGTGAAATTGTTCATCTCTTGCCACAGGTTATTACTATCGAACACATTCTTATTTTTGTTGCAGAATTCATTTTAAATACCACAATTCAAATAATTGTTGAGAGATTATGGTACTGTTTTCAATTTTATTAGAAAGAAACAAAAAAGCTGAGCCGTATTATAAATGAAATCGATTTAAAGTGCTAATAAGAAACCGATTGAAAAAATTGAATTTTCTATTAAGTGCTTGAGGTTGGAGCAATTAATAATAAGTATTAAAATATTGATAAATGTTGATATTGTTTTTAAAAGGGACTACTATTTAAAAATGTCTCTTCGTTTTTGAAAATGTTTAACGATTAAAAAAGTTGATGCTAATAATGTCATTTCTCAAAATATGGTAAACGTTAGAAGGTTTTTTTATAAAATGAAGACAAAAATGGGAGAAATCAGCGTGATATTTTCAGTAGTTTTCAGAACATGATAAATATTCATTATTATTCGATATTTATTAAAGAATAATCATAATAAAATGCACATGGGTACATTTTCGACGAAAAAAGTGGCAATTAGGAAAAAAAATTTAATCAACAATTTATTCACTCTGTGACGACCGTTAATTTTGTCTTATAAATAATAAATGGCATTTTTTTTTTAAATATCATTTTTTAACATCAAACTATTCTTTTGTGTAGTTACAGATAGCAACTACAATTTTTGGGAATTTCCACTCGAATTCTCACAGCTCAATGCACATAAACATCTTACGCTTCACTTTTTTTTCTATTTTCGAAAAAAAAAAAATTATGTGAACAATTTGAAAAGGAGGTTTATAAATATTTGCCCCAAGCCCTTTTTTAAAAAATTCTCTTGTGAAAAAATGCCTTAGAAAATGAAAACTATGTTTAAAACTGTGTTTTTCAGTCTATACTCAAAATGAATTCGATGAAAATGATAAATTTATTTCCAATCAACAAGCGTTTATAATTCGTAGTGATGCTATTCGTTTTTTTACAAAATTGATGGCAGAAAAAGTATTCCAGCAGCTACTGTCGATCTAGGCCGCGAAACCTGGAAATAAAATAAAAATATTTATATTTCACATAAATATAGTATTAATGTGTTTTCATTACATCATAACACGTTTAGCATTTTACAGTCATTAAAATTTTAGCAATTCTGCTTTACTTAAAACAAATTTAATATTTTTTTAGCTATTTATTCTTTTAAAATGTACGTTTTAGTTTGATACAAAAACCTTTTCCCTCCTATACTAAGGTTTCGGAGACTCTCACGAATTTTTTTTTTTTCTAAATTACAAACAGTAAAAATAACTTTTAATTACTGCTGTTATGGCAACCATCTAAAAAATAAGCTAAACTGAAACTGATGAGTTTCATGTATTTATCGTTTTCATTGTATTTCTATGTAAATTAGAACTCAAAGTTATCGTAATGTGAAAATTTAATTTGTTTGTTCTATAAATTTCAAAACTACTGTTTATTCAAAGAAACTGAAAAAAAATTTAATTCCAAAATTTTTTTTTTTCATAGACGAAAAAAGCCAATGCTAAACGTATGTCATCACACAATATCAGCATGAATTTTGGTTTAAGGTATATTTTTTTCTGTATTTATGTTTAAATAAGTTTCTGTTCTGGCAAGAAGACTGTAATCAACATCTCAAGGAAACAATTTTTTTTAATTGGGTATAATATGAAAAAAACACAACTACTTCGATTTAGTAGGAACAACATATGACGCAATGCTAAACGAATGGAATTTAGTTGTTGTTTATTTAGTTATTGTTATTAGTAGTTGTTGTTATTTGTTTTAGTTGTTGTTGTTTATTTAGTTGCAATAACTTTTCTTTATAATGCAATAAAATCTGGCGAGCAGCTATTTAAACGATCGAACACTTCGTTTGTTTATTTGTGGCTTGACGTTAGGCTCGCAGAAAATGCCGTTCATGGGTTAAATTTAGTAGGAACAACACAACCTGTGACGTAGGCTATATTATACCCAATGTTCCCTAATTTTTCTTTATTTGCAAACGACTAGAAATATAGTTCTGTAAATTTAATAGTTCTTAATTATTGTTAAATTTTTGATTTTAATAATATATACAACGTAGAAAGAAAAAAAATTGCGATCTACGCAAATAATATTATTGCTAATATATTGATAGTATTGCAACTTTGAGCAAAAAGTTATTGATTTAAGAAAGAACTAAACGATTTCAGGAAGAAAAAAAAAATTTTAATTTAAAGTATGGGGAATAAAACTAGATTGGATGATCTTAAAATTTTAAAATCGTGATAATCATGTTAAAAACGTCGATATTTCACGGTATACTCCAATATTTTTTTTTACTTCGTTGCCCAGGGGAAATTTATCATTCATGATAATAAGGTATACCGTAAATTACCATTCTTGATAAAAATCGAGATATTATCGAATTCTATATTTATCGTAACACCTGGATTCACGATATATCAAATATACAAATTTCGATAATTAAAAAAATTGACGCTACATCGATCTTCTCTATTTGTGAATAGTTTTCCTATTATGACGCAAATAAAATAAAAATTTTAGCGATTGCGATTAGTCGATCAGCATAATAAATGAATGACGTACTTTAATATAAAATTAATGGCTCAATTTCCCTGGGTTTCCCGCAAATGACAGATGATCTAAAGAAAAGCGGATGAAGATAAAAAATACACGGTTTGCTGCTTTTTGCCTAGGAAACCAATAATATTCTGATCCGATTCAAATGAAGCTATTTACTGAAAAGTTATTAAGCAGTGTTTTCTGATGTATGTCAAACCATTCCAATTTTATTTTATTTTATTTTATAACTGGCTTTGAACAGTCGACCCAATTTTACGCTTACGTTTATCTATGTTTAACTCTCTGGCGTTGTAATTCTTTACCCACTCTAGAAGACAAAGGAACTTCTCGATCAAGCATTTGCACAATAAACCTTCTTGGAGAACTTTTTGGTGGAACTAACCCGCATTTGCTCTACATGGAGAGGGAAATCACGAAAGCGTCCCATGTTTAGCTCGACAGTAAGGGGAATTTAACCCGTGATCCGTCTACCATTCTGAGGATTATTTACGTCAGCACTGAGGTCGATGCTAGCCGGAAACAGAATTCGTATCGACCAGCGGCCATCGCTGGGATTCGAACCAGCACCTCATTGGAAGGCGAAGCGCCTCTGACCTATTGCGGCTTTAGACTGTTCCAATTCTGTATCGTTCTAATTTTAGTATATGTACTGCTGAAGCAAGTACGAAGACCATTCCAGAGCATTATGTCTCAGGGGATACTTCCGGTGAACTAGGTTCGAATCCAAGCGATAGCTGGTCGATACGAATTTCGCATCCGGCTTGCACCGACCAAAATGCTGACGTGAAATATCCTCAGTGGTAGACGGATTATGGGTTAGAATCCCCTTGCCGTCAAGCTAACCGTGGGAGGTTCTCGTGGTCTTCCTCTCCATGTAACGCAAATGCTGGTTAGTTCCATGACTTTTAAAATCATAGTTTTACAGTTTTTCTTAGCAAAATCATTTGTATTATCTTATTCCATTTTTCTTTAATTGATTTTCCAAATCTTTTTCATTTGAGAACGCTCAAAAAAATTTCTTACAAAAATAATATTGAAAAAAAAATTACCTTATCTTGTGCGGGTATGAAAAGAGTAGGGAACCGTACAGGACTATGTTGACGATTTTCGACAGTGTAGGATTTTGTAAGGACATCAGGTGTTGGGGTTCCAGGTAACAATGGTAGACTTACGTTAGATTCCTTCTCTTTTGTATCAATTGTTTCCTATGAAATAATGTAAAAAATTGAAGTGTGAGTCTTAATTGTATTAGAGTGCTTAAAACGACACAATTTGAGTGCTTTAAACAATAAACAAAACTTTAATTTTAGACTATTTATTAACTTTAATTTCAGGACTTAGTACAAATAACTGTCTCAACTTTCAAAGGGATTATATATTTTAAAAATTTATTAATCAATTTTCAAGAAGTCATTAAATTTACACTTGAAGTAAAACTTTAATTTTTGACTATTTATTGACTTTAAGACTTTGGGTTTTGGTGCAAACAACTGTCTCAACTTTAAAACGGATAATTTTTTTTAATGTTTAAAAATTTGTTAAGTTTTTTTTTTAAATTATCTCTAAATTTACACTTAAAGTAAAACTTTAATTTTAGACTATTTATTAACTTTAATATTAGATCATGGTGAATAAAACTGTCTCAACTTTAAAATGTATAATCTTTTTTTTTTCAAAAAAAATATTTAAAAATTTATTAAACATTTTTTAAAAAATTGCTAAATTTGTACTTTATGCAAAGCTTTCATTTTAAACTATACTAACCAGCCATAAAAAATGATCTGACCATTAGTACGGAAAATCATTTTAATATTTTAAAAGTTATTAAAAAATCGCCGATTTGGCGAGATTTTTCCACATAGATTGAAATTCGCAAATTTCTACGAGACCAGATAGTGCAGCGTTTAAGTAATTTTTAAAATATTAAAGAATTGATATCAAGCGCTTTTTATTTTCGCAATACAGTGGCTCTTTTCATTTTGGAATTTTTGCTCCATTTTCAGAATTGACATTGAGAACGCTGGTTAAAGGTAATATTTTTTTATTACATATTATTATTATTTTGCAAGATTATTTTTATTTGTAATATATTCAGAAGTGTAAACATAAGTATGTACAGTCGGCAAAAAAAAAAAGATATCACCCTGAATAATTTTCGTTCTAATGATCGGATTTTCACGAACTAAGTGTGAATCTTAATGGTTCCCGGGGGTGACCTCAAATATGCTAATTAATTAGTGCTAACTATTAATTAAGTTACGAAATCAGACACAAAAACGTACTTTCTCTGAATAAACATACATTTTTTCTTACATATTTGGATTTTTAACCTTCAAAATATAGGGGGTAGCCGCAATCTGGGAAATATGGTCCCCATAGTTTGGTCAGGAACGCGATTCAAAGTTCGTACCCCTTAATGTTAATTTCACTTTTTACGTTTTTAGTCATATTTTAAAAACTAATAAAGCAATTCGAAGAAAATTTCACCCAGTCATAAAACTCATTTACCCAAAGATAATTTCACGAAAAAAATAATTTTTAATAATTGTTAATTATTTTTTATTATTTAATTAAATTAAGGATGAAAAATTTTTGAATTATAAGGTATGAATTTTTTTATACCATATTAATCTACATATTTTTCAATTGAAAAATCTAAAGTTTCAACTGTTTTTATTTATTAGAAGCTGAGAAAAATTAAAATTAATTATTTTTAAAAAAATAATTTGGCGACAATGAAGAAATGATTAAATGGAGCGATTAATATTAAAATGTGATAAACTTGCGAGGAACTTGACTTCGCGCGCTTAGCATAAAATTTCATTCATATTTTTTTCGCTAATAATCGTTTGCTTATCTTTTCATTTTTATTTTTTTAAGCTATAAAATACGATGTTTCTTCTTTAGTCGTCTAAAATTCTATTTGCAATTTAGTAAAGAAATTTGAATAAAACATTTTATTGAATAAAATACATTTTATTCAGAGAATGTGGAGTTTTATAAAAGCATGCTTCTGATAGAATATGATTATACAACAGATTGTGCTCCTTTAATGTGATTTTTTTTAATTTTTATTTTCTCAATAACTGATAAAATTTCAATAATATACATACGAATGAATAAATTTGGAATAAAATATTCATCAATTTCTTGAATATATATTTTATAAATATTAATAAAAATACGTAGTCAATATTTTTAAGCATCTCTCACAACATCGCAAATTTCTCAAAATCTTATAGGGTAAACTAACCAGTGAAGGAATACTTAAGCTTAGCTTGTCTTTAAAAAAAAATCATAAAAATTTCAAAATTTGTAATTTTAGCTAAATGACGTATTTGTTATTAAATGCATGTCGACATATTTGTTATTAAATGCAAATTATGTAAAAAAAAATTAGATAACTTACATAATATTGTTTTAAGCTTTTGGTGGTTTAAATAATAAGTAGTAAGATAACCAAGTGAAGGAACAGGAAGGTAAATTTTCCAGTGAATGAACACTTAATTTTGAGAATGTTTGATGCTCGTTAGGAATCCTTAGGCCACACAGATGTAGGTGCCTGAATTGACTGATGTTAACACAGGCGGGCATTAGGAAAAAAAAAATCTTTTAAGTTTTCGTGCCCCCATTTCAGTATCTTAAGGGCCTTACGAGCTCTGTTTAAAAAGAGAGTATCATATCAGATATATATATATATATATATATATATATATATATATATATATATATATATATATATATATATATATATATATATATATATATATATATATATATATATATATATATATATATATATATATATATATATATATATATATATATATATATATATATATATAACATAAAAAGCTTCAATTAATCTTTTTATGTTAGTTTCTTTGCTATAAAACTTCATCCTAATTAATTATTCTAAACGAAATACTTTCTCACACTTTTAAAAACCACATCCTGTTCTTAAATCTATTTTTGGCTCAAGTATGCATTTAATTAAGAGCAGGACATTTTTCCCTTTGCTCTTGTGTGGGAAACGTTCGATCTATTTCATAAACCAATAGCAACTACTAAGAGTTCCCTCTTTCCCTAAATTAAGACATATTACGGATTTTACTTTGCAAGATTTTCCCTAACATATAACCAAGGAGCGCAACTTTTCATGTGCACTTTCACTCATTCTCATGACTGCTCTTGTCTAATAATTAATAAATAAATTTTGTACCCTCCTTCCCGACCTATGACCTGTTTTAATCCTTCCACTCGGCAACGACGTTATATATATATATATATATATATATATATATATATATATATATATATATATATATATATATATATATATATATATATATATATATATATATATATATATATCTCTGATATATATATATATCTGATATATATATATATCTGATATATATATAACAAAAATAATCATAGTAGCAGTATTTGGTGGTAAATGTCGCTTATCGTAATTGAAGAATATGCTGTGCGACATTTTATGGTGAATTTGCGAACGTAAGTTTCAGAATGTATCGAAACATGTGGATGCTATTTGCTAATCATCTTTATCCAAAGAAAACCATGTAACGTAAATATCTAGCAAAATGAAGCAAGTTTTTAAACAATGAATCATACAATATGCAACATATTATTTCTATATCTTATTCTTAAACATAACATATTTCAATGTTTTTAAAATGCCACTAAACATTCAGCAATTCATTGAGTTATAGAAAAGAGAAATCGTAAATTACAGAAAACCTTGTGAATGTGCATTAGAATTACTATACAATCTACATTTTATTTTTCATGCACTTTTTTTTCCTTCAAACTTTCATGCCTAGAAGACTCGATTAAAGCTGTAAAAATCATTATCCCTAAAATTTTGTATATAGCTATTATAAGTTATGTTAATTTGATTTTAGTATGAAATCCTCGAATAAACATAGCAAAAATAGCATAATCTAAATAATATCAGATAAAAAGTTCATGTATTTAAATTCTGAAAACTTATAAATCGATTCAAATTTTCTTTTCAAAAGAGATTAAAATAATTTTTTATTTTATTTATTTATTTAGCTTTTTGGACATAAATGAACTTAAAAATTGTCTATTGCCTAGAAACTTCGAGGTGTTTTCTATTAACTATTAATTAAACCTCTCAGAGCAATCACAAAACATTATTTCAATTTTTTTACAGTCAGAAATTGGTTGCCTAGCAACCTAGTAAAATTAAGCGTTTCTCTTTTGAATCAGTCAAGGGTTATCTTAAAATATTTATTTGCGCAGGCGACTTTTTTTGGCGGTTTTCTGGACTATCGCCAAATATATAAACCTTTATTGCAACCCAATTTACGACCCAATTGTTTTAAAATTTTGTCTACCCCCCCTAATTCAAGTGTCTAGATTCCAAATATGAAAAAAAAAATATATGTTTATTCAGAGAAAGTACGTTTTTGTGTCTGATTTCGTAACTTAATTAATAGTTAGCACTAATTAATTAGCATATTTGAGGTCACCCCCAGGAACCATTAAGATTGACACTTAGTTCGTGAAAATCGGATCATTAGAACGAAAGTTATTCAGGGTGATATCTTTTTTTTTTTGCGGACTGTACTCAGAGAATGTATGGTTAGTGATAAAATCTAATTTATCTCTCGGTTAAAAAGATCTTTTATCATAAGCTTTATCACGTTTTGGAGCTACAAATAAAGAACAATTAAATGAATTTTGAAAACTAAACGAACTTTTTACAATCCAAATGAATGATTAACACCCTAAAATGGCGTGTCCCCCCTATCGCAAATTTTAAATGCAAAATTCTGCTTTCAGGAATTAAATTATACCGAATTACTCAATATGATTTAGTTTTTTTGAATCTTTACAGTTATGTATGGTTTAAAAAATGCGTTTATCTAATGTTTAGTTCATAAAAATAAAAAATAAAAACTCTTATTAGCATTCATGTTCGATGTTAAGCAGATAATAGTTTTTAACGAATAAAACTTTAACATCATGAAAATTTGTGTGAGCTCAGATAATGCAGTATTGGAATAAGTTTTTAAACATTAAAGAATTAAACCTCAAACGTTTTGCATTCTCTCAAAACTGTGGCTTCCACATAGGCATTTCGCGTCATTATTAGAATTAGCATAGAAGCACTGATAAGTCACTTAACCTAACAGTCATGAATAATTGGTACAAACTCACAACAGTTATGAAAATAGCCTATTATTCTCAAAAAAGTATCGTTTCAGTATTTCATGAGGCGAGGTTTAAATGGGATAAACAGAAATGAAATGCACATCTTCATGAAGAGCAGGGTATTACGCAAACCCAGTGTCATTCTTTAAAAAGTACAATTAACAAAGTATAATTCTAGATTTAACATCCTTATGTAGATAGTTAAATAATGTATGGATACTTACTTCTGTTGAAATGGAGTGTTTGATTTCATCTTTAGGATTCATCTCTGGATTGCTTGGAGTTTTATTTTCTTTGCCTTTTCTCTTGTCTTCATTCTCTTCCATAACTTTTTCTTTTTTCTATAAGAAATGTGCGAAAAAATAAAAATGTAGTTTAATGTCATCAAGAGGGAGCTATATCACGGGAGAACCTTTTCATCTCAAATTACTATTCATGACGTAAGTTAGAATAATAATTAACGATAAGTCAGCTAAATACAGCGCCATATCACACATTGAATTCGTTGAAATATAATTCTTTCTCGTCTGCTTCTTTTACTTAACATAGATTTATTATTTTATGATAGCACGCGATTTATTTTTGAATTTTGTACCTGGCAACTTCGATGGATAATTAGTTTGTTTATGTTCCACATGGCTTCGTGCCTGTCTTTGTAATAAATCTCTGTTTAAATATATAGTGAAAGAATTGAAAATTTGAGAAAGAATCTTTGTTAAAGAATTTAGAATGTGCCACTTAAGAGAATTGATACCTTCGCGCTTAGCTTACTCGAAATAGAATGGAAAGAACAATTGCTAACGTTAATAAATGCCACGTTTCAACAACCAATCAGGATCTACATACCCAAACTACGTCACTTGCAGGTATCCCAATGAAATTTAAATTCTAATTTAGTTATGGAGGTGAAACCGAATGTGCGATGAAAAGTTTCTCTCGTTTTATACCTTCCTTCTAAAAGAGTTATTGCTTGTTATTAATGGAAAGCGGGTTTATACTTATGTAAGCTAATTAATTTATACAGATGTTACGAAGTCGCGAAATTAAAAGCGTGTGTTACCTATTTTGCTTCACATTTGGAATTTGATATTTAAAACATGCCTTCCCTTAGTCCCATGAGAAATTGTGGGCGACAATTTGTCGCCTCGATGAATTGTGAACGGCGAACTAACGCAGAACCCAAAATAACTACATCTTAGTACATGAGAACACAATCATTAGATCAAAAGTTATAAAGCTATTTTTTTATTGAACACAGAACAAATATTCCTAATCTTTCCTTATAAAAATTTGTTCGCTGTATTATCATACTGTATGGAAAAAAATAATCACTCTAATATATCACAAGAACAATAACAAAAAAAAGGCCTTTAAGGACAAAGTCGTCTCTCAGACGAACATTTTGTTTATTTCCGAGGACAATTTCGGGAAACACCAAAGAGAAATTTCTAAGAAAAAGTAAAGTAAAATGACAAAAGAAGATATAAATTATTCCAATGGGATTAGGAAATGTGACCTATTATGGGCATATAAGACAATCTGGTTTCTTTTCATTTGAAATATGAATTAAATCTGACATCTATTTCAAAAAATCACGTCATCGTTTTAAAATAGATCCTTACAAAAAAAATATATCTATATTAGAATCATAAGATTTTTTTTAGTTTCAATTTAACATAATTTTAGTTTATTTTTCTTCCGTTTCGTCCTGTCCTTAATTCATGATTTTAATTTTTATATTTATTAAAAAACGCATTTAGTAAATATGTATCTATCCTTGAAATATCTTAGTACCAAATGAGAATAAATACAAATAATTTTATTCATATTAAAGAAAATGTGTTTAATTAAGTTTTCTAATTTTCCTTTCGTCGTAGTAATATTAATTAAAAGAGTATGAACTTAATTAAACCATGTTGGGATAGGCATGGAAGACAATAGTTCAATTCTCAAGTTGTTAACGAATAAATCGATTCCGAACATTTCCTACTACGTTTCCTAAATCGTCCGCTTTAGAAAGCAGTAGATTAGAAAAAAATACCAGTTAAATAATCCTTGTTAATATACAAAATATTAATAAATATTTGCTACAATTTTTTATTATTTTACAGCTCTTTTTTAAACCTTTTTCATGTCATGCCCTTATTTCTCGTTACTAAATTGTTCTTTTTTTTCTCAGGAACTATTTGACTGATTTGTTTTTACATAAAACTATTTTTGCAACATTCATAGGAAGTTTGTTTTTGTTACCGATTTCGAGAATTAATTTAAGTTAAAAATTGATTAATTAATACACCTGGAATGTTCTCTTAAAAATTATCGTAAAAATTGTGATCATGCCCTCTGTATAAAAAATCCGATCGAATCATTCTCTTTATTTCAAGAAAAAAAAAGAACATTTAAAAAAGGAAAAGCAAGAAAAAATTTAAATTGTAAGATAAATAAATAAGTACCACTAATAAGTAGTAATAATAGTAAGTTATTATTCCTATTTCAGTAAAACTTATTTAAAAGATTATGAAATCAACGAAGATTTTCTGAAAAATCATTAGGGTGTTCAACATACCACAGAGCCCTGTGCGCACAGATATGCAAACAAAATATATTTCTCACCCATAGTTTTGCTCAACTTTGCCAGTTTTTATCGTTGTGATTTGTGTTTATGTACCTCGAACTTACTGAACATAAACAATGCATGTTTTTCTCCCTGTTTCATTAATCCTTTGAAACAAGGGTGAAGGCAGAATTTTTATTAAACATATCTTAACAAACAGCATTTTAATAATTTATAGTTATTATGAAACACCGGTGTCTTAAGGTCAAGCCTTCCAAACACGACTCACTTCCAAAGAATAATATTTCAGATTTGCAGTTATTTAGATCGAAGAGAAGCAGTTATTCATCAATGAAATTTCTTTCATATACAAAATAGATTGTTGATAAACTTTTGAATATGAGTGCAAAAATTAATTTTTTTTTTCAAACTAATTTGTTTGAATTTTATAAATGAGCAAAATTCCCGATAATCTTAATGTTTTTTTTTGTTTGTTTGTTATTGTTAGACCACTTAAATACTAAAATATATATTTGTTTGTAATTAAATTAAAGCGTCAGAAAAAAATATATAAATGGGACACTGGTGTCCCATGTGCGTCAAAAAAAACAAAAAAAACTTTACGAACTTAAAAAACTTAAAAAAACGAAACGAACAACAAACAAAATTATTTTAAAAACCTGAACTGAGGTACATTGGATTTTATCTATACAATTTAAAGTGAAATATGCACGTAACACAAGAATTGTAAATACTTAATTAGCACAAATAAAACACTGTTTTTAAAATTGCCCATGCATAAAACATTTGACTACAAAGCTGGCAAATCCTGTTTATAAACACTAAACTTCACAAGCATAGACAACAGGGAGCTTAACTATTTGAAGGCGTTTCTTTTATTGAAATTCTGTCTGTTTCACAGAAGGCGTCTTCTTAGAATTTTTCTGTTGTTTCTTTTATCGAATAAAGAATATGAAAGAAAGAGCTCAAACGATAAACAATGCGTATTGTTTTGTACATCCAAACGACGTTAAAGAAAACAAAGGATGCCAGACCCATGATAAAAATTGCAGGTCTTTACATTATATCAGATAAAAATAAAGAAAAAATCAATAATCATAGAAAATTACTATCAGACTTTTACACAAGTTTAGTCAATCTTTAAACAACATGAAAAGATAAAATTCGCTTGCTCGATATAATCTATTTTATTAGTGAATTGGACAAAACTAGTCAAAAGTTGGGTTTATTTTCTGGCAGACCTTGGGTCAATATGAAGATTTAAAAAATATATATTATTTCCATACTATTTATTTAAATCTAGGAAAGAAGTGTTTAAAATTGGTCAAAAACAAGTTAAAGGTTACGTTTTATTTATTTATTTTTCCAAGCATTGTAAAACAAGGGCCTTGTGTCAATATGGTGATAAGCCCCATGTAATAGATAAAGTTAATTCATTCGATAATTTTTATTTTATAGAGGAAAGAATCGTATTAAATTGGTCAAAAACTTGACAAAAGTGCGTTTATTTCCTGCCATTTTAAATTGTGGGCCAATTTTACGATAGGCCCCATTTTCGAACTGTTTTTTTTTTTTTTTCTTCTTCTGTGCATTGTACCGTTATTATGATGAAATTCCCGAAACATGCGAAGCATGTGTATCAGGAAACAGAACTAAGGAACAGTTTTATGTAATAACAATACTTGTTGGATAAGATTTGTTTTCAAATTTATTTACATCTCAGCCTAGAAAAGCTCTATTAACAAACATAGATTATCTGATTTGGATGAAAATCATAAATTGAAGCAAAAATTTGTAGCAATTTTTGCCCGTTATTGCAATTATGTTACAAAAGTATATTAAACAATTTAGAGGGGGGGGGGATTACTACTTAGAAAAAAAATATCTTTGAAAAAAACTGAAAACATTCCATTAATTTTTGAATGCCTACTAAGGGCGTATAATGATCAACATTCAATTTCGTGAGGCATTGATACTTTCCAAATGAGGTAGCAAATCAAATTTTTTTGTGATTTTTTAATCACTCAGTAATAAGTTATTAAAAAGTTAAGTTATTTTTCCAAAATTATTTTTTAATACTTGTTCTTTTTTAAGGCAGAAAAAAAATCTCACGAGTTGTTTTACATCTTTTCAATGACAGTGGTTTAAATAATAAACTGATGTTGCAGATGCCAAAATTAAATATCAAAATTATACGTCAAAATAATATAATATTGAGTCAAAATTGTATTGACTTATTAAGTTCATTGTATTTATAACCTTTTTTTATTTTTTTAAATCTTAATCATCATTTAACTTTTTTTTTAGTAGCAGCGCCTCGCTATGGTAATTGTAATTATAACTGATTCTTAACACATTGAAAGAATAAAAAAATTTTAAAAAAAAATTCGAGAAGTGAGGAAAAAAATCAGGATTTCGGAAAATATCAGAAGATCGGAGAATTTTTGTTTATAATCGATTAGAGAATCTGTATTCCGTAGATTAGAACTGTAGCAATAAAATATTGAAAAAACTCTAAAAAGGGTAGAGAAACAAAAAATTCGTTATATATTAGTAGATCAGCGAATCGGTGTTTAGAGATTCAGTGAATCAGTTTCTTAGAGAATTAGTGAATTGGTGTTTTAGTAAATTCAAGAGTCACTAAATGAGAATGAAATTATAGGTGAATAAAACAAGAAAAAAATTCGAAAAAAAGGGAAGAGAATCAGTAATTCAGCATATATTGGAAGATCAGTAAATCATTGTTTTATTGAATTAGAGAATCAGTAAATGAGGACTTTTGTAAAAAATATTCAGAGAATGTTAAAATTTATTAATTAATTTCTTACCTGTAACTTTACCCATTAATAGTTTTCAAAGTTAAATTAAATTTTCTGCATTCTAATAACAGCATAGAAGAAAAGACTGCATGGTTAATGTTCTTAGAACTAGTTAACATAATTGTTCCACACTATATACTAAAAGAATTACCAGGAAATAAATTATCATAGAAGCCCTTTTTTACGAGCAAAATTGTGACCAACTCTCATTAGCATTAAAGTAAACAGCCCACCCCATGTACTTTCTCCCCTTTTATGGATTAATTAGCGCTCTGTCCCTCATGTATACATTAATGGATTGCGTCTGAATGGTTCCTGGTCCCCAAACTGATATTACATATGTGTCACCCGCTTTAATTTTTGCTTCTTTGAGAAAAATTGTTTACCCGACGTTGCCATGTGTACCCTACTCTTAATGCACAGGAATGTGACATCAACTAAATTGTCTTTTTTCAAACAATTTTCCATTTAACGGTTAATGGCCCCTTTCTGTAATACTATTCATAAAGTGACACAAATTGTGTATGATGTCATTTAATGTTCATAAATGAGAAGGGAGTTATAAGCCTCTTTCCCCCCACTCGTTTACTTAGTTGAGTAAACAGAAATAAGAATAATTTTATCGCTGAATGAATCACGCTTTAAACTTTAATTTTTTATTTTCATTTTCAGGAAGTGAGAATTATTTCTTATCATAATTTTTAGTAGGAATAAAATATTTTATTGCAGAAAAATAATCTGATAGCAATTTATATATGACTAAAAAAATTTTAGATATTTTTTTTTTTTTTTTTTTTTTTTTTTTTTTTTGCTCTTATTGAAAGGTTTTTTATGATGATTGTTTTCGATAAAAGAAAATTTTAATAAATAAAACATTTCTGCAATAGCCTGGGGAAAATCACGGAGATTAAAGGTTCTGCAGTTTCATGACCTACGACTTTTGCTTGCCAGACAAGCATGTATCCATCGATCTGAAGTTGAGAAAGCTTCATACCACCGCCGAGGATCGAACCACAGTCCTTCACAATTACAGCTCAGTGCTTTAGCCACTTAGACAAGTGGCTCACAATAATCTTAGTAAGAGTAAAATATTTTATTACTGTACCCATTAAATATTTATTTATGTGATTGAAACATTTCTTATGAGAATTGCCGTCCATAAAAATCTTAGCGAGAATAAATAATTTCATGGCTATAAAAATATCTATCGTAGTTTTATCGTCTAATTTGCAGGGCTATTTTTTACTTATAAGAGTCAACTTTCAATAATAATTTTAGTTCCACTAAAATTTTTCGTTGCAGTAAAATAGCTCTATGAATTAAGTTTTTGTAAGACTAAAAATTTGTTTTTTTTTTTTTTTTTAAAAAAAACTTTTCAATGAAAAATATTTACTGTTGGTAACAGTAAAATATTTCATGACAGTAAAACAATTACGTAATTAAAAATTTATTACAAATATATCATCTATAGATAGATAGATGGATAAATAAATACAAAAAGGATAAAAAGAAAGAAAAAACGAAGAAAATTAAGAAAAACAATATGTTTTATTTACTGCTCATAAGTAAATAGAACTCATAAAATAAGTTTAAAATGTAGAGAAAACATGAAAAAATTACCAAACAATGAAAAAAGGGGAAAAGAAAAATAATAGTAATAAAAATAATAAACATTCGGAAAGAAAAAAATATTTATAAAAATCCGGAAAATAAAAGATATAATCTTTGAAGTAAAAGCTTAAAAACCCCTCTTTTGTAATCTGGCAATCTTGTTACGAAAGTATTTTAAATCATTTTTGAAAAATTTCCAGTTCAGGTAAGTTCATTTGAATTCTTTACTCGCGTTATAGATTTAGTTTTATGTTTTTTTCTGTTTTTAAGTAATATTTTTACTCAATGTGTTCTATTTTATTTGTTGTAAATTTCTGTAAAAATGTTTTTGAGTGCTCCTCTCACTAGTGTATTGATATATTTTGCTTTGGCTATATTGATACAATATTAGAAAGCACTCTTTTGGGCGGATATAATCGTGTGAGCTGATGAAAAGTTTATATCTTTTATTTTCCGGATTTTTATAAATTTTTTCCGGATTTTTTTCTCTTTCCGGATTTTTATTATTATTATTTTTCTTTTTCCCCTTTTTCATTGTTCTGTAATTTTTCCATGTTTTCTTAAAACGAAATATTTTTAAAAATGTCTTTAAAAAATTACTAAAAAAATAATTGAAAAGCTGGAAAACAAAATATTGAAAAGATATAATCTCATCATTAGTTCACACGATTTTATCCGCGAAAAGAAATAATGAGATGATATCTTTTCAATGTTTTGTTTTCCGGCGTTTTAATATTTTTTAAAAAAATAAATTCTGTTTTTAAATATTTTTTAAAAATATTTTATTTTAATAATTTTTCCTCTTCTCTTTTCATTAATCTTTATTTTACCCCAGTAACCCACAATTTTGTTGTTTAAATAGGGTAAATAGGCCGAATAGAAATTTATTAGAATAAGTTACAAAAAATAAAATATTTAACTAAATAATTAAAGTAAGTTACCTCATCATTCGCAGTCGAAGTAATATTACTGAATATCATGAAGTAGTATATTAAGTAATATTATTGAATAATACAGGTGAAACATTGCAACAAAGTAACGTTTCCATTTCTAGCTAATAGACAGAAGTTGGAATTTTTAATCAGAATAACTAAACAATAACGTAATTGATTTTCGTTTAAGTTTCATTCTATTGAGGGGAATATTTTTTCACCCATTAATGATGGAGACCTTATGAGTAATGGATCTTCGAATTAGACCGGTGCGTGCTATCATTTAATGTCCCCATTTAAATTGTCTGAATATGTGTGTGCAACGCCCTATACTATTTTTTATATAGTACTTATACATGATTACTTATAATATCAGAAACAATTAATAACGTAGGTAAATTTTCACATCGCCGTCAACGAAAAAAAAAAAAAAATTAATACAATTGGGTACTTGTAACTCGAGAAGAAGTGAAGTGATTATGCCTAACCAGGTGATTTAATTGGATATCTGTAAACAACGTCACGCGTATGTGTTGAACCTGATTGGCTTCTAAATTAACAAATGCCGCGATTCACATGCAATGACATCAGTTTCAGGTATCTACTTGTAGTTATAATGTTTTTCTCAATGTCTTTTTTTCTCTCCTTCGCTAGTACTGTAAATATTTTAAAAGCATTTTTTGTATCACTTGTTTTGAAATTTTTCGAGAAACTTTGGTTGTGAAGCTTATAAAAAATTAGCGTGAGAAACATATTTAATTACACGAATTAAAATTAAAAAATTGCAAATCATAATTATTGCTTTCATCCATTTTTATTTTTATTTTTTTTTTGCCGAACATCTTTTCTTTTTTTTTTCTTCTTAATTATGAAGTGCCGTAATGTACATTCATAAATTAACCGTAATTAATTTAAATAACCAAACAAAAAATTTACTTTAGAAGTTGTATTAATCTTTTCAAGTCTATAGGACAGAGATAGTTTTATTAACTTTCAAAATCGAAAATTATAAAAAAAAAATCGAAAATTAATTCAATAAAACTGTTCACTCAGTTTAAGCGTTCTACAAGGGTAATCAGAGTCTTATTTTCTGTAAATTTAGAATTTTGATTAAAAGTCGTCAGTCTATTCCATTCTTTTTTTTACTTCAAAAATACGTTTTTTTTTTTTTTTTTTTTTAACGATAGTATATGTATTTTTTGATGTAAAGGAAACTGTTTCAAGTTTTCTACAAAAATTTTACCATTGCAAATGATGTAAGCATCCAACAAAAGAATACACAAACGAAATATAATTCGTGTATGTGTCTCTATATTAATATTGAAGGTTAGTTCGTGTATATATAGCACAATAAAGACAAAAAGGATAAAAAGAAAAAAAACGTAGAAAATTAACAAGTTTTATTTACTGCGCATAAGTTGCAAGTATATAGAACTCATAAAATAAGTTAAAAATATAGAGAAAACATGGAAAATAATGAATATTAATGAAAAGAGAAGAAAAAAATATCAAAATAAAATATTTTTAAAAAATATTTTACTTTAATAATTTTTCTTCTTATCTTTTCATTACTCTTTATTATTTTCCATGTTTTCTCTATATTTTTAATAATTATATGTGTATACATTTAATTTTGTATTAAAATGTCTAATTTAATTAAGTTAAATCTTAAAAGTGTAAGAAAATTAAATAAATTTTAAGATATATTAGAGCAATTATTAAAAAAAATTGCATTGCATTTGAAATTATTTATTCCTTATCATCAATATAAAAGAAGTTTGCATATAAATGCATATTTTTGGAGAAACATTTCAATTTAACTTGCAACAATAATGCAATATGCTTAAAAAGGAAATTCTTATTTTGTAATGATTGTACATAAAAATCTATCTTTATTTAGCGCATTGCAGTTTGCAGTATATGCCTGCAAAGAAAATATATCTTTTTTTTAGTGCATATAAAATTACGAAATCATTACATAGCTTTAAAAAAAAATTAAGCCACTAGTTGAGATAGCAAAATATTTTTTTTCAGCGCATGCTCAGTCTTCGAAATCAATGGCTACCGCTGATACTTGTTCCTGTCTATATGCGCCCGGCATTTGAGGTGAAGAACCTCTGACGTCATCCCTCTTGTCGGTTAACAAGAAGACAAACTGAGTTCGTGACAGCTTTTCCTTCGTTAAAAGAAGCATATATTTTTAACTCTTTTATTTAATACGTCCGTTTATTTCATTCTGACAACTTTTTACAGCTTTTAACACTTGCGGGGGAAGTGATATATATTTCCGGCGAATTGTTCGTTAACTAACTTCATTTTCGTTCATTAGCGCATTTTTTTAAGAATTATTTTAACGAGGTTCACGAATCTCTGCAGAAACAATGAGATCAACGATTCAAGAGAGATTTACGACTATTCGTATTTGTCCAAAACGAATTTCATAACAAAATTGTTGTTGTTTTATTTTGTACTGGATTTGAAAGAAAAAAGATCATAGGGTTTAACCGTAACCATAGGAAAAAGTTATGAATAATTCCAAAATCTGTTCATCTGTGTTTATCTGCTTAAAACACGAACTAAACACAGATTTTAAGCTCTTAGTATACTTTCTTTGATTAACAAATATATATATATATTTATACATTAAAAATTGGTGTTTGAACATTATATTTTAAATTTTTTTTTTTTTTTTTTAGATTAACTGTTGTTTTTTGGGGGAGATTAAATTTGATCAACCTGTGAGGTTGAAAACTGTTTAGATATAACCACCAAAAAGCTTCAGAAAAGGGTTTTTGAATTGCTGTGTTTTTTCAAAAATTTACATAAGAAACTACCAAAAATAAGGGTATTTTATCGTAACTTTTTCGCCAAAAGGAAAAAAAAAAGAAGAAAAAACACACACACACAATTTGAGCATTTTTCACTCCAAGCGAAGCCTTGATCAATTACATATGTTACTTACTGCTAAGAATTGACAGAGCTTTAGAACGTACATGGATTTTAAATCTTTAAAAGATAATGAAATTTTCTTTCAAAAAGTTTCCATTTTGGAGAAATTTCCTCACAACCCAGATGAAACTCATTAAAATCTGAGAAGAATTTTAAATTTATGCATATTTTTATACCCTCAAGCAACGCACTTAGCTTACTTTTAAAATATTTAAAAAAAAAATCTCAAACGCTTTTTATTTTTACAAAATGGTGACTTTTCTTCAATTTGACATTTAGCGCCATTTTCATAATTGCTTCACGCTGACGTATACAAACAATTATGTGTCCAGAATTTCCTTATTTATTTCATAACTATTTAATAGTTTTGGATAATTTTTGTTACATTTTATTCATTGAAGTGATCATTTTATCCATTGATTCATTTTATCCATTGAAATTGAAATTTTTCAACTATTTTCAAAACTTAACTTTGAAAAAGTTTTAAAAATACAACTTAAAACTTTAAAATTCGGTAACTGAGATATAATAATTGTAATGAGAATTTTCGCAAGCTAGGAAATGTAGGATCGCAAAAGCATTCACTGATAGGGATCGACGACATTTATTATTTTGGAACGTGAGACTGTTCTTTACTTTTATAAAACTGAGAAATACGTTTTTGTATATATACATTGTGACATACTTTATGTTTAATAAATGAACAGTGTTGTGTCAGCTGTCCCTTCTAAATTTAGTATCACGCATCGCAGCATTTCTGGCGTTGAAAACTCTTTTACTAATCAGGACAAATTTAGACGACTGTTGAAATGAATTACAAGATTTCGCTACTCAAACAGAAAACTTTCAGAGGTAATATTACTCGCTTTTCAACTGACATTAATAATTTAAAAGATGATTCTTCAATTGAAGATATTGAATACAATTGTAACTGCCTTAAACGAAATGAATTTAACAGATAACAATAACAGATAGCCACAATGTGAAGTTAAAAGTAAATATGGCGAAAAAATCAACACTTTATAAAAATAAAAAATATTGAGCAAAATATTCTGTTTAAAATATTCTAATCCCCATTTTAATCAGACGAGATTAAAACGCACTGCCACCGAGCAAGTTTATTTTTAAATCCCCCTACTTCGTGTTCGAATTCAATGTTGTTTTTTCGCTATTGTCCACATTGATGTCGCATAGTGTACCGTAGTTTTAAAAATGGCAAATTGCCTTGAAATCGATCACATTGCATGACTGTTGAATCATTAGCGTAAATATTGTCTAGACCACTTGAAGAGTAAAGAGTGAAATTAAAATTGTTGCGATCGATAGCCTTTATTAATAATGCTCACGATCTAATTAAAATGCCACTTTAAAGACTGATAAAAAAATCTAGAGAGAAAAAAAAATAATTAAGGTAAAAGGTCACATGATTGAATGTCATCTGGAGTAGAGAGGTTTTTAAGTTTTTCAACTTCTAGCTCCCTTTCTCCTTTTCTGTCAATATTTCACGCTCATTCTTTTCTAATCGATATTATAAATATTGATTGAGCTTTCAAGAATGAGTAAAATATGGCTCGATATTGCATTTTAATTTTTTGTCCGATGTTGGCATATCTCCGCTGACCCCTTGGTTTGAGGGGAGCGCTGGAGTTTTAAAGAGTGACTAAGTTATTAAAAAAAGGTGCACATAATAAATCTTGCAAGCGAAATTGCCGCTTATAGTGTGACATTAGAACACCCTAGATACGCAGCTGTAATGTGGCTCTGGGGCAAGCTACTACGCTTTTAGTAAAATATTTTATAAGTGAACATTTAAAGGTCAAAACATGCAGAATTTTGCCCAAATTCCCAAACAGCTGAAAATTTACTATTTCCTATCATTTAAGATAAAAAAAAATTTTTTTTTTTTTTTTTTAATCAAACACTTTTTTTAAAAAAAAATTTGGTACTTTTGTATAAATATCTCTGATTAAAACGTACATATCATGAGCAAAATGTCTGATAAACTTTCTTTTGATTATAACTGTTTTGGCGGTTAAAGGGTTCACAACTTTTATTAACTTAAAAATGTATTTGTAAAATTAATATTGTTAAAAATAATAAATAAATAAGAAATCAATGCGATTAATCGTTTCACATTTTACAATTAAAATATATCTTTACCTCGAATGTATTTACCACATGGATATTTTTTTTAAAAAAGCAAACTAACATTAAAAGTGCGTAAAATTTCATTATGTTATTAAGTTAAAAGTTATAAATTACTTGCTCCATTATCCAATTTTGAGCAGTACATTATGTCTGCAAATACCAACAAACTATCGCTATTCTCAGTTAGATTTGACAAAAACCTCGAACTTCGAAATATGGCGACATAATGTCGATAGAGAAAAATGGTGAACTTTCAAAATCGTTTTCAAATCTTAAATTATAAAACTTTTCTTCTACTTTTTCTTTGTGAGCTACAACAATATATTTAAGTTGGGCTTTTTTTATTATATTATTAAAATATTAATTATAAATTTTTATATTAAAGTTTTCAGAAACTTAATATTTCTGCACACTTAAAAACGATTATGTCAAAATTCTTAAAACATTTTATTTAATATTTATTTTTAAGAGAGAGAAGATACAAGATTTTACAAACGCATTTAATAATTTAATTTTCTAGTAAGAATGGTTGAAAAAAGTTAGCAGACGATCTTTTTTTTTAAAAAGAAATATCCCAATTAATTATCGTTTTCTTTCGAGAATGAGCGACCTTGCAAAACTTTACCTGCTGATATTTTATGGCAATGGTCGCTGTCAACAGCCGCAGACAGGAAACCCGTTCTTACGCTTCTGTAGTTCCCAAATCAGGAAACGTGATAGTTTACGTACTTGGAATGTTTCTTCTCTGACACTTTCACGGGTTGATTGCAAACAATCATGTCGATCCTTTACTTTCTCGGCTTAGATAATTCTTAGCATTGAGTAAATTAATTTAAAACAAAGAGAAAGTCTAGCGCAGATGACAGCTTTTCAACTTCTATTACGCAATTTAAAAGTCAGTTTACTCGAAAAAACTCATTTGAGCATTAAAACTCAATATTTATATTTAAAGTATAAAAAAGTGATCCCTTCTAACGAACAGTTAGTTGATCCATTAGAAATATTTTATTTTACGCAATATTTTCTCCAGAAAACTTAGCCATAATTAACAATTAAAGAATCAGTTAAAGATTTTTTAAATGAAAAAAAGGAACCATAATTTATGGTTAACTTTTATTAATGATGGCAATAGCAACACGCGACATAAATTATTTACATAAACTCTTTCTTTTCTTTTTGACTATTTCAGTAGCGTGACAGCATTTTTCCTAACTCAATTTAGAGGGAATTGTTGTTCAAATAAAATTTTAGTCTAGAAAGCAAACAAAATATAAGTCTAATTTGCTATTCTTGCTATTCAAAAAATACGTAGAAAAGATCCTTATCAGTGAAGAATGTTAAACATTAATACATTTAACTAAATACGAAGTGCCCTTTTTCGTACTAGAACAACAAACACGTTTAAGCAAATTTCAATAATTGCCAATTTTTGAATAAATATCATGCTATTAGTGGTACACAAATGTCTGTTGTATGACGAAATGTCTGTTGTCTGTTGTATTGTCAAATTTACATTCATTTTTTTATATATGTAAAAGTTAGCCTTATTATTTTGACTGATAAAAATTTGCTACTGAATAATTGCCATGGGGTATCTTATTTTTATTTAAATCTAAATTTTAAAACTTGGAACTAAAAACTGCATTAATTATGTTATGGAATCTTTTGACAAAATAATAAATTGCTGATTAAAAATTGATATTGAACTGCGAGGCTGTGATTTCGTGCAGGTGGATGATTATGTGGAACAGCGAAATGGTCCTAAGTTTGTGCAGGCTGTCCAATTGGCTAACGCTTGCCCATCAGAATAAGAAGGAATGAATCTTTGTTTCCATAAGGCCAACGTAACGCAGGGCTAAAGAGAATAGAAGGGCTGGTTCACTCCTTTGAAGTATCTCTTGCCGCGCCGATCCTCCGACGTCACTCTAGTGACGTCACTTTGGCGCAAAGCTCGCACTTTTACTTCAAGAACGGAGCGTTTGGCCTTACTAGCTCTAACTAATATTGGATCATTTCTTTTTGCGAGATATTCTAAGACATTTGTTATTTTCTATAATGACTTTCCTCAGTTTTTGCAGTGAATTTACAAGAATTTAAAACTATTATCGAAATGCCAGTTTGCGCGATTGCAACTTGCAAAAATTCTGATATAAAAACAAAAGGAAAAAGTATAATTTTTCGCGTGTTCCCTGAAGTAAATGAACAACTATGTAAAGAATGGATTCTGAAATGACACAGTTAATATAAAACAGCAATACTTTTATTCTGTCGTAAAGAACTTTTATAAAAATTCATTATCTAAATAGAAACCGCCTCGCTACTTCATAAAGAAAGGCAGGTGAAAAGAATTAAAAAATAGATAAAGTCAAAGAAAATTAAAATGTAAGTAAAAAGTATAAATAAAATATATAGTAGGGGAGAGTTGGATAAAACGGGATGGTCGGACTAAACGGGATACGTCGCCTAGGGATCAGACTATTACAGTTATCTAGTGGACAACGACAGAAACGTGTTATTCGACCGTGATTATATCATTCTCGGTGCGTCCCGCCTCGAGATCACTATTTGATAGAAAGTTGTAGGTCTCAGAATTTTTTTACTCTATTTTTTTGCCATTTTCTACATTTACGTGCGTTGTTTTTTACATTGTACTGCCTACATATATGGGAATAAAATTCCGGTGAGTATTAAATTTAATTAACCATTAATTTAAAAATATTTTTATGTGCAGTCTATCTAATTTTCTTTTTACATTTACGCAGCAACCATGTTTGTTTCAAAAAGTGACGGAGTCGGACAAAACGGGGCACTTGTGAGTTGGATAAAACGGGATAGAGTTTTTCATGTCCCGTTTTATCCACCCATTTATTTATTGGATTATTACATTTTAAAATAGCCATATATTAATGTCGGCCTAGGCTTTTTAAACAACTTATTTATATTAACTATATATATTTTTTGAATAATTTAGTCTCTTTATATAGTAATGAAAAATTTGTTTATTAACGTTCATTATTAAGCATTTTATTTTCGACTCTAGGATTTCACATCTTTCTTTAGAACTAATTGTAATGTATTTCTCTGATGAAGACTTTTTTATACATAAACAATTATTATACATAAACAATTATTCATATATTTGCATTATTTATTATTTTATCTTTATATATATGCAAAAAATTAAACATTGTAAACCCTATCCCGTTTTATCCAACCCAGGTATGCTAAAACGGGATATGTAAGAGTTTGGAAATGAATTTTTTTTTCTATTTAGCTGTCATTAAAATTAGTTGAAAATATGTTTTTTGTGTGCTTCAATAAATGTTGCAGCTACAAAAAAAATAATGTATTGTTTTCCTAAACAGATATTCCGTAGTAAATAAAAACAATAATGGTATCCCGTTTTATCCAACTCTCCCCTATATAGTAGAAATTCGCCTAATTTCATAATATGTTTTTTAATGTAGTTATTCTAAATATTTATGATTTTTTTTAAAAATTATATTCTCTTCAATTTAAATATCTATATATTATATCATCGTAAATTTAAATGTCTATAAACAATTGTAAAATTTCTGATGTCATTATGAACCTAAATTATTATTTTGTTTCAGTAATTAGCGTTTAAGGTTGATGTTTCCTAATGATTAAGTATGAACAAATTGCTATTAACGACATATTTTAAAATCAGGGATTCTAAATTTAACTTATCTTTATAAAAGAATATGTAGATAAAAAAAGTGTCGATATATGCCTTCATTTTTCTTAATAGTTAAAGTTAAAACTGAGCTTTTTAAAATAAAGTATTTATCGTGTCATTTTCACCAACTAGCAAAACATTTTTATAAATTTAAAATGGTATTTTTTTAATATAATAACCAAGAAAGTTTTTTTTTAACTATGTTTATGAACGGAAATAATGTGTTAATTACGTAAAGTTTGAAGGCTAATAACCAGAAAAAGTCTAACTTATTTTTACAAGAGAAAGATGCAAAGTTATCATATCTTTGCTTGCGATCTCCGAGATCTGTAGACACAGTGACGTCATGAGGAGGGAAATCGTAGCTTCAGCTCTAAGAGCGGAGTGAACTAGCCCTTGTATTCTCTTTAGCCCTGAGTTCGAGAACGATTTCTTCCACAGATTTACACTTAAAATACTTCTGTCAAAGATTCAGAGCAATGCTGCTAAAGGCAGCAGGAAAGAACGTGATGCGGTGACCATTTAGGCTGATCTCCTCAGGAAACTAGTACATAATATAGTACACTCTCGATATATCGAACTTCTATAGATCAAAAACCTTATTATATCAAAAAAGTATTTTTTTCCCCGTGACATTATATATTCACCTAACGTTAATTTGAATTCCTATGTCAGAGAGTTTATTCTCAAAACCTTGTAGCTATACATCAAATTTTTGTCTAAATCGAAATTGAATTTGTTCGGAAAAATCATAAAGTTTATTGTAAACCAATTCTTTTCTGTTTAAGGCATAATTGTTTTTGTCTTACTTTTTAAAATAAAATTATCATTGTTGTATTTGCACTTACAGTCAACTATCTTTGCATACATATTTAATAGTAGTTATTCGTATGTTCCATGACTCTACATTTTTAAAAAATATCTTAGAATATATTTTATTTACTTTTTAGAGCATATTTAGTTGTGAACTCGCAAACTCAATTTTTTTTAGCGTCCCTTCAACTTTGAGATATCGAGAGTATACTGTACATAGGCTAGACTGTACATAGGCTAGACATAGAGAGTGTACTGTACTAGGAAAGATGTCAACAATTTTAAAGACTATTATCACATTTTTCGGATAGAGAAGACGTCTGCAACGTTTTATTAGTTAATAAGACTGGAAGACAAAAATTAAAGTAAAATGATTAAATCTAATAATAGGGTGATTTCAAACATAGAAAAATAGTTGAAACTATTAATATTTTTGAAACTAATGAAAATTTAAATTTTTTTTCATTCCTTTATTATTGCCGTACAGGCTTTTTACAAAATTTGGCGCTAATTTCAAGTTTTAAAGCATGCATATTAAATTAAAGTACAAGGAAAGAAAACCTCAATTAATTTAATAGTAAAAAGCTTTTCCTGTTCTAATTTTAATGTAGAAAGAAAAGAAATTGAACTTTCCGTTCGATCTGTAATTAATAAATTGCCCTATAGCGGACAGATTTACTGAAATATTTCTGTGAATAAGAGGTACTATTCCTAAAACTATGGTTTTAAACATTTTATAAAGAAAAGAATGAAGAGATGTACACATTTTTGGCAGAGTCAATCTTTCAAAATAAATTTTTTCTGGGCTGAAAATGGTCAACACGGTACTTTTATTGAAAAAAAAAAATTCTTAATAAGCTCTTAAGATTCATTTTTAAGTTTTATATTTTCACAGTTTAAGTAAACTTCAACAAGTTTGACGTTAAATAATTTTTGATAAAACGTTACTTCGAAGATTTTTAAAAAAAATAAAGCGATGTAAGATGCAATCGACGGAGAAACAGGTTTTCAGGTCCCCCCCCCCTCTATTCACAGTACAGGAATTGATTTGACGAATTTTGTAGTGTGGGAGTTGTTTTTTGACGAAAATTTCTATTTTCCTTTTTTAAAAGAAAATAAATACACATTTTTAAATTTATTTTAAAGAAAAAAAAATTTGAAAAAAAAAATACAAATTTGTTGTTAGAAGCATAATACTGACTTTATATTTTGTTGAAAATTGAACGCATGATCACCTTTTTCTTTAAAAAAAAAACTAATTAATTTAAATTTATAGCATCCAAGGATGCCAGATAAATACTGTTTAGTATTTTTTTCCATAAGTCGATTTACCACAGTCGATTGACTAGAAGGTGAATTTTAAACACGTCTACGTAACATTATATTAAAACTTAGCATCACGATCGAGGTGGATATAAGGTTGAGCGATTGAGGATGAGAGGAAAGGTCTAAAGTTGATATGAGGCGAATTTATGTGGTCAAACGACAGGTCAGAGGACAGGTTAATTAGTGTAATTCGACGAGTCCATCACAGTAGTTTGACATTTATCATAATTTTTTTTAAATCAAAATGTTAAAATCACTACAGAACAAAAATATGTATTTCTAATATACAGTCCCAAATCCGTGAATTTTTTCGGTTAAAACAAAATTTGATGACATTACCAACTAAAATTGAATAAATAATGCAAAAAAAAAAAAAAGAAAAGAAAAACTATTTTCAGAGTGAAAACTTCCGGAAAGACCACCTCAGTGTAATGACCTCTTCTATTTCCGACCACTTTTAGGGGGCACGGTATTTTTTTAACATAGACTTAATGTTGAAGGAAACCTTTAAGAGAGACCATCAGAACCTCTCTCAGAGACCGGGCATACCTCCGCACCAAATGCGGATTAGATCAACTAAAGAAACACGAAAAACAAATAAGTAGATTCAAATTACTTGTGAGCAGGGCCGTTTTATCCATTAGGCACTGTAGGCAACTGCCTAGGGGCCCTGCCACGTTCAGGGGCCCTGTGCTACAGAGAAAAAAAAGTGACAATGCTTCTTAAACAGTAAAAATTTAATTCGAAATTTCAATGACGATTGTCTTGCTCTGTACATTACATCGACGCTATTTTAGTAGCGTCGATGCGTAGTTTGGAAAAGGTTAAATTTCAGGATGTCTTGAACGATTTTGTAACAAAAAAAGTTAGAAGAGTTAATATTTAAGCTTAATGTATGATTTTTTTTAAATGCATATATTAATTACTTATATTCTTTTCGTTTGATTCAATATTTTTATTGAATAATGTTATAATATACTATATATAATATACTGTGATATATAATAATTAGAAGTTAGAAGACGGTAGGGGAGGGGGCCCGAGACGAGCATTGCCTAGGGGCCGCGACATGCATAAGCCGGCCCTGCTTGTGAGAGGCTCTTATTTAGAGAGCTCTTTTTGACGATTGCTGAAAGAGATTGACAACCTCATGTTACAGTCAGAGTAGACTAAAGACGATGCTATCGATGATTTTGTTTTCGAGTTAAAAGTTTAAAAAAGTTTTTTTTAGGAAAAACTAAGTATCTCAAACAAGCAAACCTCTCACTTTTTAAACTAAACTAATTTTTATGATATAAAATTAAATGCAAACTTAAACAAAAGGCATAATTGTTTATTTATTTAAAATAGTGCTATCATTCATAATTGACAAATTTGTTTTTGCACATAATTATATGAGATGGGGCTATTCTAATTGACGCTAAATTTTATTCCTCGATCCGGTTTTCATGTCTCCAACACAAGTGGCATTTCTGCACCAAAAAAAAAAAGAACACCGAGTAAAATTAAAATAGCATGCGAAAAATCATCTACCTTCAATAACATTTTAAATTCAATGGAAGTAAGAACGATCATTTTACTGTGAAACAGAGAGTGGTCGCTCCTGAGTGGTTTTACTAAATGGAACACAGAAGCCTACATCTTACACAAAGACTTACATTTTAATATTAACTATAAGCTATTGTTACTTGCTTCAAAAAATATGCAAAATAGAATTAACAGTCGACATGTTATTTCCAATTTGCATATTTTAGAGACTAATGAAGTTTTTAATCCAATAATATCTAATACCGCTTCACTATCTTCGAATTACTTATTTAATATAAACCATTCTTTCATTTTGAGATGAAACCGTATAGAAAATATGAATTAATCCTTGGTGTGAATAATGAATAATGGGTGAAGTTACAATAAAATATCAAATGGAGAGATACTTAGAACTATTAAATAGCTAACCGCAGAACCATAATTTTATCAAATTCACTGTTGAAACCACGCGTCCAAGGTTGTCATGATTCATGATCGATTGATTAACAATTCAACTCACTGAGAAGAACAATTCTGGTTTGATTGTTCTGTAGGTTAGGTATATAAATTATAGTTCTTTTTATATTAATTTCTAAATAGGTGGCAATGCATTGAGTCATGACATAGCGTGTCTTATGGGCAATGATCTCTCAAAGATGTGTCAAACTTGCTCTTGATCTTATTTCTGTGGAAAAATGCCCATGAAACTTCAAATTCTAAGGAAGGTCATTGGATCTCTGCCAGAACCCAGAGTGGGCGTTGGCCTGTTCTTTTGTCACGATATAAGACAATTAGAAGAAAAATAAAAGAGTTTTGATGTCACCTGAGTTGATGCGAAAAATATTCCTGTATGTTATGGTTTATTTGCTTCTGTTCCATTGTTGAAATTGAATTTTGATAGTGAAATGGATATGGAATTTTGATTCTATTTCTTTCTTTTTTTTTGTTGAGATACATCCTTCCTTATTAAAGAACAGCAATTCGTGCACATTCTTAATGTATTTTAATAAAAATTATCCTCATTTTTTATGCAGGTATTCGTAAAATAAATTATATACTAATTAGAAAAACAATTTTCAATTTCTCACATATAAAAGCGTTTTAAAATCTGTCGTACTGTTGATACATCAAATTTAATTAACTTCCTTACGGAATTACTTTATGGTTACACTAATCAAAAGTATAATCTTATTCTCATTTCATTATATTTAGCATATATTCATATATATATATTCATAGTCTTATATATATATTCATATTAATATAAATATTACATATTATATGTATATATATTAATTATATTTTGAAACTTTCTCGGAAGAACTTTGTTTTTCAAGACTTTTTCTCACTGAATGGATTTAAACGTTAGAGCTATAATCAGGAGGGCGAGATACGATATTCGAATGCTCCGAAATCAATTCAAAAAAGTAATAAATATGTAATTATGATATTTAAAGCTGAATATTTTTCACAAAAACTCATCACATTTGCTTTTGCTGGTCTTAGATTAATATTAAGGTTCTTCTGAAAAATGTAAAAGAAATTTAAGGTTGATACGTCTTAGATTTAGAACTTGAAAAATATTTAGAGCAATAATTCTTTATAGTTTCTTTCGAGTTCTCAATCAGGAAAACAAATTTTTTGTTGATAGTTCAAGACAATGCTTATTAACTCGAAAGATATTTTGTGACAAAGAGACTCTTAATTAATTAATTTTAATGCTGAAATTGTAATGAGTAATTTTATTACCGCCGTTGAACAACCGACCCAATTATGAGTGTACGACCAACAATGCTCAACGCCGTAGCCTTATAATTTTGAACACAAAAGACTTCTTTGCCTTCGCGGAGGACTTTTTGATGGAACTAACCCGTATTTGCGTTACTTGGAGAGGAAAACCACGGAATCCTCCCCAGGGCTGGATTACCCATTAAGCCAGACTAGGCCATCCCCTGAGGCGTCCAATGATTAGGGGCCCCCTTAAAATAGTTTTTTTTGAAAATAAATTTTAAAAAATTAAAAAAAGCACTGATTAAAAAAAAAAAATCAGTTTCAAATATATATTAATAAAATAAGATAATTTGTTTACATAATGCTAATAATATTTATTTATTACTTACTTTAGCTATTATTTATAAGTATTATTATAGTTTATGTATATAAATACTTTTATATTTGAATAAATAAAAAATATACAAGAAATTTCTTTTTATCTAAGGGCCCCCAAAATTTTAATGACCTAGGGCCCCGCGTACGCTTAATCCGACTCTGATCCTTCCATGGTTAGCCTGACTCAAACTCACAATCTGCCTACCACTGAGGATATTTTACGTCAGCATGACGTAAAATATCCTCAGTGGTCGGTGTGAGCCGGGTGGGTGCAGAATTCGTATCGATCAGCCATCGCTGGGATTCGAATCCGTTCACCTCATTTACGCTCCATTCCTTGAGCCACCGTGACTCACAATAATTAATTAAACAAATTGGTAATAACCTCTGCACTAGACAAAAATTACAATATTTGCTTCAGAAAAATCTAATAATAGCAGCAAACCGCATTGACTAAAGTTCTGGACAGAAGAATCTAGACACATTCTAGTTAGCATATTCCGTAACTGAATATTTGAGATATAATAATGTGATCAGTTTGATCAGGAATCAGTTTTATCTCAGATTAGTAGTATTCAATCTTAAATTTGTGGCATCAGTTGTTTCAAATTGAATCTAGCTGGAAAATAAATTGTTATTTCATGCAATAAAAGTGTGTATCTCGATTTCGAAAAATTATAAATAATAAGTTTAAAATACTTATTACAGCTAAAAATATAAAAAAATATTTATCTTTATTTTTAAAACTGAACTTTTTTTACTCGCAGAAGCTGATGGTGAAAATAATAACAACCAGAGAGTGTAAAATAAGATTATTTTGAGTAATCGACATTGAAGAAAAACTCATTATTTGCTCTACCTGCTTATGTGTACCCACCATCAGAAAATAAACAATGAATAAATAAGTAGGAGGAGAAGGTCTAATCTGTTTATATTAAACAAAAATAATTGTTGAAATTTTTTCTGGCAAACTGTAAGATACTTGCGTTGCAATCACAGAACTTGTTATTTTAACAACGTCAACTGATGGCATAAAAATAAAGGCAACACTCCAAATAGTTAATTCACAAAACACGACTGTGTATTTGTGATTTGAACTCTGAAACTTGAACTTTTAAGACAATATCTTTAAACTTCAACTTAAGTGATTTATTTAAAAATTGGGGGCATTTATAGCTAAGGTGGATTGCCTCATTTAATTTTTAGCTGAAAATGTGTAGATTGTTTTGCAATTTAAAAGTTTTTGTTTGTTTTTATTCCTTCTTTAACTCCTTTGTTCTTATACCAAAGTAGTTTCTCACAGCAAGTTAATTGGAAGCAATTTTAAATAACAAACATTTCTCTTAAAAATATACATTTTAAATTATATTTTCAATCAACTTAAACCCCAAATACTGTTTTTCAACCTAAAATTTAACGCTAGCGTTTCTTTATATATCATGAAAATTTAGGAATTTTTTTTCCTTCTATTAAAGTTTCCTAAAGCAGTGATAAAGTAAACAATCAAAAATTATGTTCTTTTCATGGCTCAAAGCACTTTAAATAATAATTGAATAACTTTTAAAGTACAGTGCTAAAAAAAAAAAAAAAAAAAAAAAAAAAAATGGAACACTTTAAATTATACTTATAATCTTCCCGTTCTTAGACTCATTCTTAAAGGTTCGAGGGGGTGACATCAAATTTGCTAATTAAGTAGTGCAGACGATATTTTAAGTTACGAAATCAGGCACAAAAACGTACTTTCTCTGAATAAACACACATTTTTTTCAACGGATTTGGATTTCTGACCACCAAAATATAGGGGGTAGCCGCAATCTGGGAAATATTTGTCCCCATAGTTTGGTCAGGAGAGCTGTTAGAAGTTTGAATCCCTTTGCGTATTTCGCGATATTTCTAGAACTTTTTAAGCGAATTAAAAAAAATTTACACGCTCTTATAAAATTCGTTTACCCAAAGATAATTCCATGCAAAATATTTTTATATTTATAATTTTTAACTATTGTATTTAATGATAGTCCAAAAAATTTGAATTGTAAGGTATACAACTTTTTACATCGTTTCAAAATATGTAATTTTACATGGTGAAATATAAAATTTAAGGGAAAATGGTTGAATTTCCAGAGGAATCAAACTTTAAATGTACGACTTCTTTACAATTCTATTTCTCAGGCAGGAACTATTCAACCGATTTCGCTCAAATTTTAAGATAAGCAGAAGTTGTTGTTGTAGTTCATTTACGTCGCACTTGAGCTGCACAATGGGCTATTGGCGACTGTCTGGGCAACATCCCGGAGGATGATCCGAAGACATGCCATCGCAATTTTGACCCTCTGCAGAGGGGATGGCATCCCCGTTTCGGTAGCCCAACGACCTGCACGCGAAGTCGAGCACTTTACGGTAGAACAGTTTAACGAGAAACAATACCGCACACCCTCAGTCCCTACACAGACTGATCCAAGTGGTCACCCACCCGCACACTGACTGCAGCCAGTGATGCTTGACTTCGGTGATCTGCTGGGAACCGTGTCTTAACGATCAGTCCACTGCGGGATGAAATGTGCAGATGAAGAAATATGTACTAAAAGAAGAATGGTACTAAATCTAGAAATATGTACCAAAATATATCTCCCAGAAAAGATTTAAGAAATGTTTCTTCTAGAAATATTTTCTTAGAAGTCGTTAATATTCTAAGAAGTCTCTTCTAGAAAGTTCTAAAAATGTATTTTTAGAAGTCTCACCTGGGAACTAAGATCACTGTTTTCACATAAAAGTTTCTACAGATCTGAAATTTAATGAAGTAACACAATGTGATAATTATTTCTTACTACCTTTAGATTTTTCATAAAAACGTCGATTGCAATTATCTCATAACCTCTTAGTATGGACCTGACTGAGTTTGAAAGCGTACTGTCTTACATACAGAAACTAATATTCAAAAAGCCTTTTTGTATTGCGTGTAATTTTCATCTTTACATCCCGACGTTTAAATTATATACATTAACAATCAATCCATCATTTTGAATGGCCCGTATGATGGGAGGGTGTGTCGTATCGAACAAATTTCAATTGTTTGTTGAGCCATGATGGACATATATTGTGAAATCAATAACTGTAACTGGGATAAGATCAGGGGGGGGGGGGATTGAAGTATCATAAAGTATCATTGCCTTTGTAAAATCATTTCTGTGTATGGATCTAATTATTTTTCTCTCATACTACTTTTTTTTTGTTCAACTGTCGTTGAAGAGCTGACCCAATTTTGGGTTTACGACTACTAATGTTCCCTTGTAATTTTGAGCCAATCCAGAAGACAAGGAAACTACTGGATCAAGGATACTACTCCAAGAGTTATGATTTGCTATGGGAACATGGAGTACTTTGTGACGCGTCAGATTTAACGTGCATCAATCACCATTTACTACAAACGGAGTCTTTCGGCTGGCAGGAATCGAACCCATGACCTCTTGAACATGGATTCAACGCCCTACCAACCAAGCTATTCCGGCTTTTCTCTCAAACTATTTTTAAAAATCAGAAAAAATTGATTTAAATAAATACTAAACAAATATTAAAAATTCTAGAACTTATTTCATACCTTTTCCTTTTTTACAGAATATTTTTTCGTGCATAATTAAAATATATGCCTTATTGCTTACTTCTTTATTTAATAGTTGTGATTTTAGATTGTTTTGTCTACTACGATTTAGAAATAGTTGTTGGAGTTATACAATAAATTATACTTTCATATTATTTAGGTGAGCGCTTTCTGATGACTGATGATATTGCGATTACCACGAAGAAATTTAAGATGTAGCTTGCTATTATCTAGTGGAAATTTGGGAAACTTGTTAAGTACTTATTTAGAAATAATAGTAAGAAAAATTTTAATATTAAAATGTGGCTTTTATCACTGTATTACCTCAAATTCTGCAACTTAAACTTAAATATTAAGTACTTGATAAAAATAAGTGTTGGCTACTTTAAACAAGCTTCTGAGAAGTTAAACAAATTTCTTTATCGCTAGAAGAAACCTTCTCAAGAAGCAGAAAAATTGCCAGCTTTGTGATTTTATATGGATTATTTTTTCATAGCTGTTGTCTTTGAATACTAATTCTATATTTAAATGTTTTTGAGGTCATGATACATATTTGACATCTCGAGTCTATTGTTTATTCGATTTAAATTCACAAGACCCAAAATGGAAATCTTTTACTTTTTTGTCCAATTACGGAATTCAGTAGCTTTTCACAGAAGATAATTTTTATTCGATGATAAGAGTTTTTTTACTTTTTTCCGCTCCAATTGTTTTGAGTTCAAAGCTTATCTGTAATTATTTATAATTTCCTTCGAAGCGTGATTACATGAAATTTATTATTTTTTTTAATCTGATAACGAGAGTTACTAAATGTTTTATTTATTTCACTTTCAGTCATGACAACTTTTTTTCACTTTCGATTAAAAAAATTTAAGCAGTTAATAAATATAACATTAATTGAACCTGCTTTTTTCTGTATTATTTTAATCAAATATTAGAATTAAAAATTTTCTTCAATTATATTAGTTTTAATGAAATATTTAAATTAAAATTATATATATAAATTACATTTTGTCAAGTTTGAAGGAAATATTTAAACTGAAATTTCGCATCAATTGTTTAGTTTTAGTGAAATGTTTCTATTGGAATTTTATATAACTAATGTTTAAAGTTAGCAAATTATATAACTAAACATAACTTTTTAATGCAATTAAAATGCATCATAATTTTGCAGTTTTTCCTACTAAAATAAACGCAAGATAAAAATTGCGGAAGCAAAAGATTAAGGAACTGTAATTAAAAACTTCAAAAATAATTTGAACTTTCCCATAGCTTACAGGAAATTTTCAAAATTTGTTTTTAAAGTTGAAGGGGTTGTGGTAATGTAATAATAAGCCACACATTAAATTGTTCATGAGTGTTTTGATGATAATAATAATAATGAAAATAATAATAATAATGATAATAAATAATATTGATAATAAATAGTAATACTAATAATACTACTGATATAATAATAATAATAATAATAGAATAATAATAAAATAACCTTTAGCAAATAATAACAATAATAATAATAAAACAATTATAACAATAATAATTAAAAAAATAATGAAATAACCATAAAATAATAATATTAATAATTATAATAATTAAATAATAAACATCATGATTTCCTTGTTGGTAATAAGATGTTTCGATGTATTGTGCTGTTATTTAGTGTAAATTCTAGAAATTTATGAAGTATTTACACTGTTATTAAAATACTAAATAAATGCTAAATTTGCTTGATGTAAAAATGACACTTTAGAAAATCTGGTTTATCTTATATTGCCCTACGTCCTACAATTTTATCAACATTATGGAAGAATTTCGATTTTATGGATATTATTTTAAATACTTATAATTTTTTAAACGATATTATATTTCAACTAGTACTATTACGTTAATAACTCCCTGTTATTTTTATAATAATTACTCTATTTCACCACTGTTGAATTTTTTTTTTATGAAGCTAAGGGGCTGAATAACGATAAGTTGGTATTAAATTTATTTAAATTGCTATTCAAAGTGCTTTAAATTGTGATAACAAGATTGAATGAATATATAAAGATCTTTAAAACTATTTGTCATTCGTCAAATTTAAAAAAATTAGGAATAGATGCAAAAAAAAAAAAAATGTTAATATTTAAAAAAAAAAAAAAAAAACTAAGAAATTTCAAAAAATTTAAATTATATAAACTGAGACTTACGTTAAACTGACTACATGCTGCTTCGATAACAAAAAAGCTGTTTTTGTCGACAAAACACTTAAAACGTCTTTTGCAACCACACTCCAACAAATTCTAACCAGTATTTCAAAAACAATTCGTTTTATTTTATGCAAGCCTTTGGAAATAAAAAAAATAAGTGTCGAGTAACTATAGCAACGGGTGCCTTAGATTCACGAAAACTTCGTCGGCAAAATTGTTGACCGGCCTAGGAAAAACTGCCCAGAATTTGTCTGGCACGCCCTTGCCGTTTGATTAGAACAATTACTAGGTATGAAATAAATGTAAATGAAGTCCAGAGAGAAACGCTCCGTTTCCTTTATTGTTCTCCATATTTAATTTTTTTCGGGTCCTGTCTCGTGGGTGCTTTAATAAGTGTTCGGGAAAGTGTGTTAATATGTGAGGAGAGATGAAAATTTTTGGGTCAGGTACTTTTATGACTGAATTTATCATTTGTGGATATGTGACGACTAGGAAGTGCAGTTCGCTCCTCGTTAAATTAACTAGAAATGCACTGTTTGGCTAATTAATATTTGTTTTAAGAGTTAAAGATATATTTTTATTTTAAAAACATCAGTTCTTAATTTCATTTAAATTGCGAAAAATGATGAGCGTGTGTTATGAAATATTCACTTTTTTCTTTAGTAAGCTGATAGCAGTGGCTTCAAAATACCGGTTCTGCAACGATATAATAATCCAAATTTTGCTCCCCGTGGAGTTCGAAAACTTAATGCAACAAAAGTAATGATCGGTCTTTGAGAAAAACGATGTTTGCTACATAGAAAGTTATTTTAGGAGAAATCTTAGATAATATTACCTGATTAAAATGTATAAATAATATATAATATATGTAAAAAAATATATAAATAGCAATGACTTCAAAAATATATAAATAGCACATGACAGTTGATATGTTTCAAGCTCTTTAAACATAGGCGTCCATTTTCAAAACTTGCCAGACGTGAATGACAAGTAACAAAAGTGATTTTAAATTTTTTAAAAAAAAAGCGTAAAGTTGCCAATGGAAAATGGAAAAATATAGGTGAGAAACAAAACTAAAAAAACCGCAGTAGCCGAGAGGGGCAAATCAGGATAAAGTGCATGTTTTTTTCATGCTTGTTATAGACGCAGTTTATTAAAACTTTTAAGGGAAGCAAGACGTTTTCGATGTCGAAAAAATGATTTTTTCAACCATATCGACAAGCCATTTTTTCTTAATATTAAATAGATTTTAAAACTTTAAACTTTACATTTATGAAAACTACATATCAATATCATTCAATAACATTAAAAAGAAATTTAAAATGTTTATAAATTTAATTTTTATAAATATTTGAAAATTTAATGTATATATAATTTTTTTTTAACCAGACATAGCTTTCGGTACGCTCAAAAAATTTTCTACCTGAAAGATCAACAAAAAATTGGCATACACTCAAGTAAATATGTTTGAAAAAGCAGGTGAAATAGTTTGTTTCATAATATGTACAGAATATATTATATATAAGCAAAATAAATGTAGTATTTCTGAAAAAAATGCAAAATTTCGTTCAAATTTTGAAAAAATTCCCATGTATAACAAAATTATAATGAAAAAAATAAACTTTATATAGTTAATTAAATGTAAATAAGGTATGTGTACAAGCATAGAAATTTTCATAACTTTACAATGATTAGTTTTTTGTACGAGCGTACCGAAAGTTATGCCTGGTAAAAAAAATATATATTTACATTAAATTTTAAAATACTTATAAAAATTAAATTTATAAACATTTTAAATTCCTTTTTATTGTTATTGAATTATATTAATATGTAGTTGTCATAAATGTAAAGTTTAAAGTTTTAAAATGTATTTAATATTAAGAAAAAATGGCTTGTCAATAAGGTTGAAAAAATCATTTTTTCGACATCGAAAACGTCTTGCTTCCCTTAATTTCAGTGCAAAATAAATAAAATGAGTCATCAACTGCGAAAGTAAAGATGAATTTATTTTTTAACACAATAATAATTATTTATCGTGATAGATTTTAATACTCGAATAATTAAATTTTTTTATTAACTATAGTGTATATAAATAAGAAAAAGAACTTTTTTTTTTATTTTACCTATAACCTAACTAAACCTAACCTTCAACCTAAATATGAAATAAAAACTAATAGTTAATGCTAGGAGAATAAAATAAAAAAATCAATTCAGTGTTTATTCCGAGAAAACCTCTATCATAACTTAGTTCGAAACTATGGTAACAAACATGAATAAAATTTCATTATATTCGTATAACTTCTCTTTAACTATCGGGAATATTTCTGTGTTAATGTAAGTGGAGTTTGGATTACGTCATAGTATTCTAGAATGTGATTCAACGTTTACAATATAGCAGGGAGGGAAAGTTTCTTTCAAAGAAATCACGAAAAAAACCGCCAAGGAAGAAATAGGTTTCTTCCATCTCAAGAGGAAGACATATGCTCTCTTTAATAAAGAAATATAAAATATCAATTTAAAATTTTAAACAGTTTATAACTGCAATCTATTTTAATAATCATTTCCAATTTTAAATAAGTAAAATTGAAAAGGGCAAAAAATGGAGAGAAAAATAAATTTAATGAATTTTGAAAGAAATTCAAACAATTGTAAATTTTTTCAATGTTTTGCATGAAAGAGAGTACAATAATACTTTATTTTAGTAAGGAGTACTTTTTTTTACTATTACATAAAGAACTTTTAAAATGCAATTAGACACAAAAACGTACTTTATCTGAATCGACACACTTTTTTTTTTGATAGATTTGGATTTCTGACCCTCATATTATAGGAGGTAGCCGCTGTCTGGGAAATATGGTCCCAATAATTTGGTCAAGAGAGCTGGCCAAAATTTGAACTCATTAATCTTAATTTTACTTTTTGCGTATTTCGCTATATCTCGAGAACTTCTTAAGCGAATTGAAAAATTTTTGCACACAATTATAAAATTCATTTATTCAAAGATAATTCCATGCAAAAAATAAATTTTAGTAAATATTTACCATTTCTTATTATTTTATTTAATATTAGCCGAAAAACTTTTGAATAGTAAGGTATATAATTTTTTACATCATTTTAAAAAATATAATTTTGTATGGCAAAATGCAAAATTTGAGTAAAATCGGTCAGATAGTTCCTGAGAAATCGAATTTCAAAAACATAAATTTGAAAACTTTTTCCCTCAAAAGAATAAAAAAAAAAATATTTTGACATCTCTCTCTTTATCTATCTATATCTATCTATATCTATATATATATATATATATATATATATATATATATATATATATATATATATATATATATATATATATATATATATATATATATATAATAAATAAATAAATACAAGAAAACACAAAGAAAGTTAAGAAAAACAATAAGTAACATTTATTGCGCTTAAGCTGCAAGTAAACAGCACTCATTAGATAAGTTCAAAATGAAGAATAAAACAAAGAAAAATTATAGACATATGAAAAAAAGGGTTGGGAAATAATAAGTTAAAAAAAACAACAAACAACATTTTATTAAAAAAAAAAAAAAGTGAAATGTTAATTAAAAAACCGGAAAAAAAGCCGGAAAAAAAAGATATAATCTTTTCTTCAGCCCACACGATTATGTCCGCAAAACAGAGTGCTTTCTGATATTGTATCAATAAAGCCAAAGCAAAATATATTAATACAATAGTGTGAGTATTGCTCCTCACACTATTGTATTAATATATTTTGCTTTGGCTTTATTGATACAATATCAGAAAGCACTCTGTTTTGCGGACATAATCGTGTGGGCTGAAGAAAAGATTATATCTTTTTTTCCGGTTTTTTAATTAACATTTCACTTTTTTTTTTTTTTTTAATAAAATGTTGTTTGTTGTTTTTTTTAACTTATTATTTCCCAACCCTTTTTTTCATATGTCTATAATTTTTCTTTGTTTTATTCTTCATTTTGAACTTATATATATATATATATATATATATATATATATATATATATATATATATATATATATATATATATTTATATAATTATAATTTTTTTTTTTTTTTTTTTTTAATCTTAGGATGTATAACATTAACTAATTTATAAAATTGACGCATACAACTGATATATTATTTTAAAATTTTTCCAGTTTTTAAATTTGGAAAAAAAAATTATCGAAGCATTTATTTATTATTTGTTTCATATAAATATCGATACATTGTTGATTATCGATTGTTGTTAAAATTCAAACTTGGTCTATCCTTTCCCAGCAATTGAAAAATTTTGAACTGCAGGCGATCTTAATATCAAAACAAATTATAGTTTTTCTATTGCTATTTGTCATTTTTTCCCTGCAATTTACAACCTTACTGAAAAAAAGATCTAAAAATGTAACCTTCATTAAAATCAATTTATCTAAAAATATCTTCAAACGAGCCTTATTTACATCCCGCCCTTGAGCAATTGAATAGTGACAATGTTTGTTTTCTTTTCTTCTCATAGATTTGAATGTAAATGTCTGAATTCAAAAACAATGTATTTCCCAGAAAAGCTAAAATTCTCTGCTGGCGGTACAACATCCCGTTTCCGCATCGTGACACTTTTTTTTTGCTTTCCGCTCCACTTGATGGCTGAGGTCTGTCGTTATTTTTTATGCCATGTTCCCGCTGATAAATAGTTAAAAATACATGGACAAGATTCCACCATATTTATCATCTCGATCCGGAAATTATGCTTTATAATTAATGTAATTCATTTGATAAACCCTATTAGGCTACAGAGTTTAGTAATAATTGAACAGACGAAACGAGCAATAATTAGAACTTACTTTATAACCGTCGTTGAGCAGCCGACCCAATTTTGAGTCTACGACTACTAACCATCAACTCCGTAGCTTTGCAATTTTGAGCCCAATCCAGAAGACAAGGGAACTCCTGGATCAAGTATTGGGAGAAATTTACTGTCGCGGAGGATTTTTTGAGGGAACTAAGCAGCATTTGCTTTACATAGTGAGAAAAACCACGGAAACCTCACACATACAGCCTGACTCTAACTCACCATGTGTCTACAACTGACGATATTTTACATCAGCATGACCATGACGTAAAATATCCTCAGTGGTCAGTGTGAACCTGGTGGGTGCAGAATATGTATCGATCAGCTGAATTCGTATCGACCTTCGTGGAGGTTTTTTAAGTGGAACTAACCAGCATTTGCGTTACATGGAGAGAGAAACCATGGAAACTTCCCATGGTTAGCCAGACGTCAAGGGGATTCTAACCCAAGATCCGTCTACCACTAAAGATATTTTAAGCCAGCATTGTGGTCGGGACAAGTTGGATGCGGAATTCGTATCGACCAGCCATTGCTGGGATTCGAACCCGGTTCATCTCATTGAAAGGCGAACGCTCTATCCCTTGAGCCGTCACGGCTCCATTCAGAACTTATTGCTGAAATTCATGTGGGAACATGCAATAAAATTTTTAAAAAGAGGGGGAATAATATTTATGACTTATTAGAATTTATAGCTAAATTATAAATTCAGCTGAGGGCATGCAAATTAATTTAAGAAAGAACATTTATTCGTGAATTATTTATAAGTTTGGGTAAGGACGTGCAACAGAATAATATAAGATGAGCAAAACTCTATAATTCCTTGAGTTATTGTCTCTCAATTTATTATTCCTGAGTTATAAGTTCGAGTGAAAGCATGCAACGAAATAATATAAGAGAAGCATTATTACAGTATTATTCGCGAATTATAAGTTAACTTATAATTCAGGGATAATAATTCAGATCCTCATCCAAGCTTGGATGATGTCCTGAAGTAAAATGATTTAAGAGGATAATTATTAGGACATTATTATTGAATTTTAATTCATGTCAGGACATGCAATAAAATATGAGAAGTGCATATATTTGGGTCTTTCTCCTGAATAAATTTGGATGGAAGCATGCAACTGGAGTAAAAGTGAATGGTTCAAAATGGATGACAAAATAATATAAGAGGAGCATTATTACAGTATTATTCCTGAATTATAAGTTAATTTAAAATTCAGGGATAACAATTCAGATCCTCATCCAAACGCTTGGATGAGGCCATAAAGAGGAGAATCATTAGGATATTATTTCCTAATTCCATAATTTAAGAGAAGAATCATTAGGATATTATTTCCGAATTCCATAATTTAAGAGGAGAATCATTAGGATATTATTTCCGAATTCCATAATTTAAGAGGAGAATCATTAGGATATTATTTCCGAATTCCATAATTTAAGAGGAGAATTATTAGGGTATTATTTCTGAATTTTAATTCGTGTGAGGGCATATAATAGATTAGCATAAGAATAAGTGCATATACATTTGGGTCTTCCTCCTGAATAAATTTGGAGGGACGCATGCAACTGGAGTATTAGTGAATGATTCTAAATTATTAAATGGAATCGGAGAGTTATAGTCCGTAGAACTGTATTAACTGTTCAGAAATACACGATCAACTGTTTTCTATCATTTAAATAATTCGAATCATAGATTTGAATCATTGGTTTTAATTTATACATTAAATTGACTGATTTGAATCACTGTTAAAATGCATCAACGGGTTGATGATTCTAATCAATGAGTGATTGAATCATTTATTCATAATAATTTTTCATTTGAATCATTGTTCATATAGGCTGGTACAGTATGCAGCTCTATTATAATGTAATACCGTAAACTGTAATTCACGATTTTTTTAAGAAACCTACTATACTTCTTTTTTCCTTTTATTTTTATTGGATTTCCTAACAAATAAGAGTAAATTAGTTTCATTGGTATACTTTTTCCGATACTAACCTCATTTGTTAGTGTATGACGTATTTATACATTTTCAGTATCTGTTAGCTGTCTATTTTTTCAATGAGCTGAAAATAAATTAGGTACAGCACATGCAGATAACGTTTTGCTTTTAAGATCTACATTTTTACAATTCATTTAACCTTAAAAAGATCAATATTCCATCTCGATAAGTGCTTTGCTATTGATTTCTTTTCATTTAAAGGCAATATCACATGTAATAGATACACGAAATCTGTAATGAGCCTATACTTATTAACTTAATTAAATAAGATATCGCGTGTTACGTAGCAGCAACGGAGTCTTCGTATATCTACTAGGGATGCATTAGTTTTACGAAAACTTGTACCAGAAAGGCTTTTTTTACATTCTATTCAATTTTGTCTTAAGAATTTTTCCTCGTGGATGTTTCTCTTCATGCATTCTTTATGAATGGAAGTATAATTGTCGAGTTTTTATATTGGATAGAGTTAGTTTTTTTTTTCTTCGGTATTCATCTATTTGCATCATTCTATTACATTTCTATTTCATTCTATTGTATCAATCATTCATTTGTATTATTTATTTATTTGTATTGTAGATTGAAGATCTACATTGACTGGCAGATAATATTTTAAAGTTTGTAGTTAAAATAGGCCTGTAAAAATACATTTTTCAAAAAAAGTATTATTAAAAGTATTATTTATGAGGATATAAAATTGGTTAATATAAGAACGAGACTTCTAAAAGTTGGATGATTTATACCTGTCATATTAAATATTATATCACTGTTGACTCTGCAGGCTACTTAAGGAAAAAGATTTAAAAAAAAAAAAATCCTTTATATACGTTTTGTAAAACCTTACCAAAAATCGAGTATTCTCTTTAGGGAACTCAAATAATTATTTAAATTAGGGAGGGAAGAAACGCTATCGAAATCCGAGAAATCACTATTAAGAAAAGCAATTGTGCAAAACACCAAAACCTGTTTGATTACCTGATGAAACAGATCTGAATTGAAAATCATTTGTTATAAACACCTTCAAGTTTCAACTGGCAACTAAGCAGGTTTTGATTTTTAGAAATTATCATCCACTAAACACCAAAACCTGTTTGGTTGCCATAGGAAATAGAGAGGGAAAGAAAGACGGTCTTTAGAAACACCTTGAAGCTTCAACCGATAATCAAATAAGTTTTTATTTTTCGTTCACCAGTCTTTCTTAATTGTGATTTGTCTTATTTTCTGCTTAAATATTAATTTGAGCAATTCTAGTAACAAGAGCACAATTATGTTACAATGAAAATGTACTTTTAAGAAAATTAGCTCAACAACCATTAAGTAATTAATAATTGTTTTTTTACTCAATCAAGTATTTTATTTAAGGGCTATAATATGAGGATGATGATACATAAACTTATCACTGGAAGCAAACTGGTGTGCATTAGTTTCTGACAGAAAATTTTTAAAAAAATGTAAACCATTATATAAAAAGTTTCAACTTTACATTAGATTCTGTATCGAGATATAAAGAAAATATTGCGTAAAACTTGAAAAAATAAATAGTATCTCAGTAACAAATAAAAAGATAAATGAAATCAAGCTTGTTTATTTATTTTCATTGGATATTATTTTTATAACCGGATATATTTACACCTTTCTCTTACCGGTATTTAACCAGTAATATTTATTTATCATCCCTTCATGATATTATTCTCTATCATGATTGATTTTTTTTTTAAATTTTGATTATAATTCCTAATTAAAAGCTTAAAAGTAAAAGTGCTGCTACTTTATTACGTTATTGCCTTCTTACACAGCATTTGTTGGTATAGTAACCGTTTTACAATTATTAAAATGTGAATAATTTATATAATATTTACTTTTTAATGAGTTATATTTGTATTTATAATAATTTTAACATAAAACTGGTTTTTTTTCTTCAATGTATTCAATTGAAATTATGAACATGTAATAAAAAGTTAAAATTACAAAGCATTACTAAGATTACTCGCACTATTGCTACATAATAATCTCTTAAACGAAAATTATTTAAATAAAGATAAGTTTTTATAGTACCTAAAAAATAAAATAAGAATAAATAAAAACAGGCTTGTGGATAAAGTTGGAATGGTAATTGAGCAAAATGATTAGGTTTAAATGTTACCCCACGCTGACAGAAATTTCTTGCAAAAAATGCTTAAACAACAATTTATTTAATTGTTATTTTACCATATGCAAATAAAACAGCCAAATAACTACCAATAAAATGGAATTCAAACTGCTCACTGTGAGAAAAACTGTTTATACTTAACTTAACTTACTTAATACGATTAACTTAATTACGCTTTTACTTAATGCGATTAAACAACCAGAATTTAATCGAGCCAACTAAGCCCATTTAGTGAAGCTACAACAGGGTACATAGTATAGACGAGAAGGCTAATTTGTTAATCTCCTGACAGACAGAACGAAAGTTTGAGTCCTAGCGTTGACACCACAATATTTTCTCCATTCCCTTCAACACATGAAGAGTTACCAGTGTCCTGCACTCCCTAATTTGAGATCCTGGGCAATTAATATACGATACTCTTATTTACGCAATGATGGCAGCATCATAAAGCTGCTAAAATATCTCCAGAGTCCTGATAACTTTCTTTTTTTACTGTTTGAAAACCGTGGTGGTTGTAACTGGTTATAAACCCGTATGGTTTTGTATTCATGCTTTTAACCATACTAGTTATAAACGTTTTCAAAATCGTAAAGGTAAAAAATTTTGGATGGGCAGACGGCTGCTGGTTACTTTGCCATAATTTTAGAATGAAAATTCTAACAGAGCAATGCAATCGGCAACTACCTATAAATCAGTGTAAAGTCGACCCGTTGTAATCAACCCCCTATTTTAGATTATGAGACGTATATTTCTGATATATCGGATAGGGTGTCTATGTCGACGGCAGAAAAAAAAAACAATTATGAAAATTTCTAAAGTTGAAAAAAAAAATCCCTTGAGAATAATATTTAATTGTTTTGAAATGAAAGATTGATGGAAAGAGTAAGAAAAAAAAACTATTACAAAAATGGAAAATACTCGCCCTGCTAGTGAGATTTTTAATTCTTTGGATGGGGTGAATACGATTTTTTGCAGAACTCAGCAGAATCCCTTGCATTGCATAGATTGCATCTGTATGACAGCACTGCTAACGTTATCCGACACTGATGATGTTTTAGAATCCTTAAATTCATAACTTTTTGGGAATTTCTCAAAAGCTTTTATTGTATTATATTTTCAGAAATAATTTTGAAGAAATTATCTCAACTTTTATTATTCTTAATTTTTACCGGACGTATTTTGAAGTATTGTTTTTTTTTCCTTGATAAAAAACTGTACATGTAAAGAAAATACGAGAGAGTAAATGCAGTGGCGTACCTAGAACTTTTGCCGCCCGGGGCGATCTCCAGTTTGCCGCCCTTTCTATTATAAGTCAATCAAATAGTGGTTTTTAAAAATTAATACACATAAATAAATTATTAATTTATTTAATCAATATTAATTAATACACAGAGTAAATTTTTTTAGACATATTTGTATGCACTCGTAAACATATTTATATAATATCTACTCTTATAGCTTTCATACTAGAAAAATCGTGTATAATGCTCTCAAAATTTATATTATTTGTAATTTCTTGTTCTATTGACAATATTGCAAGATTTTGCAGTCTTAATTGACTCATTGTAGAACGAAGATAATTTTTTATCAACTTCAATTTTGAGAAGCTTCTTTCGCAACTAGCGACACTGATTGAAATTGTTAAAAAAATTCTTAACAAAATTACAATGTTGGGAACAGAATTTTCCAACCTATACTGCTGAATAAATTTTAGCAGATCAAGAGGGCCCTTCTCCCCGTTTTTCCAATGTTTTGCCTCTTCTTTTAGTGTAGGTACAGCCATAAAAATCTGGATCCTTTTTCTTTTAGTATGGAACTGTTCTTTATCAATGTCAATCAAGTCATTTATTTGACATTCAAATTCTTCATTTAGTAGGTTACACGGTATTATACACGAATATTTTCTTACAAGGCCATGCAACTGATCGAAGCGTTCTTTTATTTCCTTTATAATTCTGTCCATAGATGAAAACATTTCTCTTCGTACTTCTTCTTCTAAGGATAGCCCCACGTCTCGCGAATTTTCCCCACTCATATTTTTTCTCCTTCTAACTCGACGCTCAGTCGATATCTCCAACTCTTCACAAATTATTTTGGCTGCTATAACAGCGTTTTGTACTAGCGTATCTCTTTGTTCCATGAAATGTGTTTGCAAAGAATTTAGTTTTATATGGCATTGGTGGACATTTAACCCTTTTATTTGCAGGTATTTTTGAGCTTCATTAATTTCCAAAAGGACGGGTTCCCATAAATGAAGGTAACATAGAAAAGAAAAAGATTGCATAGAATTGAGTAATACTCCAGCATCTGATCTCGTTTTACTATTTTCTTCTTCAGATGTCAATTTTTCCAAAGCGCTTAAAATGTAAAAAAAATGTTTTTTTTGAAACGAGTTTGAACACCGCTGTGCTTTCCTGCCATGACGGCAGCATTATCGTAAGCCTATCCTCTTCAATTTTTTATATCTAAACCGTCATTTTCTAATTTCGTTAAAATCATATCTGGGATTTCACCAGCAGTTTTTCCTTTAGTTTCTACAAAGTCAATAAACGATTCTACAACTTTAACTTCGCTACCATCAATAACTACATATCTAATAATTTGACTGGTTTGATCTTTGTGTGAAATGTCAGGTCAAATATAATACAAAAGTATTTAGCCTGCTTTATTTGATCCATAATTGTTTTTCTGACTGCGCCTCCCAATAGCTCTATGAATTCGTTCTGGATCTTCGGCGACAAATAAGAGATACTATATTTACTACCCATCTTAATTTTTACTACGTGTTCTCGTAATACTGGATCGTACTTAGCCAATAAGTCAACAAGCTCAAGAAAATTTCCTCTATTTTCCATTGAATCGATGTTTTCCTGATGAACACTTTCACGATGTCCTCGAAACGCCAAATTTTGTTTTGGTAAGAATCTAATTATATCAAGTATTCTTGTTAAAATTTCCTTCCATTTTTTTATTTCTTTATCAATATTCTGTTGTTGTAGTTTGTCAATAGTTGCGCCACGTCCAAGTCTTATTTCTAATTCCTTCCATTTGGAATATGATCGAATGTGCAGTGGACTCACCTCATGTTGACTAATTTTGGGATTAAGTTTCCACCATTCGTTAAAACCATTTTCCGTATTAAAACCTGCTTGACAAAGATTATCAAACAGTTTGCAGCAGAAACAATAAATACTTTTCTTCGATGGTGAATATACCATCCACGATCTTAAAAGCTTTTCGCCATTAGGCAAAATTTGAAAAAACCAGTCCTGACTCAGTTTTCTTGTTTCACCTTTGGCTTTGATTGTATTATTAGGACGTTTTACTCCATCGCTGAAGTCGGCGTCCAAATTTTGAATTGCAAAGGGACCTTGACGTACCAGAAATACTCTTGTATTGTCGTCAATTTTGTTAGGCCATAATCCAATATCTTTCATAGAAATAGACGGAATAATTTGTGCAGCAGATTCTTCATCAGAACTTGATGAACTTTCTACTTCTTCGCCAGTGTGTGAAGCAGGTCTTTCCTCTTGAACAACATTGGAAAATGTTTTTTAGCCTTCGAGGGATGCTTCTTCGCCCGTATTTGAGGCAACAATACTAAAAGAACTAGAAGTTGACTTATGGGAGATATATTTGAGTAGTGCTCCAGTATTTTTAGTCTGTATTTCCTCCCTTCTCTTCCTTTTCTTTCTAAATAAGGCACCACTTTCTTTTACTCGTTTCATCCTAGGGATATATAATAAAAATATAACTTGGCGAAATAAATAGTATATTATGTATAGAAAAAGGCAAAGTCATTTTACTACTCTGAATAGCATTTAGAATAACATCTATATCTATAATACGTAATATAATATACTTACCTATAATAAACTCTCCAAATGCACTGACACCCTAATAATTTGTTTCACTCTTCACTGTTAAAAGATTGAATCGCGAATGAACAGAATGGTTTATAAGCAATTTATCATTCCAAATACAAAATTTTTGTTTTGTCTCGTTTAGATTTTGTTGTTTGAAAAAGATAGTTCTTATGCCGGCGCCCTAATGCTTTGCAGACCTAGCAGACCGGCGGTCTGCTAGGTCTTCCGTCTTCCCGCCTAGACCGCCTTCCGCCGGCCCTGCTTTTCAAAAGAAAAATCGATGATTTAAAAAAATACTGATATATCACTTCAAAGTAATCATATAAACTTTTCAAAAGAAATGACATTTATAAACTGATATCAAAAAATTTTAGTTAGGAAAAATTGCCGAACAAAATCGTAAAGATCCTTTTAAGAATTCAACGAATTTTAATGAATACAATAAAATAAAATTATTATCTTGTTCTTGAATTAGAATTCAAAATTTACACTAAAATGCATTTATATACACCGAGGAATAATATTCGAAATCATATAGTTAATCATAATTTATATAAACCAAATATTAAACTTATAATAATCATTTATTATTCAAGAAAGAAAATAAATATGAAATGAATAAGTTGCTTTTTACAACTATAAGTAAATATAAAAAATGCCGCCCCAAGGTAAGTGCCGCCCGGTGCGGACCGCACCCACCGCCCCCCCCCCTAGGTACGCCACTGAGTAAATGCAAAATTAAATATAAATAACATTTCAAAAATAGTTTTTGAATAGGATAAATTGATACAAAGATATTCCTCCCTCTCTTCTTCAATATTACATGATCAACGAATGTCCGACTTTATTACCAGTGTATTAGTCCACCCACTGATTTTTGTAAAATTTTGGGGGTTCGAAAAGTCGATTGATGCACCGTGATGTACTGTAAATCGTTTGAACCCAATATGTGCGAATTCGATAAAAAATGCCAGGATATTTTAATAAAAAAGTTTTTAATTTTAACGAAACAATCTGTTTTGATGAAACAATCTGTTATTTCAAAATATCGATAATTGCAAGGATTGATAAGCGAAACGAGCAGAAGGCAAACTCCATATACAGTTAAGATATAATTATAAAAATTTAGTAAAAATTTGAAAATAATAAGTAATTATAAACATTTTGGCATTATAAATGTTTTTCTGTTTTATATATCCAAAAAAGGTAAAATAATTTATTTTCCCTAAAGCCTTATACAGTAGTGGATACTGATATCAGCTAAACATAGAAATATTCAAAGTTATCATTCACTTTTTTCTTTTCCATTTACAGTATGCATAATGGTTGTAAAACGGAAGAAAAAAAAAAGCTTTATCGAAAAACGTTAAAAGTGGGCGTTTTTTTTCTTTCTACATTGCAATCGTCATGAACAAGTGATCTTATTATCGCATTACATCTGCTATTTAGATAAATAAGTTAAAAAAGAAAAGAACGGTCACATTGAATTAATGTCCATAAGTGGAGCGGAAAAAAAAAGAGTTCTTATCGTAATTGATTAGAAAAGAGCGATAGTCAAGGTAAAAATATAATATGCTCGTTAATTTAAACCCCTTTGTTTCAAAACAAAAAAAGTGAGAAAAAAATTTGCTTTGAAGATGTATATCTCCAAATATGACTTTTTAAATAAAACAGATCCAAATTTTTCTGTATAATAAATTTTCAATCAATTGTTAATTTGAAGTATTTATTTTTAAAACACATTTTAAAGTTTGAAGTATAACAAATACGGAATCAACTGTTATCAATATTTCTTTAAATCAATATTTCTTTATCAGTCAATATTTCTTTCAATCAATATTCAATATTTCTCAACAGAATCAATATTTCTTTAATTTTTTTTTTAATTAATAAATTACACTAAACGTTCTAACTGAGAAACGCATGAAATACTTGAAGAAAAAATAAAATAATAAACTATTGTTAACTTATTTTTATAAAGAAACAAGTTGAAAAAGAGCTTTTCAGTTAAAAACAATATTGCTTTAAAAAATCTTTTTTAAAATACTAGTTCAAAAATCAAGGCAAAATGAAATTGTTACAAATATTTCAATCACTTATTTTAAATCACTATTATAAACGAAATAAAACAAAATAAAAATAATAATAAATATAGAAAATTAATAATAAATACAGTAAAAATAAGTAAAATGAATGCAAATGAAGTAAAATATGAAAACAAATAAAGTAAAATGAAAAAATGAACGCGTCAACTGCTGCGATTATGTAGTTATAGATTTATTATAAATGCTATTATTTATAAACTAGCTAATTCTCTGACTTTTCACTGTGACTGATCCACCGATTCACTGATTAACGCATTCGCGGATTCGCTGATTTGGCAACATGCCGATAAAAATTCTTCTATTTTGCATTCTTTTCTCTTATTATTAACACGTTATTAAAAGATCTAGAATAATTTGCTAACCCTTTATAATATAAACACAAAAATAACCTTTTAAAAACAAACGTGAATAATCTAACAATTGGGTACTTGCACATCAAGAAGATCACAGATACTCACTCATGTGACCTGTGACGTCAGTGCCAGCTGATCGACTGAAATATAATTCTACCTCTTCTACATCTTTTACTCAGATTTATTATTTGTTTTAGTATTTAATTGTAACCGTGATATATTTTCGTTTTGTGTACCTGGCAACGTCGATGCATAATTAGTTTGTTTATGTTCCACATGGCTTCGTGTCTGTCTGTGTGTTAAGTCTCTGTGTAAAGTGAAAGAATTGAAATACTTGTGAAAGAATATAGAATACGTCACTTAAGAGAATTGATGCTTGACAGGCTTAGTTTACTCGAAATGGAATGGAAAGAACAGTTGCTGACGTAAACAAATTCCACGTTTCAACAACCGATCAGGATCGAGATACCTACACAACGTCACTTGCAGGCATGCCATTAATCAAGCTTTAAAAAATAATAAATAAAATAAAAAATGAAAAATAAAACTCGGGATGAAATCTGAAAGAATGATTTCATAAAAATATTAAAGTTATAATTAAATGTCTTGAATGGTGCTTGCAATTCGTCTAGGATCAAAACTTTTTCTCTTCAGACTAATAAAGGTTTTTTTTTTAAACAAAAAGCGAAATTAAATTTAAAAAAAAAAATAAATAAATGTAACTCCGTAATAGCAAAAAATATTATTTAACGTTATTCGCTACGCTTATGTAGCTCGAACATGCACTATTAAATGCCATGAATTTGCAATTTGATAAAACCAAAAAACTTTTTCTCTTTAGACTAATAAAGGTTTTTTTTAAACAAAAAGCGAAATTAAATTTTAAAAAAATAAATAAATGTAACTTCGTAATAGCAAAAAATATTAGTTAACGTTATTCGCTACGCTTATGTAGCTCGAACATGCACTATTAAATGCCATGAGTTTGCAATTTGATAAAACCAAAAAACTTTTGCTCTTTAGACTAATAAAGGCTTTTTTTAAACAAAAAAACTTAATTAATTTAAAAAAAATAAAATACGAATAACAGCAAACTCGTTCTGTCTCGTTTACAAAAATCTTCATTCCTTTCCCTTTTCTAGAAAAATCACCGCCAAATGTTCGTTTTTGGCATTCATTAACACTTACTTATATCACCATTCTTTATTATTGTTCATGACCTGAAAAGTTTGAATGTCAACTTAGTGTCCTCTCATGACAGGCATTAATGATTATCTCTACCATTCACGCAATCATGTGCCCACTACCTTAAAGGTACAAAAACGTCATCATTTTCTCCATAAAAACACGAAAGATTCATAAATCATACAAGGTCGATATGTTTATTCATAAATCTAAGATCAATAAAAATACACTTTAATCACTGAGGAATCTCAGAGAAAAATGATGGGTAAAAAAAAAAATTCCATATTTTGTATTTTTTTATATGGGACATTTATAACATTTATTTTCAGAACTTTATTTATATGGGATTGATAGTCTTTTATTTTTATTTAGCACTACTTTAGTTAAACATTATATTACTTTTGTTATTGTGAATAGCTTCATTTATACATATTCAATTTAGATTTAAATAGTTAGCATAGTAAAATAAAACTTTAAAATCAAGTATCGCGACTTGATATTTCATGGATTTTCTTGTATGATTTCAAGTTTAAAATTACATTCAACTCGCTTTATCTTCGTTTTATTGGATTTAACAGATCTGCAAAACAGTTTGTTCGTCAATAATAGTTAAGATTATAAGAAAATGACAACAAAATAAACATGTATTTTTCGAGAAAATTTTAAAAAATTATGATTTTTAACATTAAAATTTTATATAAATTTAATATTAAAAAAAAGTTTTTATCCGTCTTCAATTTAGCTTTTAAGTCAAAAAAATCGAATCAAATAAAAATATAGAACCCAGTCGCGTTTTTTTTTCTTTTTCTTTTAGGGCTGAACGACTTCAAATAATGGATTATTAAATAACGAAAAATGGATTATTAAATAACAACAAAACAAACAAAGTTGTTTGTTTTGTTGTTGGTAACAAAGTTGATATTTAGAGTTATAATTATATTTTTTATGTATCATATTTAAGAGACAAAAAAGCAATAAATAAGTAAACAAAAATAAATAAATAAAATGAATTAGAAAATTATGCGCATACCGGTTATAAACATTTGAAGTAAAAAGAAAAAAAAAAACGACAGCGAATCATGGAGAAAAAAAAATGGTGAAACAGAGAAATTCAATTTAAATATTATTGATATTTAATGTTAATAGTACAATTCCATTAAATATATTGAACAAAAAAGAGTTTCGACAAAAATTGGTGAAATGAAAAGAAAAATAAGTGTCAAATAAAAATAACAAAAATAGAGTGAAAGTTCCTGAAGTAAAAATAATCAAAATATTAATTCTAAAAATAGTTCTTGCCGTTTTACTCAATCACTTCTACTTTTCCCCTTAGGTTGAAATGAGAAGTACTTATTCTCAAACAGAAGAAAATATTAGAAAGGAAAATTTGGTTAAATTCAAGAGTTATTTTAAATAATAATAAAAAAAAAACTGTTTCGATTATAGTTTTTTTATCCCTTGGAAATTCGCAGCATATGTGTGAGAAAAATTCTATATATCCAGCTTAAAAATTATAGACGTGTTACCGATATTTAGAATCATAATATGATTCAAACTTGATAAACCGCTTTTGGATTATTCTAAATTCCTTTTTTTAAAGGTGGATTTCTTTTTTTCACTTTTTACGCTTTGTGGTCTGAGAGTTCTCCCTCTTTCTTGTGAATAAATTAAAAAACTCATTTCAGCTAAAGTAATAGAAAATGAAATTTGTTATTTATAAAAAATTGCAGCGGCATGAAGAATGAATACAAAACCATAGAATAAAATTTTTTTAAAAAGAAGTTTTGATTTTTTTTTCGCGTTTAAAGAAGTTTTTTCCCTCTAAATAAAATCGAATTATGGTCATTTTACTTGAACATATTATCGTGATTATAGAGTAAAATTAGCGATCGCCACCGGCCACAAAGGAACTAAATATAAAAAATGGCGGTTAAATAATTGTCTTCAAATCTCCGCTTTGTATTTACTTATGGCATGCATTTTGTCTGAAATGCGCCCTACGTGCATTTTATTGTTATTATTTTTAATAAATATGAATTATTATGAATATTCTATAATATTCTGAAAATTACCTAAATAAACGTTTGTTTCTTAATTTCCCCCTCTTTTTTTTTTTTTTTTTTTTCAATTTCAGAAATCAATCTTGTGGTGTTTACCGTATTTTGAAAATTTTCTCAAAAAATATATTACTTTAAAATTATAATCAACTTTTTTCAATTGTTTAAAATTTTCAGTTTTTGAAAAAGTGGCTACCATGAAAGTTCTACAACTGACTAGTAGCGAAATTTCCTAGTTCTGTTCTATAATCGGGAAATGAATAATATGGCATAACTTACCCTATAATTTGGTTCATCATCAACATAACAATTGTACCAATGCCGCTTGAATTTCAACAGTTTTCTAGTCCAGCGTGCACCAAATTTCTAAAGTTGGTTTGTAGAACACTAGCCAGTGAAACAACAAGCGCCATTTTTACAAAAATTGCCTCACTGCTCAACTTAAAACGTTTTCTTATTCGGTTGGTTTGGATTTCATTCAGAAACTCCATGAAAAAGATCATCAATAATCCTATTCCGATTAAAGAAGTTGAATTACTATAACAAGATGTTATTCATTATGAATACTTAGAAAGCGACGATTCATGCAATATCATTTTAAAGAGTAACTCATCCATGAAGGATGAAATTAGAAAAGATTTCACTTTAATGTATTATTTCTAAAAAAAAATAATAATAATAAAATAATAAGTACCGTTCTAGACAGGAAAAAGCGTATTATTAGTTCTCCACTATCATGAACTTAGACGTATTCCACTAAGAATAAATCAAGCCTCTTTTTTCAAAATGGATTCCGGAAGTTATGCATGCAGGTAGTCATTTCCGCGCATTTAATTCATATATCGTGATATGAATATACAAGTATATTCAGCTACCATATAATTCTTTATACTTGTTTATTAAATGAAAAAATGGCCATAGTAGTATATAGTTCTATTCTTCTCATTTTTGATGTGTTTTTTTAATATTAACGAAATTAATCGGGAATGAGATTTGCTACTATTTTTGAAATTTGTACAAATTGATTGAGTGTTTTTTGTGGTAAAAATTTGCTTTTTAACTCATTAATACAAGTGTAACATATTTTCAAAAATATTTTGTAAATTGATTTAAAAAAATGTGAAATCCACCGAGAATTAAGAGAAAATAATGCTAATGCATTTTTTGTTTTAATAGAAAAAGTAAAAAAAAATTGCGAAAATTGGACGCACAATAAAAATTTGCGAAAAAACACCGAAATTATTTAAGAAGCAAAGAAGAAAAAAAAAAAGGTATTCGTACTATCATAGCTATTAAAATATTTGCTGAATAAAAAATTATACGATATTTATACCTTTTGGATATTGCAAAGATCAGATTTTATAATTTGAGAAAAAAAAAAAAAAAACGAGCGTCTAATAAGTGTTGCCACTGATGAAACTTGAAAAAAAATTATATTTAAAAGAAGGGTATGGTACAGTATTTACGTTGCACAATAGGCTGTGGCGAGGGTCTGGAAAACATCCCTGAGGATGATCCGGAAACAGCATGCACCTGAAAAAGAAGGCAGAAAGGGATTATTGCAAGCAATTTTCTTCAAATTTATGCCAAAAATAATTACAATTCCTTATTGTTACCTACAGTTCTATAAATATAAATTGCGGGAGCTGATTTTAAAGATATATGCATTTTTTTTCTTTCAAAATTCACTGAAATTGTTTACCAACTATGCTTGTACTAATCCTAACTATCTAATTTATTCTTGGCTTGTATTTTAATTGAACTTTATAAGCGATTTTTTAACTTTAAAACTTTAAGTTTAATTTAATTAAAGCCAGTTTTTTTTTATTTAATTTTTATTCTAACATATATTGGAACATGATTATGAGTTTAGCATGCATAAATATATATATTTTAATTTCTGTAATTTTTTCAATCAAATTTGAAAACAAATTGCTCTATTTCACCTCATATTTCATACAGGAATAGAAAGGAAGAATAAAATAATTTTTTTTTCAGTACAACTATGTTTAATGTGACTTTTTAATACAACTTTGTTTAACGGAACTCTTTATTCCAACTTTGTTTAATGTGCCTTTTTAGCTAAATTTCAGTTCAATGCTAACGTTTGCTACTTAAGTAGAAAGAACTTCAGAACATTGGAGAATTGAACTTTCAAATTTAACATGCAAAAAGTAAATAAAAGAGTTGGCAACAGTTAGAGAGAAAAAATCACAAAAACGTTTTGTAAGTAAATAAAATGGTACTCTATTTAAAAACAGCGCATTTTGTATATAGGTACTTCGTTAGCGTGCATTACACAAGCGGTCATAGGTTTGGTAATTTATTCCTCTTGTTAATCACATGCTTAACAAAGGAAGGGCATCTTTTACGTGTCCTATTAATGTCCCTCTTTATTCACCAACAAAAAAAAGTACACCAACGAATGTTCGAATTAACTCTTGGAATCATTAGCAGAAGATCTAGGTGGATAATGAAGAAAACTATTTCGGTCGCCATGTTCTGAAAATAGCAAAGATTTCCTTGATTCCATCGCCTTAGAAAGAAAAGCATGGTGCAGTGCCAAGAATAGTACATCACCTGCCTTCCAGTCGTATGGTTCAAAAAGTGCCTCCCTCATCATAATACAAGACTCCCACATTTGCACTGCAGACAGTCAGCTTTCAGAATCCTCACGAAACTGCACGTCACAGAACTGGCATTTATTCAAATTGGTTTTTGATTCGTTTTTCTCCTCAGACTTACGCTGCGTATGACTTAAAAAAAAAAAGAGCATAACTAAGCATTTGCTTAACAGTTAAAAGCAAGAGAGGAAAACGTATAGGGTTTAGATAAAGCTTAATTTTGAAGTTCAACAAGTTATTAAACTGACAGTACCTTGATAATGTTACCTTAAGCCTTACTATTATGGTCTTGTGTACTGCTTCATATTTTAATAATCGTGTACAGGAAATGATGTTGCAACCATATCAGAAGATTAGAATAACAATAATCACTTTTTATCTAAGCTTGCATTGTTGTCTGCCATTACCTTGTTCTATCGTTGCCAAAGCAACTCATCTTAAAACTGGATCGCTAGATTTTAGCGCTGCAAGATACCACAGAATAAGCGCAAATCTTAGTTGCTGCAAACTTAAAAAGATTCTAAATTGAAGCCGTAATGGCTCAGGGGATAGAGCGCTCACCTTCCAATGAGGCAAACCGGGTTCGAATCCCAGTCGATACGAATTCCGCATCCAGCGTGCAACCGACACAGTGCAGACTTAAAATATCCTCAGTGGTAAACGGATAATGGGTTAGAATCCCCTTCCCGTCAGGCTGATCGTGGAAGGTTTTCCTCACTATGGAACACAAATGCGGGTTAGTTCCTTCAAAAAGTCCTCCACGAATGCAAATTTCTCCCAATACTAGCTCCAGGAGTTTCCTTGTCTTCTGGATTGGATTCAAAATTACAAAGCTACGGAGTTGAATATTAGCAGTCGTAAACCCAAAAATTGGGTCGGTTGTTCAACGAAGGTTATAAAAAGGTTCTAAAGGTTATACGAAGGTTCTAAATTAAATCATGTTTCTGTTCTGGTTGAAACATACCATCGTGTAATCAAGTTCAATAGGGATTAATTAGTACCATAATAGGACTAATTTTATCCCTTAATTAAAGAGGGCAACAAATTTAAACCATATTACGGTTAAATCTGACATGGTTCAAAGTTTTTAATACGATAGTTGTAAAGATTGCCCATAAATAGAATGATAAGATTTACTAGTAAATTCTATAATGTAAACATTATATTTTGTTTCTGAATGTGCATATTTTTTTAGCTTAATTAATTGTAATTTTTTCTTTCACGATAACGTCACATTACGTCATATTAAATTTATAATTAGCCAATAACTAGTACAAAAGCTTTTAAGTTTTGTGCTATTATGAATTAATGTGTTTGCTTCGCGTATCTCACTAAAAAATAAATAAATATATGAATGAATAAATAAATAAATGTAAATAAATAAATAAAATTAAAATGATTTTAATAAATATTTAAAGCAATAATAATAAAATACTGGAACTCTTAATAAATCATGGCATTTGTCGATTCAGAAATCAATCAGGTTCGACAAACACGCGTGACGTTGATCGCAGTTATCCAATTAAATCTGATTTAAATTGCACAGCATTATCACTTCACTTCTTCTCGAGTTGCAAGTACCCTATTTACGTAAAAAATAAATAAATAAAAAAAAAATCACGAGGACCATCTAAATAATGACCATCCATGATAATATGATGTAAATAATAAGTTTTTACTTTTATATTAGCATTTTTTAGCCTTGGTTATGCAGTATGCAAAATTATATGTTAAAATCATTTTTTGAACTTTCGTATAAATCACAGTGATCGACACAGGGTCTTGTTACATGCAACTAAAGCGAATTTTCTATGTATAACATCGTTTTATACAAGACCTCTGAACCAATAATCCGATTTTCCTTTTGTTGCATAAGGTTAATATACATGTGAATTCTTCATTTACATAGTGCATGTTTTTAAACTCTAATTTCGAAGATTTTTTTAAAATAAAAATGCGTTGAAAAAAGGAATTTTTTTTTGATTATTAACGTAATTGGTTTTCGATATGAAGTTATTACCGTAACAAAATTCAGTTCTGGCCCCTTCATCAAAAACACAAAAAGTACTTCTTTGATATTTTGTTAGATATTTGGAAAAATCTTTTCTCTTTGATTCTTGAATTAGATTTTTATAAATATACTAAAATACTAATTTCTACTTGTTTTAATCGAACTAAAACTAAACGTATCCCTCTGGTTTGTATCATTATTTATATTTTGTATAAAAATTCTCTACAGAACTTTTTAAAAATTAAATGAAATGAAAAACTAAAATAACATAAATAATTAAAAATTTAAGAGGAATTTTAAATGGGCCTTCAACAATCCTAGGCCCTTAAACAATTGCCCCTCCCCTTCTTGAGTACGTCCTTGAACAGAAGAAGTTCAATGACACGAAAAAGTAAAAATTTTGTAAAGTGCGGATTTTAAAAAATACTTAGAATTTGTTATTTATCACAAATATTTACTTAAATGAATAGAAAATAGTTACTGTTAACTATTAATTAAAATTTTCTTAAAATATTATTAATTGCTGAAATACTTTGTTAATTAGCGATCTTAAAACATAATTCATGTTTCTATCAAATTTTTTTTAAATAATTAATACTTTGAAATATCACTAGGAAATCGCATTCTTTATTTCAGATTAAAAAAAATTATAACAATACATTACAAATTAAATAATTTTATAAAAGTAGATATTTAAAATCACTATTTTTGTTGGAAATTTCTGATTTAATTAAAAATTTTAAATATCGTAATGTTGTTCCACATTTTATAAAATAATTATTGTATTAAAAAAAAATAAAAAAGAATATTTGTAATTTTTTTTAAAGTTTATATTGTTCCGATATATATAAAACCATCATTATTAAAGATGTATTTTTTTTTCATGAAAAAAAAGCACTTTTATTTTTATTGACTATTTTCATATTTGTCTTTTTTATTAAAAATTGAAATTTATCTTTAAATCTAATCATATCACTGTAAAAAAAAAAGAAGAAAAAAAACTTAATGCTAGATGTATGAAAAAAAAAATACATAATTCCTTTGAAATACTTTTTTTTTCAAAATTTTTGTTAATAACATATAGGTTAAAACGAACCTGTATTGCCCTGTGAAAAAAACAATACCTCACAAATGAAAATTTATTTGTTTTTATGACGAAAAAAAGAATGTCTATTATTGCAAAATGAAAAAAAAAAAATCCAACAAATAAGCAATTTAAAAAGTTGACTCACAATGTTAATTAAAAAAATAAGTTTGGGGGTTAAGCTGCAGCCCGCCCTCATTTCATACATTCACGTTCGATACGCGATTTCTTACTACACATACCCAAAAAAGGATATATACCTCATAGTAATATCTGATTGGGTCTCATTCCTAAAACAACCGTAGCATGAAACGAAAAAGCGTTGTTCGGTCTGCGCTGACTCACCTCTAACAAGAGATACTCATAGGCAGATAGCACGAGCTACGTATAATAAATAGTCCATGTTATAATTTTTATTATAAATAATAAAGTCACTCTCGTCACTTCTAACAATTCATTTTTCTCCTTAAAAAAAGAAAAATTATTTAATAAGAACGATAAATTTGCATAAAGTCAAAAAGGAAGCATTTAAGTGCAAATACAGAGCTGGTGAGTTTGTAAAGCCGCGTCTTATTGGGTGAAATTAAGTGCTCCCTAGTTTTAAAGCATTTGATCTCACAAATGACAGCGTAGCTGACACTGGTGTGGAGACTATACGCGGAAGAATACAAGAGCGAACCCTCCCGAAATTTTCTGAACTGAAAGAAGCCGGTGTTATATTAGTCTACCAAATATTAAATAGCTTTTGGGATATTTAAATAAACACCATGGTGAGTTTTATTTTACTATTTATGGATAGCATAAGAATTTTTATGTAGATTTAATGTATTAGTACTAATAATTACTGTAAATTGTGTGAATATACCATGAAGTTTCTTCTGTGCCGGTGTCGATTAAGCCTAAAAATTCGTCAAGTGCTTATCTTTCATTGCGATTTCATGCACAAAACTAAATGCTTGTTCGTTTGTCAGCTAAGGAAAGACACCTCCTTACCTTGGAACAACAAAGAGTGAAGTAAATAAGAATAGCTATTTAATTCTTGTTTTGTCCGCTGAGCTATTTTTAGTTTCAATGCGACTGAATTTTCAGGGCTTGGTCTGCAAATATTTTTTTGGCAAGCACAAAGCTATCTGCTTGGTGAAATTTGTTAGCATAGTTAACGAAAGTTCTCAACTTGAGTTCTATTGTGGTCCTGTTACCTAAAACGTTGATAGAGAATAAAAAATGCATTGGTCAATTTTCCTAGAAAGTTTCGTTTTCGACTTCTACAAATAACAAGTGATTTGATGTGTCTAAAATGTGAATCAATGATGTGCAGTTTAACGTGACATCTAATTTGTGGATATAATACACGAAGGATTACTTTCACATAAAATTTACATTTAATTTAATTAATGTTTTGGTAAAAAAAAAATTAAATATGCCTGGCCCGGTAGGTTATGTTCTTAAATTCATAGTACTAAATTTTATGAACTTAAAAATTACCTATTAGTTATTTTTCTAATTGTGATTGGCACTCTTTTAATTTTATTTTCTATGGTTGTCAAGCTTTTGGGAGTAATTTCCGTATCGTGATCTGTGGCAGAATAATCGCAGTCTTGGCAACTTTCGAGCAGCAGCCCACTAGAAACTTTAAAAAGAAGTCACTCGTTGCCCCCCCCCTCCGGAAAATCTGTATTTTTTTTAAACCTCGTTTTATTGGCTAAATATTTATTTGCAATGTAATTTTTTTATCCATAAAAAAGTTAAAAGAAAAAAAATGTTTCTTTAATTGTCAGGCAGTTAACAGGTAGGTAATTCATTTAGATATCTAGAAATGCTTTAAGGCAAGGGAAATTCATAATAGGCAGGACATTTTCTATGTATTTATTTTTCTGAGCGAAAAAAATGTTTACCTGAAAAATAACCAATGTCCATTGGTTCGCATTTTTGATAAGTTTTCTGCATTTTTGTTAATTCTCAAATTTTCTTAATTTTGGTAATCTATTCATTAAAATTTCTCTTCTCATTGTAAGATTACTCAAATATGAGAGTAAGATTACTCATCTTTAGAGAAATTTGTATTAAACTGATTTTTGAAATTGTTCAATTCTAATATCACTATTAAAGAAACTGACTTGGGATTTATTTTGCAGTCTGCGTGAAATGAGCGAATAAATAAGCCCTCATAGATACAAAATAGACGCATCGCAATGCATAAATTGAAAGTCTTATTTAAGCATTATGGGATTTTTAAAATCATTCTGAAAGGTTGGTAATAACTGCTGAGTGCTATATAACTACATGGAATAAGTTAATCAATGTGGTTTAATTATATAAATATTATATAATTATTAGGTTGAAACTAGGGTTTTGAAAATAACATAATTTGTAGTGATCATTACTGTAAAAATGAATGCATTTTTTACTTTTAAAATTAGAACTATGTAGCCTGATCACTTTATTAGACAATGTTTTGAAGTAAACTATAACATAGATAGTAAGAATTAGTAATTTTTAATTTTAGAGTAATTTTTTCTAAATGCTAGAACTAAGAGCTTAAGTCCCTTGAAATGTTAGAATATTTTAATGTAATCTTCATAAGCAATGCATCTTATCAAAATTTTAACACTATTAAATTTAATATCAGAAGTATTTCTATGTTGAATATCCTATTTCAATGTTTTTGAAAAATTATTTTTCTGTAATTGTATGTCATTATCTAAAAAATGGTTATTTCAATCTTCAAAACAGATTTTCTAACCTTCAAATAAAAAATATGTTAACATATTATCAAAAACCACTTTGCCTGTCCTAGGTAGACCTATTGCTAAAACATGTAGGTGCAAAGTACAAAATTTCATTTGATATGATGGATCAACTTTGTTGAGGTGAATAAACAGTGGAAACTGTTGAAAAAATGGTCACTAGAAAATGTAGTAAATGCAAAAAAGTTTCAGAAATTCGTATGAAATCACTACAATTTAGTGTTTCTGAAAAAATTAATTCGTTAGTTGAAATGAACTTGATTTTACCAGTTTTTAAAAGTATTTCTTGTTATAACTTGCATTTATCTCTAAATGAGAGAAAAGCCTAGTGCCAATTCGACATATTTAAATTTTTATAAAATATTTTTTAGTTTAATTTTCACGTTCATTTGACACAATTTGCTATAATCAAACAGAATATTAAGTAGGAAAAAAATCCAGGAATTAATGGGTTAATATTGAGTCCTGAAACAGATTTTATTGTTACCAGGGATGAGATTCTTCCGCGGATTCGCGGATTTCCGCTTTTTTTCAGATTTTTCCATTTTTCCCGCTAATTTCCGCTGAAATTTTTTTTTGCCCAAGTTAAAATGTTTTATGAGGAATTTAATTTTCCGCGAAGGGAAATTGTTGAAGTCCCTTTTCCTCCCTCTGAAGTTTCTCTAAAAATCATTTCCTTGGGATAAAACTGGTTGACCTTTATACAGGGATGAGATTTTTTTTTTGTCTCTTGAATTCCAGCCTTTTTATCAAAAACTCCGATTCTCTAAAAGTTTCGTTTTTTTAAAATAAATATCCCGTTTTTTTTAAATTCAGTCATTGAAGTAAAATAATTCTATTTATTTACGATTTTCAAAGATAAACAGAAAACTCAATCTACGCCCTAGCTGCTAACCCTTCCGCATTTTTACTTATTTTAGCTATTTTCTCCGATTTCACGCACAGAAAATAAGATTTTCCGTATTTTTTATCCGTCGGCTGGATAGCTCGTATTTTCGTTATTCAGATCTCGATTTTTATTCACGCGATTTTAATATCAATCATCGATTTTCGTATTTACCTGATTTAAAAGTTGCACATTGCGATTCTTATTTACGCTATTTAAATATCGTGTATTATGATTCTTATTTACGACATTTAAAAATCCAATATCGTGTTTCGTATTTATGCATTTTTAAAATCTCGATTTTATTATCAAATCTCGATTTTCGTATTTACCTGATTTAAAAGTTGAACGTTGCGATTCTTATTCAGGCGATTTAAATATTGTACAGTGCGATTCTTACTTACGAGATTTAAAAAATCAATATCGCGATTTGTAATTACGAGCTTTTAAAGCCCTATGTAGCAATTCGTATTCACGTGAGCTTAAAATCCAATATCATGATTCGTTTTTGTGGTTGTAATATCGCGCGATTTAAAAATTATGCATCGTGATCAAAAAATTAAAAAATCATGATTTGTATTTTCGCATTTTTTTAAATTCGATGTAGAGTTTCATATTTACGTGATTTAAAAGTCTCATATCGGAATTTATGTTCACATGGTTTACAAATTTAAAAATCGCACTTTTTTGTCAAATTTTTGTTTATATATATATATATATATATTTCCTTTTTTTCTTCTTTTTTTTTGTTTTTTGGATTTCCTCTTTTATACTTTCTGACTACTCTCATCCCTGTGTTACATATTGAATCATAAAATTGAAGTTTTTTGTAAAATAAACTAAGGAATTTTTATTTTCAAATTACTGACTTCTCGAAATCTATGAATACATGTCTATTATGTGGTAAGGTGAGTAACTTTTTAATTTTTAAACTGAAAATCTTGAGAAAAATTCTTTTAAGTTTTAATGTGCATTTTTAATTAGTTTTTTTATTAACTCTGAATTTGTTTTTAAACATAAATGCTGATGAAATGAAATTTTTTCCACTTTTGTACTTCTTAATAAATATTATACTATGTATTTTTTTTTTTTTTTTTTTTTTTTTTTAGATCTGTCCTTAAAGAACACTTAATTTTTCTAGATAAGTGAGCATTTTTGTTTGGAAAAAAAAAATAGTTCAAAAATTATAATTGGCTTTGTAAATTCAAAATTCTGGAAAAACTAAATGAGAAAATTTGTATTCTTCATTTAATTTTTTAAAAAATATAAACGTCTTTAGCTATATTAAATTTCATGTTTGAAATTTACTTTTCATTTAATTGTTTAACATCTTTGACTTGCAGGCTAAGTGGGGGGCTTTCTGTATCATGATCTGCGAGTAGAATAATCGTAGCCACCACTGGACAAGCATTCATATGTTTTTTGTTTCTAAAAAATTGCAAGTTATCTGTTTGGCGATTGTAGTTTGTGCGCCAGGTCAAGATACAGAAATATCTCTCATGGAAGAGCTAAATTTGAATTGAAACTAAATTATTTTATATCCAATAATTTCTGCCCTGCTAAATTTTTTGTTTTAAAATTATATACAGGCCAGACAATTTCATTTTTTTTTTTCAACACTTAGCTTTAAAATTTTTTAAAGCCTCCATTTTTGGTTTTTCTATTTTCATTAAAGAAAAGCATGTTGATGGAACGTTTCTCATAGACTTGATTATTTTATTGTCCCTTTTTTTTCTAGCATGGTTTACCAGATAACTAGCAATATAGGAAAATGATTCTCAGCATTTAAGCAATATTTTAGAAAGAATTTTTTCTGTTTCGCTTTAGATTTTTCTTATTGACTTTTTTATTTTAGTTTTCTTCTCATGGCAGCATTTTTTAAAAGCGCTTCTAATGAACGTTATTCTTTTATGGTCACTTTTTCTAAAAATATGGCAGTGTGAAAAGGTTTAAATATTGAACAGTTTTTGTTTTGCTTTCTAGATAGCTTTTTCAAATGTTATTTTTTATACTCTAGTTAAGACATGATAAAAGTGTTTCTGTCGGATTAACCTTTTCTTAAACATAGTCCTTGGAAAACTGATATGTTAAGCTTTAAAAAGAATTAAGATTGATTTTCATTTTCTGTTTTGCTTTTGTGTATTATCTTTTTTATAGAAGTTTTTATGATAGCACTGCTGCGTTTCTGATACATTCTCTTTTATTCAATTCTTTAAAGGGTAAAATATTATTTCTAGTAATTAAGTTTTGTTTTAAGAATTAAGGGATATATATTATCTTAAGCATAATGAGGGGTCTGTTAAGAAGAAATTTGGGTACGACAATGGACCCTTCACGTAATTTATCTTTTAATCCGGCCCTTCACAAATTTATCTCCATTATTGCTTTTTTAATCAAATAAACCCTTCCCAGGGAAGGGGAGGAAATAATTGCTGTTTATTTTTTAAAATGTAATTTTTATTAAAATTATAATTTTATTGTTGAATATTGTTCTTTTTTTGCAATAACCGGAACCCTATTTCCACAAATTCACAAAAGCAGGACCCTGGTTGAAAGAATATGACTTAACATTTATTTTTATTCACAAATTACGAGTAATTTTTTTCACAATTTTACAAAAACGTACCTTTCACAAAATGTCTGGACAGACCTCTTGATAGTTTTTTCCCATTTACCCCGTACCAATAATTCAACTAAGTTAAGATTATTTTTCAATAATGACATTTTTTTAAAATTTATTTCTATATAAAATATATTTGTATATATATATATATATTTTTAAAATATTGTTCAATCCTCAAAATCAAAGCTGATAAGTTTGCTATTTCAGCAAAAGCAGTAATAAATCTTGTAGAGAAAATAGTTTTTCAGTTTCACAAGTCAACTAACTGTAGAGTAATGTTATGAAATTTTGAAATGGTGAATTGAGAGATCCACTGATTCGTATAATAAATACAAAAATGTTAAGTCAGGGGTCTGTCCAGACCGAATTTACTACAGTTTAGCGGTACCTTCACAAATTCAACTTTAGGAAAAATGGTAGTTTCACAATACTTTTTCTTAAAATTTCATTTTTGTATTCCTTAAGAAATGATAAATCCATATTCTTGCCATATTTTTGTGTTGGATTTTTAAATATAATTTTTAATTTTTCACAAATTATGTCTAAATTTTCACTAAGTAACTCTCAGATAAACCTGGACAGATTGTAGTAGTCTATATTTCAAGTTCTTTTTGCTGTAAAGAGGAATATTTAAGATTGAATAACCACACAGACAGTGTAATTTTTTAGATTTTTGAAGCAGTGTTTTTGATAATGTCCACATCAAATACTTGCTAATCCTAATTACTGTTGTCTTATTGCTTTAAGCATCCACATGCTGAATTGAAGAGGTGCTAACAAGAGGTCATCGAACCTCTAAGTGCTGCTACTGAATTTTACTACCTGTATTTTTGATTTCTACGTTTTACTGTGCACTTTTTATATGGATATTACTTTATTTATAATGCAATATAATATTCATAAGTCATTTCTTTGAGTTTTAAATCTTGTCATTTTGTTTATCTTAAAGACAGTTTGAAGTACCAAGTACATTTATATTAAGTTAAATATTTTGTCTGTGACTCTTATTTTAAATCATATTCTTATCACTGTATGCATTAAGATGTTAATTTATTGGTTCTTTTTAAAAACATTGGTAAATGTTTTTAATTGCGTATGGATATATGTCACGATAAATGTTTTGCTTTTCTCTTAGAGATACTGTTCTCTTCTATTAAAATATCCAAATTCAAGTTTCTTATTGAAATAATAGAGAAATTTATTTCTGAGAATATTACGTGAATAAACTTTTCATAAATTAATATTAGATAAAAATTTAATATACAAAATTTTAACATGAACATAATTAAAAGGTACTTTTTATGTTTTAAGACTTTTCATGTGATAATATTCAATAGATACTTTTCTATGTAAAATATTGGTTATTCACTTTATTATACTTATTAGTTTGTCTAAAGTGAGAACTCCCCTAGCCATTCTTCTGGACCTGTGGAGGTGACCATGGTAACGAAGTATAACTATTTCAAGTAGAGGTGTGGGGCCCATAGTTTAAGAAGGTTTTGTTAGGCTCTGGTCCCGAAAGAAAGGGAATCTTTTTCTTCATTCTGTGTTAGCCCTAGAGAGAAGAGAAGCTACCCTCCCTGAAATGTTGCTATTCTTGTTTCCATAGCAGCAGACAACACCAGACTTAGTGGCGGAGGAGTTCTTACCATAGACAAACTATAGGTCTTGTCACTCATTATAAATAAACATAATTTTACAAAAATTTGGAGGCTACTGAATCAACAGTAGTAGGTTTGTCAAATTCAAATTTGTTTATTAATATTCTCTAAATTATATTTAATGTTCTTTTTTTCTCCCCATAGTCATCTGGAGTAACAGTATCAACAGCAGCAAAGACTACTTATGAAGAAGTTAAGAAAGACAAAAAATACAGATACATTATTTATCATATTAAAGATGAAAAAGTAATTGATGTGGAAGTAACTGGTTCCCGAGAAGCAACCTATCCTGAATTCCTTGAGCAGTTGCAGACTTACAAAGATGACTGCAGATATTGTGTATTTGATTTCCCTGCTAACATTCCCGTTGAAAGTGGTCAGGAAAAGTCCTCTATGTCAGTTGATAGGCTAATTCTTATGACATGGTATGTAATTTGTACTTTATTTTTTTAAATTTTATATTCGGACTTAACTTTCTACAGTTTTGACATACATTAGTTTCGACATTTGACGTACTGTGAATTTAATTGTATCACTATATTAAAGTTTCTAGTTCATATGCAAAATACTGTTTATTTAAATACTTTTATATTGTGTAGATAAATTCTAATTTTTTGGAGTTTTCTTTTTATTGTCTTGGATATATTTTCACGAAGGAAAATTTGTGAATATTCATTTAGCCAGATTTTCAAATATTTAAATGGCATATGAATTAATAATTAAGTTTGAGATTAAATTTGTGCATAATTTGTAAGTTAATGTTTTCTTATAAGATTTCTTTTACAAGAAAAAATATATCTACTATAATTAAAATCAGAATTGTTATTAAAAATAAAAACTTTTATTTGAATTAATATTTAAAACTTAAATATTTAGAAGTACACATATAATCAAGTAATGAATTCATATTTTAAAAAACTAAAGTATTTCTTACAGTATTGAGCTTAAGTAGCTATATTTATAGTTTTGTCTAGTTTAATAATTAAATTTTCCAAGAACATTTCTTTTTCTTAACAATTTTGAGTGACTTTAATTAAATTATCAAATTATTTATAAAACTAATCTTTTTTATAAAAAATTCAATTTAAATAGATTTTTATAATTCATGAACCTTTTTAAAATTTTCCATTAAATGTATATAGAATAATTTATGTGCAAAAAACATAATTATATCTCAGGGGTCTGTCCAGGCCGAATTTACTACCGTTTAGCGGTACCTTCACAAATTCAATTTTAGGTGAAACGGTAGTTTCACAAAATACTTTTTCTTAAAATTTTATTTTTGTATCCCTTAAGAAATGATAAATCTATATTTTTACCATGTTTTTGTATTGATTTTGTAATATAATTTTTAATTTTTCACAAATTATGTCTAAATTTTCACAAAATAGGTACCTTTCAGAAAAACCTAGACAGACCCCTGTATCTATTGCTTATAAAAATTTTATGCTTTTTCAAATATTTTTTATTTTATTTTTTTCAGTATGTGTTTTTAATCTAAACTAATTTACTTTTCTAGGTATCTAATTTTCTAATCTTTTATGTTCATTATTGGGTTGAGCTATGATTTTATTTGTTCAATTAGTTTTTAATAATTAAAGGATTTTCACTATTTAGTAAAAAATGTTAAATATTTTATCTTATATATTTTTTTAAATAAAATATTTTGCATTTATGTTATCAGTTGTTTTTGTTAGTAAATGGGAAAATCATGCAAATCATCAATTCATATTTTTGCAAAGAATTTTAATTTAAGAATTCAAGTAGATAATCATTGAAGTGCACTATATAAAGACAGATGATATGTGAGATCATGATACATGAGATGCAAAAATATGTAGAATCTTGCAAGTTTTGATTTTTACAATAGGTCTTAAGGTTCTTAGCGGTTTTAGGTCTGACCCCAAAATGCTTAATTGCACTGAGCAATCTTAATTTGAGCTTAAACTAAAATTTTCTACTTAGAGCAAGATTTTTATAGCTCATTGGTATATTCTAGTAATATTTCGTAAATAAATTCTCTATGTGTGGCATAGACCTGACATCGTATCTTTTAATATTTTAATTTTTCCATTTACCTCATATTTTTCTTTTTACTTACAAAATGAAGTGAAATCTGTTAAAAAGAAATTAAATAAACCTTTACATTAAAAATGGCATATTTTACCACAATAAGCTAAATTTCATGTTCAATTTACTATGCTATTCTGATTTTTTTATAATGTACTTCAGTTTGCTGTTCATTTTTCATTTTGCAATTTGTTGCAATTTTTCTTAAATTTTTCACCTTTATAATTTAAAGCTGGAAATATTACATTTAATAGATTTGAAATTGTGTATATTTCCTTTTCAAATTTTGAGATTCAGTTGTCATTTCATCATTTAGATATTTTAAATTAGTTAGACAATTACTACTTTTTAATCTGAAGGGATAATTTTTGAAAATATATTAAAAAATGATAGTTCATAGAAATATTCCTAGATTAAATTTAACATAACCAAGCAGATGGGAATGGAGATACAGTACAAAACCAAAAAACCGGAACGAAATTAGATATTTCCCCCCAACTTTTAAAAAATAACTTTTTTTTCCTCATAAGATTTTAGGATTTTTCTTTCTTTTTTGAAGGATGTTTACCTTACCATCATTTCAGAAATAATCATTAGTGTATTACCTCATCGTTTTTTCCTATTTTTAAGATTATTTCCAAATATATATTTTTTTTTAGTTGGGTTTAACACTAAAAAAACGGCTTTTTGTAGCGATTCAGAAAACCGGAAAAATCAGTTATCCGGAACAGCGATAGTCCCGATCGTTCCGGATAATCTGTTCTCTACTGTACTATAAAAATTGCTTGATGGGAAAATTATTACATTTTGCTGAATTTGCAATCCATCTATCTAAACCTAGCATACAAAATATTAAGTGTTTGTATTATGTGATCATATATATTCACCAGTAGAATATAGCAAAATTTATCTGAAGTCTTACTGAAAAAGTAGTTTCAATTCGTTTTCTCGTACAATAAAAAATTCTTGTGAAATTTAACATTTACCTCAATAACATTTACTACAATAAAAAGGTTTTGTAAAATTTAACATTCTTAATGTTGGAAGATAAACATCGTAACCATTTTGATATTAACACATTGATACACATCATATTCTAATCAAGAAAGAGTGGTTTAAAGGCTTTTAATTGAAAAATTACTTAAAATATTAACCAGAATAAAAATGAGTTTTTCAGTCTTAATTCATTAACTTACGTTTATATCTAATGTGAACAATTCATGTTAAGCACCAAGATAAAGTACTTTCAAATTAATTATATATTTAGATATTTTAAACTGTATAATGCTTTATTCAAATATAAACTTCAAAGTTTAAGTGGGTTTAAAATTATAAATTCTCAGAAATTTGATGTGTAACGAGGCAAGTTTTTTGCTTTTGTGCAATTTATGTTCCATACAGTAATTCATTTAATTTGAACATATCAGATTTTATAAAGTACTTTTTCATAGAATATGATGTACTAAGTATTTTAATACAAGTTTAATAACTTTGACTTTAACTTATAATTTATCAATGTAATTGTTTTAAGAAAATTAAGTTAATTTTTTTATGTCCAATGCCATGGAATTGCCCTTTAGTTATGCAACATTAAGTTTATATTTTAATAACTAAATTGAATATTAAAAATGTTCATAATTATAAATTTAAGTTCGACTCTTATATACCTTTGTATAAAACATTCATTTAAGAAATTAAATTTTTCCAAATTTTAATTTAGTTTTAATGAATTTTTTTAATATTAGATATATATTTTATGAAAAGACTTCTTCAGGGTTTGGTTTTTGATTGTAAAAACTGGTTTTTGGCATGTCGTGTCAAACACCTGTCAGTGTCAAGAACTAGCATAAACTGTAGATCTGACAAAAACTTTTTAAAATATGGTACAAGTTGCTTTTTTGGCATTAGGGCATTTTATTTAATGTTAAATCATGCACAATGCTTGTCTCTCTACTACTACTATAATTGATTTATATTATATATAACATATAAATAATAAAGCTAAAATTATTGAAACTAATAATAGGTTTTTCTAAAATTTTTTAACTTAATTCTTTTAGTTCATTATTTACAGTATTATAACTATTCAATTTATATTACAGGTAGTTTTTTATTAATCTAAATATTTCAATTATTTTATGGTACAGTTTTTAGAATGAGTAAAACTAAAGCTTTTCCCAATACTCAACTGATCCCAACTTATAATTTTTTTTCATTTTTGATTCTCTATATTTGTTATTGCTTATATGAATATATCTGATTTCACAAACAAGGTTTGGGAGAATTCAAACAGTCATGGAAAATTTTTGTCTAAAAAAAATTTCAACGAAATTTTTGATTTAAAAATTTTTTGCTTTCCAAAATTTTTTTTAAAAGAATGTTAATTTATTGTTTAGTTGGAATTCCTAAAGTTTAATGTTAAAAATTAATTTATTTTCCCTATATAAACTGTGCTTTCCAAAAATATTTTTAACCTGTTATAATACAAAATGCTGTAATTGTGGGGGAAATTTCTATTCAAAAACTTAGTTCTAAGGAAATATTACCCTCTGATAATTTTCTGTACTCCTGCTTGTATGTGCATGAATATTTCCAGTCAGTTCACGTTTCAATCAATATTTACAACAGTTATTGAAATTTTTCTAATTACATTATATGTTATAATATTTACAGTACGTTTACATTCTAGTCTATGCAGCTCAGCACCAATCAAAAGAATAGTTTGGAATTCGTCTTATTCTGACAGCACTAAAAAATTTAGTACAAAAGGGACTCATAATTTTTTTTATTGTGTGCTTCATGAAAAGGAGCTAAAATGTTAGTTAATGAAAATTGAATTATATATAAGATTGACATATTATATATAAGATACATCTAATAAGATTGACGATTTTTTGTTGTTGGCACAATTGTTTTTGTATTTATACTTTCAATGATTAAATAAATTAACATAAATCTCCATTTTGGAAATTTGTATTTATAATTTTATATTCTACTACAAAATCTAAGTTTTGACCGTAAATGTCAAAACAGTTAAATGCCAAAATTATTCAAGAACATAATTGATCACTTCTAATTTTATATGTATGATTAAAGTAACCAATTAAAGTAACACTGTACCAAAAAGTACCAATTAAAGTAACACTGAATATATACATGCATCATATTTAAATATGTCTGAAACAGTTATTTATATATTCAATTAAATGTGATTTACACCTGTTTATGAACAACCTTGCCATGGGAATTATATTGATTTCATAAATGCATGAAGAATCTCTTTGGTTAAAATAGCTGAGAAATTTGATATGAGATTGTCAAATAACCTTTGATCGCCAAAAATTACAGAATTTCACCTAGCTTTAGTTAAGGTGAAAGATCAGTATTTCTGTAATTTTTCTGCACTAGTCATTGTCTTGTTATAAAATTAAAAATTTTATTACTTTACCTAACATCTTTTACTAAATTGTGACAACTTTGTTTTAGGTGTCCTGAAAGCGCCAAGATCAAACAAAAGATGTTATACTCTAGTAGTTATGATGCCTTGAAGAAAGCTCTAGTTGGTGTATACAAATATGTCCAAGCTTGTGACTTTGAAGAGGCCAGTCAAGAAGCAATTGAGGATCATTTCAGAAAAGGCAAATAGGACACTTGCTTGTGTATCAGCGGTCTTTATGGTACCGGAGGAGCGACTTATGAAGTGTCTTCTCGGCACTTTAAAACGATCCCTCTTCCATTGCTTCTGTTTATTTTTTTCAAAAAAAGATGCCAGACTGGGATGCTCAGTGTAAACATCTTAAAATTACAGAAATATCTGGGAAGTGCTTGTAGAGCATCTTTATATTTACTTTTTATGCTGATTAATATTTAAATGTGAAACATGTAGAGAAGTTCCTTTTTTTATATACCTATATATCATTTTCTTAATTGTAATTGGCAGTCATAAGGAAATCGCATGATTCTACAACTGTTTTGAAAAGGAAAAATTATTTAAATGTTTGTATCGCTCAACATGTGATTTTTTTTTTTTAATTCTATGATTGAAAGGGATTAGTCAATCTGTTATTTCACTTGGTACCATTGCTGTGCAAACACTTCCAGTGTCTCTTAAATAATTTATGTCATATCGTTTCCTTGTGTTTTTCATATGACTGTATTTGTATGTAAGCACCAAAAAACAAAATAAAATAATTTGATTTTTTTTCAATGAAATTATGTGGTCATAAATTGTGAAATTATATATCTGTAAGCATCTGATAACTTTTCTCTTATACTACAATATCTTTATAAATTGTAACGAACCTAGCCAAATTAATCTTTACTTTTTTTTCATACCATCTGAAAATTTTGTAATTTCTTGCTAGAATGACTAGATTCTTTCATAATTTTGTTAAAAGTAAAATAAAAATTTTTTTCATTAACATTTCTGCCTCTTTAACTTGGTTTTTTATTTTGTTGGAAAGTTCATTTGCATTTATTGACTAGAATGCTAGATGTAAGTTGTAGTTTAAGTTATTCCTGTTCTTTAGTAAAATTAAAACACTTGAAATTAACTAAAAGTTTAAATAAGTAAAGGACTATTTAAATCTTGTTTAAAAATTAACCTGATTTTTATAGTTATTTGATAGAAGTTTAAATTAAAAAAAAACTAACACTTGTTTTAGAAACTAAATTTTTCTTCTAACATTTTTGGAAGTACAGTGGACTGCTGATTAGATTTTTTAATGAAATCAGAAATTTTTAATTTTGAAAATCAACTCTACTGCATGACTTAACTTGAAATAATTATTATCTGAATTATTGCATTTATTTGTCAAAGTGGTCAAATTTATTTCCTTTTTTAAAAACTAAAAGTATTAATAGCATATTAATCTTCTATAATCTGTTCCTCAATTTAGGTAAATCAATTTTCAAAATACAATACAAACTTTTTTTTTGTAACAAAAAGTTATTACTTCTGAAAAAAGGTAAGATTTTTGTAGCACATAAAAATTAAAAAGAAAAAATTGTTTTTTTCTCTTCTTTACAATACTCGTAAAACTAACAAAATTGGAAAATGATATTTCATTGAAATAAAAGTGGGTACACTTTAACCAGATACTTCCTTCCTCCACTACATACATAGCTTTGTAATGCTAAATTTGTTAATACTTATTTACAGACGAAAAATAATTTCATACAGAGTTGTTGGTAAAACTATTTTTAATGCAAACTGATGGCACAGCAGGGGATTTTTATCTATTATTTGTAAATGGATTTATGTTAACTGTTCAACTTAATTCCTGATATTTTCCTGTTGCCTCTTTTTTTTTTTCTTCTCCCAATATGGCCACTCTGAATGAATACATTTTCATTGGTTGAATGGCTAATGAAAACTACAAAACAGTGCTTCGTAGACTTAGTGTCAAACTTTTTGCATTTGAGTAAATTAGGCTCCGCCCATGCCATGCTTCGGAACCCCATGATTGCTTCATAATTTGTTTCTTCAAGCAGACTCTTTCATCAAGAATAAAAATATTTATGTATTATTAATTCATAATTGGTTCCTCAGATTTATTTTTTGATTCTATGTTGGGTAAAAAGAAAAGCCCTATTTAAACTACATCATTAGTACTCTGATAAAGTTTCTGGTACATACTACAAATGTGTGCGCCCTTGGTCACCCGGCTCCATTATCATTAACTTGTCCGTCACACAATGTGGAATGTGTTCATCCTGCCTTGAGATTAGTTGTGCTAATACTTGTGAAGGATCAGCAGGGTGGCCACCCACCTTTAAAACCTGGAATTATCAGGGAATTTTTTTATTGTGGAAAAGTCAGGGAAATTAAGAGAAAAATCGGGGGAATTTTAAAGAAAAGCTGGAAATTTTTTCTTAGATATTTTTTTAAATTTCACTAATTAAAATTATTTACTAATTTTCTTAATTTAAATTATTTCATTCATTATACCCATGTTTTTTAGACGGAAATGTATCTCCAAACAGTTAAAATGTCATCAACTAGCTATACTTTGCTTGCATCTAAATTTGCTCCATTATAACCATGTTTAAATAGAATAACAAATGAAATTCTCCTATATTTGCTAAACAAATGAAGAAACCTTTGATCTCTATGGGACTGCACAATTTAGGAAAGGCAAAGATTGTGCTGGATGTAGAAGGGGTTAGGATATTTGCTTCTGTTTTAAGATTCTGTACGTAGGCAGAATCCATTTGTGACTCAAGTTTGTTCCGATGCTTTGGCGGTAATTTTTTTCTATTTTGACAAAATGAGTCCAAATGTTTTTGTATTTTTAACTTTATAAAAATTCTCCAAAAATTTTTTGGTTGTAATATAATAATAGATTTTATATTGCACTCTTTTTCTGAAAGCTTTTGTACTCCCATTGAAAGAAATTTGTAAATTATTTTTTCTCAGCAAACTAATCAATCGTACATTTTTTTACAAACGCTAACAGCAATGTTTGTCGACAAATTGTTGCATTAATGCTAATTTTTTCTATTTCATTTTAATCTTTTATGACATATTTTAATATTAAAAAAGATTTTTTAGAGCTAACTGTATATTAATATCAAATTTTACTGTTACGTTTCTAAATATATGATTTATAATTCAAAATTCCACTTGTATTGTTTTATCAAAATATCGAAAGTTCGTAAATGTTGCTTGCATTCCAGAGATATTTCCAAAACTATCCCATCTTTTACCCTAAAAAGCTGACAAAGACTAAGGAATATATAGGAATCATAAAAAATGATGTATAAACATAGAATATAAATTTTTTTTATTCATATGTGTTTAGTCGGAAAAATGGTAACGAAGCTTAGTGTTTTAGTTGTGTGCTGTACAATATTCTAGTTGTTAAAACAAAAACAATTAACTATGCTAAACTAAAAAAATGTGCCTGTAGATTGGAATTCTTTAAATGTTTTTATTTCAAATAAATTCTAAAAAGTATAAAATGTAAGGAATTTTATCTTTTTTATTCTATAGAGTATAGAACAAAAAATTAGACAATTTTACGTTTGTGATATTTATTTTTGTATACTGAATCTCTTAAAATAATAATGCTAATTCAAAACAACAACATTTAAAGAATTGACTTGAGATATTGGCTTAAAAAAAGTATAAACAATGAATTTTATAAAATGCACTGGTAAGATAAAATACAGTATAATGCAGTATACAGTATAGTTTTATATTGAAATGTAATTACAGTGACTAAGTTAGTCACTGTAATTACTTTTGTTAGACTAACAAAAGTGTTGGTACACTTATGACTTTCAATGAAATAAGACTGTCCATTAATTAAAATGGATATTTAATAATAAAAAAAGTATTCTAATCTTAAAAAAACTGTATGGAATATTTTAAAAACAAAGGAAAAGTTAATTTTTAAGAAATCAATCATCAAAATGTGACAAGAACTTTTAACCCACAAAAGTCATCGTGCACTTTCAAAAAAAATCTATTGGTAAATTATTAACATTTAGTTGAGTTTTCTTTCGCATCTGCAATAGCTTTTATAAGTTTAAGTAAATTTGTGAAAAAATTCATGAATGAATTTTTCCACAAATTTTATAATTTTAATCTCTGATATGAAGTCCTTCTTTTAAGCATTTTCTCACATATTGTCCAGTGCAATAAGACACAATAAACTAATTTAACATATTCATTACTGATTTACTTCTTATGATGACAAATAATCAAATTTGGTCTTGTTTTATAACGACCACGAGTCTTTCAAAATGATAAAATAAAATTTTACGGAGTTACCAAGCAAAAATTAAAATATAATTTTGCTATCATAAGTTTAATACTAAATAGCAAATAAATAAATGAAAAATACTTAAATATAAAAATTAAAGCAATTAACGGTAATTTTAATTCTGAAATCCGAAAACATTTAACTGTACAATGACTTCCTTGGGGTAAAATATTTGTTACTATTTGATTATTGATATCTTAAAAATTAACTTTTGCTTTGTTTTTAAAATATTCCATGCAGTTTTGTTAAAAATAGATAAAACATCTTATCAAATACCCATTGTGAATATTCATTTCAATTAATGAATTTTTATTTCCTATTTCAATAAAAGTTATGAGAGAACGAACACTTTTGGGAGCCACTGTAATTATAAAAATTTATTAATCTATAATTACCTGAAACAGTTTTCCTTTTTGCTTAATGAAAATATATTAAACAATACCTATCCAAGGTTTTATTCTGTTTTTGCCATTTTGTAGGTACACTTTGAGCAAACACAACTTAAAGTAACACATTAAAAAAATTTTATTCAATGAAAACAATTATTCTACAATCTAAACATATTTTTTCCACATGTCTTAATTTTTTTAAAATTAATGTTGTACCAAAACATTAAAAAGTAAAAAAACAAAATCTTGTCAAATAATTTTTTTTTCAAGATGATATGTTTAAAAAAAAATGACATTTTGAATAAAATATTTTATAATATAGACACTTTCCTTGTACACATCCTACACTTTATGAGAAAAGAAACTCGGACCTGGAAATTTTAAGATTTTTACCTGGAAAAAATCAGGGAAATTTGAAATCTGATTTGAGTGGCCACCCTGAGTTTATATACTCCTGATGCCTACAACACGAGAGGAACGCATTACTGTCGCTTTATTCTGAATTTTAGACAGTTAGGACAACTGATATTTATGCGCATTAGATTCAAATTATTTAAAAAATTGTCAAATACTTTTAACACAAGGCACTAAATGTGTGCTTTTGGATTATGTAACTATAAATTAAAATTTTTTTTAAATATAAAAAGCATTACTAGCGAAATAAAAAATTATAATGTAATAAATTCTTATTTAGATAATTAAATTCAATAATATTTAGGTCCTATGTAATAGAATCGATTTTATTGTTTAATTTCCTTCGAAGCTCTTGATTTGAAGTTTCCAGGGATTTCTTCAAAATTTGAGGGAAGAACAATCTGAATTTTACGATATCACTGAATATTTACATTTTTGGTCGGGTATATACGGGTAAAAAATGCATGTCACGCTTACGTCGGACAATTTAATTTTTGAGCCTTGCTCATAGCACTATTTTCAGGGTGCGTAGCGTTTTTAAAAAGTGCTTAAAGGTGCTTATTTTCGTTTTTTAAAAGCCCTTAAGGGTGCTTTTTTCAGTGGGTGTTTTTAAAAAAGTGCTTAATTTTCCCCTTTTCAAAATGAGATTTTTCCTTTATATGCTGATTTTCACTTCGAATTATGAAAAAAGACATTTCACATTGTTCTATTAAACGTTTTCACAATTAATTCAACCCCAATCTATTTCGGCACATTGTCAGTCCGTAGCGTATGAAAACGCCATTCGTTTTACACGATTCAAAATTTCATGATTTTTTACAATAGTTAAAAACAATGCCAAAACGTTTTTTTTTTTTTTTTTTTTTTTTTTTTTTTTGTTGTTGACATGGCAGTGAAAACTAGATAAAACCGTCAATTGTCAAAAATTTTCCAACCATGCCTAATTAATGATATTTTTTTAAAGTGCTTAAAAATATTTTTTGAGTGCTTGAAAAGTACTTAAAAGGTGCTTATTGTTTGTTGAATAATTTGGCTACGCACCCTGTATTTTGCAAACACAATTTTAGTCTTCTTTCATATTTAAGGTGTGTACTACAGTAATAAATAAAAATTTTGAAGACTAAAAATAAACAACTTTAGGGGAAAAATTGTCGAATAAACAAAACCCTTATCACTAAAAAAAAGAAAAAAAATATTCGAAATTGAAATTACGAAGAACAAGACATTTTTCATTCCATTCTTTATTTTAATTCTAACATTTGGCTTGATAAGGAATAGTTTAGAATGAATTATGAATGTTCATACCCTTTTAATTTTCCGTATCAATGATAGTATGGCAATGAATTTCTCTCATAAAAGCATCAACTTTTAAAGAGTTTTAATATGAAAAAAAATATTTTTTATGCCGATATTTATTATATTAAAATGGGAAGGATTTTATTTCTTTCTTTATCATCTGCAGAGTTATTCCTTCTGCAATTATGTATTATTATTCATTCCCTGTTTAGTGTTGATTTAACACGTTGAGCGCCACGCTAATTTTACCTGTCTTGCCCGTCAGGCCACAACGGTTAATAAATACAAACTAAATTTGCAAATATTAGACAGATTTTGCTAGTTTTTAAAAGGTTTAGCATGACATATCTGAAAAAAGTGGTGAATTATGTAAGCCTACGAATTGTTTAGAAATAGTGGCGGATAAAAAACTAGTAAATTGAATTTATTAAACCAAGAATCACAATAACTAAATTTTGAATAAATTTTCTGCAATTCCATAAAATAGTGTAAATTTTATAGTTCTATATCATGTTATACGCTGACAGCCAGCTGTTTTTCGCGGCCTATGTGAAAGGCCAGAGTCAGGCACCGGTGGTTGAAGCAGCCTAAATGTAATTTCAGTGTCAGCCACACGTGGTTGACGCGACGTAAATGTAATTTCAGTGTCAGCCACCGGTGGTTGACGCTGCCTAAATGGAAAGTCCAGTGTCAGCCACCGATGGCTGAAGTGGAGCTCAACGTGTTAACTTCTGAATTCAAAACATCTATTTACTAATATTTTATCTAGATAGTAAGTATACTGGTAAAAATGGCTGTTTAAAAAGAGTAACTATAAATTTGTAAATTAAGATTATGTTTTATTACTAGACATTAATGTAGTTAATGCAACTTAAATAAATTATTTTTCTGTAATCTTAAAATAAAAATATTTCAACTTAAAGAGAAATGCATTTTTTTTTAAAATAAAAGGAGCAAATTTTTAAAGTCACTTTTTTTTCTTACGAGTGTCAAAATTCAAATTTTAAATTAAACAAATGTTCTTGTTTTCAAAAACCAAACTTCGCATTCCAGAAAAAGGGTGCATTACCTAAGTATGCGTAATCCGATCCCTAATATCCTTTTAAAAAAATAGAACAAAATTTATTTCACCTGCTTTTTCCAAACAGCTGCTTTTACCAGCATCCACGAGTTAGTACACGGAACAAAAATACCCCAAAAGCTTCTTGAAGCAGACGATTATCAAGTCAATAATTAAAAATATCTTTCGCTTTTTATAAGTGACTTTTTAGCTTTGATGAATCTATATTGATGGCAAATTAGGTAAAAAAAAAAAAAATTATAAATAATAATAAGCGGGAGAAGATTTAAATAGAAATAATTGGATAGTGGATGTAATAATCTAAAGTTTTGGTGAGCTATTAAAAATTATATATATATATATATTTTTAATAATGCAAATAATTCAGGAAAAGTTTGTATTTGCGCAAAATATTGAGGGGGCACATGCTCCTCCCCACTCGCTACGCCTATGCTAATAATTATGGAACTAATTGTTAAATGCAATTTTTCTTTTGTTCCATCGTATTTCTTGTAAATTTTTTGCGCAATTTCGTAATTTAAAGTTTCTACGTCTTATAGTTTTTGAAACAAAATGTAACTCTTAAGTTGAACGCCTAAAACAACAGCGGTGACACTTTATGATTTATCCATCTAGAGCAGGGGTTTCCAACTTTCATGAGGCCGGGGGCCGTAATTAAAAATACCAGTCAAATGGCGAGTCGCAACTTTATCAAAAATATAGGACTCTTTTATGTTTGAAGGAACATTAAATATTACTGTCAGATTTTTAACAAGTTGTACGAAGCAAAAATATTGAATTACAAATCAAAATATGAAGTAGATTTTTACCTGAGAAAAAAATTTTTTTGCCCTCTTGGTATGTTAAATTTCACAGAAACGAAGAAATTAGGCTTTCTTTAACGAAGGAAAAGTATTTTAAACCCATAAGGATTTTTTACAAAAATTGTCCGCAAGAAAATAACAACTTCTATATTTTAATTCCGCAAGAAAATAACAACTTCTATATTTTTTTTTAGTCGCGGGCCACAAAATAAGGCTTCTCGGGCCGGACGTGGGCCGCGGACCTCCAGTTGGTAACCACTAATCTAGAGAGTTTAAAATTGGAAATGAGGATAGCATTCCAAACAAGGAAAGAACTTTCGCTCTGAAATCACTGCTTCATATATTTGTGGAATAGAACTAATCAAATCACTTCTATTATCTAATTGTATTCATAGCAATGTTTAGTAAGTTATATAGATTGCAAGATAGGTTTATATCTATAATTAAGAAGTACCATTTTTTTTTAAATTCAAAAAATCTATTAAGTTAATCCTCTCGCTTAACAATCCAAATTGCTGATGAGGGGGATTAGAAAATGGTAACCTTTTAAGTAGACGAATTCAATAAATAAAAAAAATATTATTTTTCAAATCGGGAGCCAATCACGCCGCCAATTGGCGAGCTCATACAGTTCATAATACTAATTATTTGAATTTGACATAAGCGTTTTCATGACGCAAAAATCTAATACATTCTTTCAACTCTTCTTCAAGTTTAAGTGTTAACTTTTCGAAATTCCATTGGTTGTCTTTATTAAAGATAAGGTTCGTTAACTTTTTAATATTTCCTTTTTTTTCGATTTTAATGTTTTGTTTAAGTGTCTTAGATTTTAAATACTTTCGAATTCGTCACTTTATAAATCTAGACACAACTACGCAGTGTTAAAGGTTTAGCATTCTTCGTAAGATGAGGTAAATTAACTGATTTTAAATATTGTATTTATTGCATGGATTTGTTTTTAAAGCTAAAAATCAATTTATACAGATTCGGTTTTTACATCGTTAACATTTACCATATTTATTTAACTTTAAATTAAATTTAATTTGTTTACAAATTTTGAATTTCAAAATTCAGCATTCAGTCGTTGTATCTTGTGTTAAGGTTCGAATTTCGGAAAGTCATTTTTATTTGTAATTTCACAAATGCCATTGTTTGAAAATTCCGGTAGTGTTTGTATAATTTACTTTTTAGGTAAATTGAAGTTTTTCAAAAATATTTTTTTCGCATTTTTGAGTTTACTTTGAAATATGTAGCTTAGAAAAAAGTAAAAATCGCATTTTTTGCTATTCTTGAAATTCTATTTCTTTTTGGTCATTTTTCTGCAAATACAATATATTTTTTGTCGTATTAAACCACATTTTGTTAACAAAAGTAAATATTCGAAATTTTCATATAAAATGTGTTAATTCAATTTTTGCATTGATTTTAATCAAAATGAAAAAAAAAAAAACTTTAAATGTAGTTTTTAAAAATAGTTGCCGTCAGATAACTAATTTATGTTTCCTTTGCAGTATTTTTGTTTCTTTCACATTTCTTATTTTAGTATCGATTAAAAAATTTTTTTTTTTCATATTTGGGAGAAAAAATCTTTAATTATTTTACTGTACTTGGATAAAAACTTTTGACTTTATGACAGACATGTAAAACTCAATGTGTCAAATTGAAAGTTTTAAATGTTACCACAGGCTGAATTTCCAAAATAAATAAAATGGAATAAAGCCAAATATAATTTTTTTTTTCTTTCTAAATGTTTGGGCTGTTGGTAAAGTAGTATGGAGTAGAGTTAGGGAAAATGAAGCATCTAGGTGATTCGAATCAGTAGAATCAGTTCACCTTGGTGATTTAAATTACTGATTCGAATCAGTGAATAATTCGAATCATCGAATCAGTACCAAACTCCACTGTGGTGATTACTACTACCATCTGCCTTTGGATATAAATCGTGGTAGTCAATCTGAATGTCCTCAAATCATTAAATATGAATCCTAGTCCGTCGCCAATAACCCATTGGTATAGCTCTTTTGAGGCATTTATTTTCAAGCCAAATGATGTCCAATTTGTGCTTAAAATATAAGAGCTCTGAATTTATGATGCAATTTTAGGACTGTAAATAAAATCAGTATAAATTTTGGAACCTGTTCAAAATGAGTTTTGTATTAAAATAATAATTGTAATACCTAAAAAACAAAATATTTAATTAGTTAAATAGTGAAATTATATGTTTCAGATGAAGTTTGAGCTCTCTAGTCTATCGAAAAGTGGTTAAAATTTCTAATAACGATATTTGGGAATAAAATGGCGACACAATTTGTGTGTAGCCATCATGAAACGATTAGAACTTGCATTGTCGTCATGCACAAAATTTTGGGAACTCTAGCTAGTATAAAAGTGATGGAAATTTCGATCGCAAGATTCCAACATTACATGCTGGAAAGCGAGTTAATAAATACGTAGGAAAAAGTGATCAAGGCAAGAAACAAATCGTAAAATAAACAAATAAATAAAAAGTTACAATAAATGTCGAGTTTAGTGCTACGAGAACCGTAAAATACTACATTCAAAGAGAAATCAAACTACATACTGTATATTAGTAATAATTTTTTTTAAAAATGATACGCGGACTGGACCGATTTTATATCTATGTTCTTGAAATTTTAATTTTAGACCTTCAAAATACTCTTATAAACTATATGCCAAATTTGTTGAAATTATCTTCATGTAATCCCTTTGCTGTAAAAAATGGTTAATCAAAATATGTAGGTAACAGGTTCGACTTTCTTAAAAAAAAGATCTAATAAAAGTTAGGCTAACGATTAGGTACGTCGCATATAAATCTTTAATTTTGAATTTATATTCTTAAATGTAGTATAATAGATTTACATTGGGTTATAAATTGCAGAGATTTATTGTTTGAAATTGGAAAGTTAATTTTAGTCCCCGTGGTGGATTTATTATTTTACGGTCTGACATAATTAAAATTTTGCCGAGTACCAAAGTTCCAGTTTCTTTAAATTTGTCAAATGAAAGTTTCTAAGACCACGTGGTTTAAATAATAAAAATAAAAAAAAAATCTCGATCCATTGAATTATGCTCATTCGGAAAAAGAAAACAAAATTTTTTTTAATGCTAGTTAATCATTCGTTGTGACGTCAATGCTATTTTAACCAATGACAACAAAAATCTTATACATACACACGCATTTTCTGGCGTATTTTCCCTCTCATCGCGTTGATTTTTCATTTTAGAAAATCGAAGTTTCGATATTTAAGATTTTACAGTTTAACGCTCTTTAATAAAGAACTTTGGTGAGTTCTATGTTTCTTTAATTATTTGATAGATTTAACGATGTTAAATTTAAAATAAAAATCTGGTAACAAATCTTACGCGTGTTTCGATGAAATTGAGGTTTTGTAAACTTGAACATTTGATTTTCTAAGTTTAAAAAGAAATAAGATTTTTATTTATGACGATTAAGTTAAATTTAGGATTTATTCCATTGAATTAGTTTTTGCACTGTTTTGCTCTAAAAAATATTTATAGATATAATGATTTTAAATAAATGTTAAACTCATTTTTATCAAAATCAAAAATGCAACTCAAATATTACACCTTTGTTTTAGTGCTCTGTTTTAACGTTGAAGTTTATTAAATGCAGTTGTTTAAGCACGCAATTAATGAATATAGCAGTTTCTCATTGAAGAAATGAAATTTAATTTGAAATTGTTAGGTTTTACGACAATGCGATAGTTGTTTTAAAAATTTCAATTTTGCGTTTCAGCAATTATAAGCTGACTCCGTTTGGTATATGCATGTCATATTCGAAATCTGTTTTCTCAAAACGTAGTTATAGAAATCGGAGACTGAAATAAGTTAAGAACTAATCAGCCAATTTAGTTACTTCTCTCTCCATATTAATGTATTCACATTTTTAGGTTTCAAGAATACAAAGCAATACTTTTTTTTAATAAGTTATTAAAGGTTTTGATTCTCTGAAATTGTAATTGCATTTGTGACATTAAAGTGTTTTTTTTGCTGATCGAAGGCCGTTTTCTAATCCAGTAGTTCCCAATTTTTTCGACTGTGGAACCCTAAATAATCGACCTTCATTTGGCGGAACCCCGAGACTAAATGAATAAATTTATTTGGCATTTTTAAGAACATATAAATTAACGAAAGACTTTTAAATATTTAAAAAATATTTAGTGAATAAAATCTTTTCTCTATATCGTTTTATCAGAATTAGTCTTAAAATAGAGTTTTTAACGTCTGATAGTTGAATTCACCGTTCTAGAGTTGCATCTAGTATAAGTTCTTAATTTGATTTTAATGCATGCATAAACTGAAAATGAAAAAGCTGGAATATGGTTTCCATTAAAATGAAAATGGAGAAATAAAAAGAAATAAACGTTGAGGTACTAGCTTACCCCGTCTTAGACTTGGGTTCAATTCCTCGTGTTAAAGACCAGTTGTCTGGTCGTACTGCCCCATCTCTGATCTTGTCTTAGTTTTTTGGAATATACTTCCCATATGTTTTGTCCCCGGGGGTTTAAAAAATTTAAAAGAAGTTAACACAAATTTGGGCGGTTTGTAAGTAGTATGGAGTAGAGTTTAGCAAAACGAAACATCTAAGTGATTCGAATCAACGGTATTAGTTCACCTTGGTGATTCAAATTACTGAATCGAATCACTTATTGACTCGAATCAATTGCAAGTTGGTGATTCGAATCACCGAATCAATACAGTGAATCAGTACCCAACTCGAGTATGGTGATTACTACTACCATCTGTCTTTGAATATAAATTGTGGTAGTTAAGCTGAATTGTCCTCAGATCATTCATAAATATGACCGTCGCCAATAACCCATTAGTGTAACTGTTTTGAGGCATCAATTTCCAAGCCAAATGATGCCCAATTTGTGCTTAAAATATAAGAGCTGTGACTTTACGATGCAATTTTAGGACCGTAAATAAAATAAGTATAAATTTTGGAACTTGTGTAAAATGAGCTTTGCATTAAAAAATAACTGCAATATCTAAAAAGCAAATATTAGTTTAGTAATGAAATTGTAAACTGCTGTTTGTAGAAAATGCAACACCATGAAAGAATCATCAGAATCAAATGAAATTTAATGCAGAAACGACTTGTACTGATACAAATAAATGATGAAATTTTCAAAACAAAAGAAACAAATTAAGCGTCCGAAATCAGTATTTGGTGCAGCCACCACGCGCTGCAATAAGTGCTGCCATACGACGTGGCATGGAGTCAAACAGATGTTGAATATCTGCTTGAGGAAGAGAATTCCATATCGCTTGTATGCGCAACCAAAGTTCGTCTTTGGAAACTGCAGGACGCGGATCACGAGTGAGACGCCGACCAACCATATCCCACACGTGCTCAATAGGCGACATATCCGGCGAATAAGCAGGCCAAGGAAGAAGTTGCATGCGTTGTGCTGAACAGAAGTCTCTAACAGTCCGCGCAACATGTGGGCGTGCATTATCCTGCTGAAAGATAGCTCCAGGGATGCCTTGAAGGAAAGGAACGACTTCGGGCTGTAGCACTTCACGGACGTATCTGTTGCTATTGAGATTACCCTCAATTCGTATCAAATTGGATCGTCCATGATACGAAATCGCACCCCAGACCATAACTCCGGGTGTTCGACCACTATGTCGTTCAATAATACACTCAGGAAGGCAGCGTTGACCGGCATAACGTCTAACACGAACACGGCCATCATGGGTCCACAAATTGAAGCGTGATTCATCTGAAAAGACAACTTGGTGCCAATCAGCTCGCCAGTCTCTGTGCTCAAGAGCCCACTGCCGACGCAGCCGTCGATGATCCGCCGTGAGGGGAATCCTGTATAATGGCACCCTTGCACGCAATCCACGGCGCAGCAGACGACGACGAATTGACGAAGCCGACAATTGTACACCTGTAGCAGTAGACCAATGTGCTGCCAGCTGCCTGGAGGAAGCTGTGCGATCATTCACCGCCATGCGGAGCAGGTGTCGATCATCGCGCTCTGACGTCACCTTCTGTCGTCCAGTGCCTGTTTTTCGAGTTGTTCGGTGCTCGTCGGTCCACTGCTTCCAAACTCGCATCACTGTGGAACTGTTCCGCTGCATACGAGCTGCTATTGCGCGATAGGAAAATCCTCCTTCTCGAAGGCCGATTATCCTCCCTCGTTCAAACTCCGTAAGTTGCTTGAATTTCTTATTCTTCCGTCGTGGAGGCATACTCAGGTCTCACTAAACGTTTGCCACTAACAAATAATCATAGACTATTTTCAACGTCCCGCTACAGCACTTTATTTATACGCTTTCAGCATCAATTCAGAGGGCGCTGCGCGCGCCACGCACGCGCGATGGCTCTGAAACTTTATTAATTTGCATAATATCCTATAATTGACATTTGCTGCGAATTTCATTTGATTCTGATGATTCCTTCATGGTGTTGCATTTTCTACAAACAGCAGTTTATGTTCCAGATGAGCTCTCAAGTCTATCGAAAAGTGGTCTGAATATCAAATAACGATCGATATTCTGGAATAAAATGGTGATACATTTTGTCTGTTGTCATGCACAAAGTTTTGAGAACTCTATCTAGTATTAAAGTGATGGCCTCCGAGATGTTTCCCAGACCGTCGCCAATAGCCCATTGTGCAGCTCTAGTGCGACGTAAATGAACAACAACAACAACAACAATAAAAGTGATGGAAATTTCGATTGCAAGATTCCAACATTACATGCAGGTAAGCGAGTTAATAAATACGTAGGAAAAAGTGATCAAGGCAACAAACAAATATAAAAATAAACAAATAAATTAGAAGTTACGATAAATATTATGTTTAGTGCTACAAGAACCGGAAAATACTACTTTAATTCAAACAAAAATCAAACTACATACTCTATATAAGTAATAATTTTTTTTAAAAATGATACGAGGACTGGACCGATTTTATATCTATGTTCTTGAAATTTTAATTTTAGACCTTCAAAATACTCTTATAACTATGGGCCAAATTTGTTGAAATCATCTTTACCTAATCCCTTTGCTGTAAAAAATGTTTAATCAAAATATATATGTAACAGGTTCGACTTTCTTTAAAGAAAAAAAGATCTAATAAAAGTTGAGCTAACGATTAGGTACGTCGCATATAAATCTTTAATTTTAAATTTATATACTTGAATGTGTAGTATAAAAGATTTACATTGGGTTATAAATTGCAGAGATTTATTGTTTGAAATTTGCAAGTTAATTTCAGTCCCATTGGCGGATCAAATTTCCAGTTTCTTTAAATTTGACAAACGCAAGTTTCTGAGACCACGTGGTTTAAATAATAATAAAAGAAAAAAAATCTCGATCACTTGAATTGTTATGCTCATTCGGAAAAAAAAGAAAAAAAAAAGTTTTTAATGCTAGTTAATCTTTTGTCGTGACGCCAATGCTATTTTAACCAATCACAGCAAAAATCTTATACATACACATGCATTTTCTGGCGTATTTTCCCTCTCATCGCGTTGTTTTTGCATTTTAGAAAATCGAAGTTTTGATATTTAAGATTTTACAGTTTAACGCTCTTTAATAAGGAAATTTTGTGAGTTCTATGTTTCGTTAATTATTTGAAAGATTTAGCGATGTCAAATTTGAAATAAAAAAATCTGGTAACAAATCTTGTTTAGATGAAATTGAAGTTTTGTAAAATTGAACATTTAATTTTCGAAGTTGGAAAAGAAATAAGTTTTTTATTTATGGTGATAACGTTAAATTTAGGATTTATTCAATTTAATTAGTTTCTGCACTGCTTCGCTATTAGAAATATTAAGATATAATGATTTTAAATAAATGTTAAACTCGTTTTTATCAAAATCTAAAATGCAAGTCAAATATTACGTCTTTGATTTAGTGCTCTGCTTTAAGTTTTAACATTGAAATTTTTTAAATGCAGTTGTTAACACATGTAATGAATTAATATAGCAGCTTTTCATATTGAAGAAATGAAATTTTATTTGGAATTTTTAGGTTTTAGGACAATGCGATAATTGTATTAAAAATTTAAATTTTAGGTTTTAGCAATTGCAAGCATACTCAGCATTACAAGCATACTCCATATTATTATGTATTCACATTTTTAGGATTTAAGAATAAAAAGCAAAAATGTTTTTTTTTCCTTTTTTTTTAAAACTGAGTTATGAGTTTTGACAGTCTGAAATTGTAATTGCATTTGTTACATTAAAGTTTTTTCTTTATTTTTTTTTGTTGCTCGAAATCGAAGGCGGTTTTCAAATGCAGCAATTCCCAATTTTTTCGATTGTGGAACCCTAAATAATCGACCTTCTTTTGGCGGAACCCCGAGACTAAATGAATAAAATTAATTTAGCAATTTTAAAAACATATAAATTAGCGAAAGACTTTTAAATATTTAAAAAAATATTTAGTGAATGAAATCTTTTCTCTATATCGTTTTATCAGAATTAGTCTTAAAATGGAGTTTTTGACGTCTGATAATTAAAATCACCTTTCTGGAGTAGCATCTAGTATAAATTCTTAATTTGATTTTAATGCATGCATAGAGTGAAAATGAAAAAGCTGGGATATGGTTTCCATTAAAATGAAAACTGAAAAATGAAAAGAAATAAACGTTGAGGCTGGTTATCAGGGAAACAGACTTCTTTATTGTGGAATCTGGTTAATTTTAATCGATGCGAAATAGTAAAATAATTTTTTAAAAATACATATTCTTTTCAAAAGCATTATAATTTTATTAAAAAAATATTTAATCGTTTTCTCCACGAGCAATTTGATTAAATAATTTCATAAAATAGAAATATTAAATAAATAATGGATTATTAATTGGATATAAATTTAATTGCAGGTTTCGAAAATCGTAACTGATTAAAAAAAAAATCTCAACTCTCGGAACCCTAGTGACCTTTCCACGGAACCATAGGGTTCCTCGGAACACCACTTGGGAACCGGTGTTCTAATCGATTTAGATAATGGTTAAACAACAAGTAATTCATTGATCTTTTTCTTTCCGCTTGCCCTTCCTATGTCAGAATATAATATGATCTTTTTTTTTCCATCACCTGCTTCATTCCACTTAAAATTTTTTTTTTAAAGTTTTGCGTTTATAATTCCATATCTAATTTTAGTCTTTTTTTTTAATGGAAAAACTGTACCGTCCTGTTAAATGTTCAGATATTTAAAGTTTTATACTGTATGCGTTCTATTGTATTTTATTCGATATGAGTAATTAGTAAGCTCCACGCTTTTCATGGGGGATTTATCTGCTGGTAAACACAGGCTTGAAATTTCTTCAGTATTTTAATATATTCTCCCACTGTTTTCTTTTATCTTATTCATTAAGTAAAGTTTAAAACTCAGCTAAGTAGGGGAGAGTGGTGTCAATTGTAACATTTTTTACTTAACTATTTTTAACTAACAAAAAATCCAATATATTATTAGTATTAATTGACAGACGAGTAAAGTAGACTCTACTAGAAAAAAAATACCTTATTTTAAATGTTATTATATTATTAATTAACAATTTTTGACAGTCGTGCACTTGTTACAATTGTCCCCACTTACGGGGTCAATTGTAACAGTTCATAAATTCAACTAAAACATAGTTAATTATACATATTATCATAGTTGTGATATATTTTTTTATTGATCAAAATAGTAGTGATATTTTAGGAGTAAAAATAATAATGAGCAGAGACCTAAAGGGTTAAACTTTTAACTTTAAGGGGTTGAAAATTTTAATTTATGCTGTGAAGGGTGACAAATAAAATAATGCACATGCAACATAATATAAATGCTATAGGAAACTATTGGTGGTTCTTAAAGAGTTAAGTAATGGTTTGTAAACATAAGATTATTTACTTTCAGCTGTTACAATCGTCCCTTTACTTATTGTTACAATTGTCCCCAAGACGCCATTTCAGCTTCATTTGTTAAAAACAATGCTAGTTAATTAGCAAAACTAATCTTTTTTTTATTGAAATGTTAATTAAGGTGTCCACTTACATATTCGGTTACTAATTTTTATTTGTTTAAGCAAAATTACTTTGTTACAATAAAATATTCTAATACCAAAAAAAGTACTTGCGTGACGTGAAAATATCTTTTGTGATGTAACTCTTTCAAAAGTACATAAAAATGGTTGGCATCAGGGGTGTACATGTAGATTTGTTAAATACACCTTGTGCACCACCTAGGAACCAAATCTAGAACCCGACACTCGAAATTTTCGCTCTGTTACAATCGTACCCTGTTACAATTGACCCCACTCTCCCCTACTAAATAATGATTTAACCCATTAATATCTAGCCACAAATAGTGGTCTATATATGAAAACTAGTTGGGTGCAGACGTCGGCTTCGGTGGTCATAATTTTATTTTTATTTCCATTGTTTTCTTTATTGCTTCGATTGGGTGAAAAAAGTTATAGTGCACATTTATCTACACTACATCAAGTGGATATTTCATTCTGTTGCCAACCACTTTAAGCTTAAGAAAAGAACTATTCGATGAACTGAGATCGAAACATAAATATTTATACATAATTAATGTATAGAACTATCTACAAAATAATTCGTAAAATAGAGATGCTTGTGCTACCACTTTTTTCTTTTTTGAATACTTTCAGAAGGATGCCAAGCACAAATGAGTTAAATCGCTTGATATTTTTTAAAAAAAATCTTTGATTTTAATTTTACTGTTGCAGGAGTAATAGGAATTTTTCTTAATAAGTTTTACGTTATTTCGTGAGCAATTATTTTTAGTATAATAAGGGTTCTTACCTTACCTCAAGGATTATTCTAAGGAGTAACGTTTTTCTCATGATGTTACAGATCAATTCAGAGGTTTCTGTTACCTGCATCGGTATGAAAAAATATATATAAGTAACAAACTTAAGTACTGTTACTAGAAACATACGTGAATGCATACAAAACATGCATATACTTACAAAAAATTTAATCATAAAAGAAATCGCACAAAAAAAATCCTAGTTATAAACTAAAATTCAGAAATATACTTGCAGTATTAATATAAAATGTGTTTTTGAACATTGTGTTTTTATATAGGGAATTGGTATGGAATTTTAATTATTACGAAACATTCCATACTATTTACTGAAGTATAAAACAAAATTGCTTGAAAATATTCCTTTTTTCTTATACTGCAAAATTCGAATAATTGTAAGATTTTTAAAATGCAGCTTTATGAGTGATGTAATTTTAATTTATTGCATTTCGAAAGAAGTAGAAATATGATTTTGCTCCCTCAAACTTATTAACACAGCAATATATTTACTAAGAATTTTAAAACTGTAAAAATATAAACATGACTTAATTAATCTCATATTAATGTAACATGTAATTTTTTATCTTGATTTCTCTTTAAAAACATTGAACAACTCTTAAAAATGAAGGAAAAATTTTATGAAAACTTCTTGAAATAAAGTAATTTTTAGAATATTATAGAATATTCACAATAATTTCATACTTAATAAAGTGCACATGGGATGCAATTTTTTTTAAAAATCCCATTTGTCATATTTAGTTGCCCAGTGGTAGATTTCGACTATTAATTTTTTCCCTTTAAGACTAAAGTTATTTTAAAGTTACTAAGGTTACTTACAATATTTTCGCTGGAGTAATGAGATATCTATAATTGAAAATTTTATATGCCTTGTCCTTAATGAGTTTTGTTATGAAGTTCTAATTACAAAGTAAAAAATTGAACGTTTTCCTTTTTGAAATTTTATTTTACTTTGGCATATTTTAGATTCGTCTTGTCTCAACTTGTTTTGAAAGCTGGTCTACACAACCTGATTCTCGAGAAAGTGAATCCCATACTCTGATGTTAATGGAATATTATGGATAAGTACCTTTTGCATTAATTTTTATTAATTGTATTTAAATGTCACAGGGCTGCTAGGGGTCACTAAAATCTGGTTAAATTATGTGAACAATGCTTATTTAGATTTTACTTTATAACCGGTTTTGAGAAGCCGACCCATTTTTGACCTTACGACTATCTAAGTTAACTCCGTCGTACCTAACCCAGAAGACAAGGATTCTTTAACCCTTTGGTTTTTGATTTTGACATTAGTGATTGGGACTGATATGTATATAAATTTTTTTTTCAATTAAAGCGTTCTCAAGTATAATAGTAGATAAGATTTTACTTTTTCACTTCTTTACATTTGATGTTTTGTTGTGTAAAAATTTTATTATGTAAGTTTTTTTTGTTTTTCTTTTTTGTTCACCTTTTTAAGGAATATTAAGATTTGATGTAACTTTTATTTAATGCATAACATCGGATTGATTTTTTAAACTGAATATTCTTTAGGGGAAAAATATTTGAAGTGAGGCATTATTACAAAATGATAAATCTGTACATCTATTAATTTTTAACTTGGTTCCATATTAGAATTAAGTAAATAAAAACTTTGAAGACATCAAATAGGTTTTTTAAGCCACATATTAATTTTAATAGCAACATAGTTAATTTGGTATTCTTATAACAAATTTTTGCATAAGAAATTACTCTAAAATTTGTATTTGCTTACAGAAAAAAATACACTTTGCTTTTTTCATTTAAGATTGTATAAAAGAAAAAAAATAGTATAGATATTAAAATATTTAAACATCTTTTTCATTAATTATAGTTTTTTTTAAAGCAACTTCACATTTATTCTGCTTTTTTGTAAGCACAAAGTGGTTTATAGCTTAAGTTTGTTTAGATAAACTGGTAATTTTAGAATTATATCAACTTTTTTTTTAGGTATCCGATTGGGTGAAAATCAGAAATTACGATAAAGAAAATTTTGATTTCTTTTTGTTATTCATATTTAAACTTTTGTTCATTAGCTTTCCTAAACCCTTAAAATTTTCATCTCCGATTTTTAGAAATGAAGTTATTTTTTCGTATGTGACATGAAAAATTTGTAGTTTTTAAGCTTAAACTTGCCCTTATTTTGAAAAATTATTTTACAAATTTTTAAACTTAAAATTTAAAATTTTAGGACTCCTGCTTGGTTACCAAACATAAAATTAAAATTTTAATCGAGTCTTTTTTTTTAAAAAATTTTTTCTTGCAGAAACCGGCCGGATACCTTACATTTGAATTCTAATAGTTATAAAAAGTTTTTTTCTTACTCAATGTAAAAAACAAGTATATTTAAAATTCGACTTATAACACTACATACAATGTGCTATTTAAAATACCTAGAATAATGTTAATACAAAAAATAAATTTTGAGGTAGTTTACAGGGGTGTAGACGTTGTCCTTTCAAAAGTATGAAAATGAAGTAATAGTTTTTAAAGATAAAAATAATAGTTTAATTTTTCACAGGAATTAAACCTCTGAGCAAGGTTTGATTCCAATTCATTTATTTAAATTCAATGCTAAAAATTCTGTTTTCTTCATCAATATTTTTGAAATTCCTTTTTCAAATTCTCCCTTCGTTATTTTGTTTGTACTATTGAACTTGTTCTTTTCTTTGAAAAAAAGATATTTGCAATAAATTTATTGCTGTTTTACTATAAAAAGATATAGTTGGGTTAATTAACAGAAGTAGAATTATCGTTAGAACGTTATTGATCCTCTTCAAGATGCGTACGCAATCATCTTTCTATTTTCTTTTAAAATTTTTTAACACTTGTTTTATTAGTATTTTTGTAATAAAGGGTAAATATTTTTCAAGATGAACTAGTTACTACTTTTATTCTGCGTCAAAAATCGATCCACAATTTTCGCATTTTAAAAGGTAAAATTTAATTTTTCTATTTAAGTTAATGATACCTCATTCATTTAAATTAATGATACCTCACTAGCAGCCCTGTTAATCTTTGTTCTTTGTAATTGTTTTAATGGAATGCATACCATTGTGAAATGTTCAGAAACCGGTTTCGTTATTGATACATGTAGGGTTCTGCCTCAAAAGTAATGAGACTAATATTCTATGGTCACCCATTGCATGGAAAACGTACATAAGTTGTACGCTTTCTAAGTACAAAGCGCATGTTGGGTTGGGATTGATGAAAGAACTGGATAGATTTGATGCTGGGTTTCAGTTTAAGAAGACACTATAATGCGGAAAAAACATTTTATGGTAATTTCTATTTTACCTGCATTATTGATTATAAACATAGAAAGTACAGATAAATTAAGAGTAAAATTTGGAGTTTCAAATGCGGAAATGTTTTTTTCAAACTATCAAAATACAAATTATGGCAGGATTAATCGCCTTCTGCTTAATCCTGACTGCATTTGTTTGTATTTTGATATTTTGAAAAAAAGAATTTCAGCATTTGATACTTTGTTTGACTCATAGTTTATCTGAACTCTAAATTTTAAATTACCAACGTAAATAAAACAGAATTTTTCATACAACGTTTCTCCAGCAGTAGAGCGCACTGTAACGAATAAAATGTGATTTGGCTACAGCTTTGGAATGATCAAGATATCGCAATTTGCTGAAGATTTTTAGTTCGTCTCGACACGATTCAAGACAGAAAGAAAAATTGGAGCTACGTTACGCCAACGAATTCTGAAACTAAGTTTCGACAACTTCTGTGTGAACGCGTTCAGAATTTTGCAGAGATGATATCCTGTCTCGTCCTTTAGTTTTAAGTGGCATATTGCTACCAAATATGGTTTGAACACATGGAAAAAAGGAACACTCCAGTATTCCAGTATACATTAAACAGATGAAAATTTGAAGCAAGTACATTTTACTTAGGGCTTATAACATTGGCATTGCTTATGTTATAAGCAATAATTCAGAAGAAGTCCTAATTTAGTAGAAGTAGGGCATGAGGAGAACTCATCGAATCATTCTTGGCATCAAGTATCATTTCTCGCTGTTGTTGGAAAAAAAATATAGTAAAGCGTCTGCCTCATATGTACCGCCCGATTTTTTTTTAAATATCTGACCTGTATTATTACTTTTGCGATAGTATGCTATGAGGAAAAAAGGCCTAAATGTATAAACTGAGTTTTAAAGAAATGAAAGATACACCACTTTATTTTACTGTACTCGCAAATAAGAAAGATACAGCAAAAATATGAAAAATACTATGTTTGACTAATATCAGAACTTGCGTTGTAGAAAAAAATTATTATTTATAATAAATATGAAGTGATTATAAAAGTCAGGGGTCAGTCCAGATATTTTGTGAAAGGTCCGTTTTTTGTAAAATTGTGAAAAAATGACTCGTAAAATGTGAATATAAAATAAACGTTAAGTCACATTCTTTCAACCAGGGTCCGCTTTTGTGAATTTGTGCAAATAGGGTCCGTTATTGCAAAAAAACTTTTTCAAGAAGTTTTTAAATTGTAAAGACATACAAAATTATGCTCAACACTGTAAAATTATAATTAAAGAAATTAAATTTTGAAAACTAAACAGCAATTGCAACTACTAAATCAGCGATGCAACAAATAAATATTTGGTATTTAGCCTATACTGCTGAACGCAGAATATCCATTTCGGAAGAATAAAGGAAGAAGCGTCTGCCGAAGACAAAATTTTAGTTAGTTTACATGTCTTTCTTCCCCCCCCCCCCTTCCTGGGAAGGGTTTATTCGATTAACAAAATAATGAAGATAAACAAATTTGTGAAGGGTCCGATTAAAAAATAAATTATTTTGTGAAGGGTCCGTTTTTAAGTTAAAATATTTTGTGAAGGGTCCGTTTTTATGAAAAGATATTTTGTGAAGGGTCCGTTAACGGACCCAAATTTCTTCTAAACAGTCCCCTGAAAGTACATAAAAATTACATGCGGTCACACTTTGCTATTGGTTTTCGATATCCTGTCTAAAATTCTACCTTGCTCATAAATTACCTTCAAATAACAAAGCATTAAATTCTATTTTTTTTTTGGAAGATAATAGCGTTTATCTCTATGTTGAATCTCTAGACAGCTATTTGCTAAATAGACAGTCATTTGCTTAAATAGAATGTAGGACTTAATTATTACTTCTTTAGTTTGCCAAACGGAAACGTAACTTAATTCTTCAATTGATTCCCAATGCCCTGGAAGCCAGGGCTTCAAATTCTCTCTAACTGTGTAGACATGAATGCTTTAAAAAAATCACGTTCACTGTTTACTGCGATAACGGAGACAGAGATTACTTAAGTACTAATACTGTTACTAAAGCAAAATGGCAGTATAATGTTTTTGTATTGTAAGATTGGCGGTATAACTTTTGTATAATAAAAGGTTTTCTGTTATTCGTTTCATGACAAGCATAAGAATATGCATAAGCAGGTTTGTTAAGGTTGTTTACTCTCTGGACTGCCGTATCTTTCCTCTGAGCTTCAGTTTATACTTTAAAAAAATGGTTCTATGTATGCATGCTGGGGAAATATGTTAAGTCGGTTATTTGTAAACATTGCACAATGGTTGGCATGTTCTTATTAGGTTGTCTTTAAAGTATTGAGCCTTTTCCGAACACAGTTTTTAATATCGCCAATCTCCGACTGTGTGAAAAGCGAAATCTCATGTTTAACATTGTTTAATAATTGACGGTTAATGAATGCGTCCGAAATAATGCCTATTTTTATCACAAGACGCAAACATGGAAGAATTTTACTCATAATAACGCCAAATTTTACAATTTTATTTTTAAAATGGCAGCTAATGCTGTGTAAAACTGGCGTTATTTGTTGAAGTGGTGTGTTACTGTCGGTCCACCATCATAAAAAAGCGATTTTGGATCAAAGAATGAATGGTATGAATCAATTTTATTTTACAACCGTTGTTGATACACAGACTCAATTTTGGGTTTAAACTATCAATGTTCAAGTCTGTAGCCTTTTAATTTTTAACCCAATCCCGAAGGCAAAAGAAATCCTGGACAAATACTGGGAGAAATGTACTTTCGTGTAGGAATTTTTGATGAAGCTAACCCTCAATTGCGTTACTTGGAGTGGAAAACCTCCCATGGTGTGCTCGACGGCTAAGAAACTCTAAACCATGATCCGCCTACCACTATAGATATTTTGCATCAGTATGCTGGTCGGCGCGAGCTGGGTGCGAAATTCGAATCGATCAGTCATCGCTGGGATTAAAACCCAGTTCACCTCATTGGACGGAAAGCGCTCTATTCCCAGCGCCACCACGATTCTGATATATTTAAAATCAAGGTTACATAAAAACTGGAATTGAAGGAGCGTTGGCAGATCAAAGCTTCGGACTAAATAAGATTCTTCAGCCACGCTAAAGTGGCTCGGACATCTGTCAACTTTTATGATTCGGTCTTGTTAGAGCAAGGAAAGGTTTCTATTTTTCAGAATGAGTTAGAAAGTCATTTCCTGAGAAACAATATTTTTTACTGTTTTTGCTATGTTGTGTATCCATTAGAATTTAGTAGAAACATTGAAGTTGTTTCACGTTACTGTGTTAAAGAGTGATTGTAATTAATAATTTTCTGTATCGAGATGGAACTGGTAAACTTTGATCTTTTAAGGCTTCGTCTTCAATCATGTGATTTGACTATTCACTTTTACTGATCATCTAGCCCAGGGGGCGAAATTTCTACAGCTCGCCATTGATGATAATTTTAAGAGCAAATGAATAAGTGTTGTCTTGTTAAATATTGTTTTTCAAACCACCATGGTTTCCCCAGAGTTTGCTGTTGACAAATATGGTGAGCAAGAGTTTTAAAAAAGATTATTAAAACATGCGCAAATATTTACATCTCAAAAAGACTGAAATCTATGTTATGAGATGTGACGAACATGTTTTTTAACATCTTGGATTTTCCTCATAAAGAAAAATAATTCTTTAATTTGGGATGGAAAACATGAAGCTGTGGAAATTGAATCCAAATCTGTTAGATGATTAAGTGAAGATAGTGTTGTCAGAGTGGGCAGAATCCTAGTTCACTTCACGAACGTAGACTCAGAATCTGGAGAAGTTTGACAATTGTTAATTTGATGGATCTTAATTTGAGATTTTGAAGGACAAAAAAATGAAGTTGTTTCATTTTGTTGCAAGTGTAATTCATTTTCACGAAATGGCCAAAAGGAGTGTAGCATCACTCGAGATTCGACAGCTCTCCGATCTCGAGAGCTTAAATTCTTCATGAGCTATGTGTCTAACAACAATAAGTTTCAATTGCTTGGCTACAATAGCAGAACTCTAATTGCTAATGGTAATTCATCTTTCGCAGTTTCAACAACTTTCCGACAAGCTAGAGGACGGTCTGCTGTATAGTATGACAAGTGTCCATAGTTTTCCTGATTGCTCCAAAGAAGATTCATCGCCTGTCAAATCAATTGCTATTTAACATATTGACCATTTTTTTGGACATAAACTGACAGACACATCTAAAAAATATTTACACTAGCAAGCTTAGTAATTAAATCAAGGATAAATGTCTGGATTTTCCAACTTTAGGAGCGAAGATTTAAGAATTTTTCATACAGAACCTATATGACTTTAGCCACCCACTCGTCACAGCCTGTCTTACAGGTAGAACCCAATCATACTCCATTCATTCATCCACACAGCGTAATTTTGACCTGAACCAGAAAACGATCAATCTCTAATTCAGTACCCCCAGAGGTATTGATTTGTTGTGAGCACTTGAGGGACATTGTGACCCCGACAGATTTAGCCTGCACCAGTCACTGCTTAATACACGGGGATTTTTTGGTCGGCGGGATTTGAACTCTTATTATCGTGAACACGTGCCCGACGTCCTACCAACCAGGCTATTCCGCCATGAAAGAATGATTAATAACGACCATTACAAGGAAGTAATGTCAAAAAGCATGAAAGCCAGAGTTAAAAAGTTTACCATTCAAGGATGTAATTTTTAAAAAGAATAATTTCACCATAATTTCAAAAAATGAAATGCTTTGTCAAAAATGTGGTTGACTAAGAACGACCTTAAACCTCCTCGGATCTTAATAGATGGAAAATCTAAGGCTATCCCAGGAGAAAACACTCAAAAACACGGGTTGCAGAACAAGAAATAACATTCTTCGATTCAAGAGATTCATATTTGAGTTTCGAAAACTGTAAAAGTCCCCTAGAATCTAGTACAAAACGTGAAAATTTGGTTCTGCAGTCTAAGGGAAGACGTTAACTACTAAGAACAAAATGTATTTATATTTCCAATAAATTGCTATTTTTCAAAATGTGTTTGATTCAATTCGTAAGCTCGCTACTTAAATAAAAAAATAACAATCATGTTTCTCAAGTGAATTTGAAGGTAGAAGAGAGTTTTATTTTTGTTCCACCTGCAATTAAAAATGTAGAGAGTATCACTTCTATCACCATTAAAACTTCATGCCTCACAAGAGTGTTGCAACCTACATTTTGCTTTTATAGGTGTGTCAAAAATAAACTTTTTTAACTCTAGTTGAGAAACAAGTGTTTAAAACTTTTATATTCTTTTTAATATAATAAGCGTCACTAGGTTACGTGATTTTTCCACTCTCCATACCTTTCCACCTTCTGGTACCAGGGTTACGGAAAATTTTGTATTCTCCCTATGATTTCAGTAACAAGTGGGACAAAGCAAGATTTGCCTATACCATGGGAACGGAAAGTAACCAAGTGCGGGTGGATGGTGAAGTCGCATAACCTTGACTGTTGCTTTTAAAGTTTTTTCCTTACATAACTTTCAAGGACTCAATACTTTAAAGACAACCCAATATCTTTGTATTCTTATATTTATTGCAAAACTTTTAAAATGTTTAAGTAGACTAATATATTTTATATAATTTTGATTAAAATTATTTTTAAATTGTATAAATGAATATTGAAGAAAATGATTGAAATTTGTATGTGTTTATACATTTTAAGTTCAAGTGGTTTTTTTAATTTTCCTTCTTTCACATTCTTGTTATGTTTTTTAGTGTTTGAATTGCAATTATGAAATTTAAAAGATTGCCTATTTCAAAGCACGCGGGAATGTTCATGTGTACCTTAGTATTCAAAGTATATTCTTAGAAATATTGTTCCTATCAAATAACTATACATCGTCATGTATGGGGAAGAGCGTTTTTTTAAGGTTGTAACAAGGTTTTTTAAAGGTTCTTAATCCCTTTTGCGGTGCGTATTAAACTCTCAAGTCCAAAAAAGAAAAAATAATAATTTGATATACACGTAGAATATATATAAAAAATTGCGCCCCCTCATTGGTTTTTATTTAAAATTTTATTAGTGTTCTTAAACCTTTTTAAAGGTTTTAAAATTTTTTTTTATGGAAACGTTTTTAAAATAACCTCAAAACTAATTTACCAATTTACCACAATTTTTAAAACATTTTGTCAAAGCATAATACAGTTTGATACGCACCGATTCTAAAATACTTATTATATTACGCAAATAAAGGAAAGAAATTGATAATTATTATCAGCAGTAATTGGAGATGTCTTAATATTTAAATAAGCTTTCATATTAACATTATCTAGTTTTTTTCCAATCATTCCATAATTTGATAGCGTTAAATATTTTAACTGGTTGATGATGGTGAAATGGTAATAATAGAGAAAAGATAAGATTTGTTCAAATTCACTGGGCAACTAACTTAATAAAAATTTTCGCTTCCAAGTGAAATAGAGTAAATTACTAATATAAATGTGCCATATTGGCTACTTTTTGTATTTTATATACTAATACATACATAATATTATTTATGCATTATTACATAGTTATGATATGCACATTTGTAACACGAAAAACGTTAATAGATCTGCACCAATCATTTTTTTTTTAATTGTTCAGCATTTTAAGTTAATTCGTTCGGCGTTATTGTGTGTGTTTGGAAAAAAACAAGTTCGCTTTAACTAATAAGAAATTTTAAATTTATTAATGTTTGATTTTTTACACTTAATATTTTTAGAAATTTTACTGTTGTAAAAAGTTGAAAAAGTAAGAAGGGGTTAAGAATCAATGAAGTGTTTGAAGTTTTGAGTAAAATGGAAGGGTTTACTATGAAACAATGGCAAGCCATGGAAAATATAGAAATCAAGTTTCAAAAATATTAAAAAAAAGTTATCCGTAAAACCCCTCTACATCTAGATTTTTAAATTAATATTTTCGTATTTATAACTACACTCAGTAAAAATAAGTTTAAAAAAATTCAATGAAATTGCTTTGCCTTTTAAAAATATTTTTTATATTGATTGTGCAAGTTTAAAAATTGAAGAGCAAACATTTGTGGCTTGTAATAAAATTTTGAAATTAGCTCTACAAATATTATCTATCACGCTGACGCAACTCGTAAGTTAATTTTCTGAAAGACTGAACCTTATAAGTTGCATTGCAAATACATGACATGGCATAACTTTTACCATGTAGTGGATAACGTTGTTTGAAGTTTGCCTTCTGTGAGTGCTACTTCCTATTTCGTTTTTTTCCGAAATAAGCTAAAGTTTTCTTTTGACTTCTGTTAATTATAATACGAATTAAATAAAGTAACTTATCCTTTGCATCCCTTGAGTCTGGTAGTAGAAACTCTGCATCACTGCAGGTCATTTTTTCTTCCTCCAGAGTTTTTAAAAGGCTAAAAAATTGTTGAGAGGAGATGGAGAAAAAAATTATTTTCGATTCCAGAACTTATTCAATTACTTATTTTTTTTGATAATCTAGATTTATATAAACTGAAGAAATTCAATGATTTTCTAAAATTTCAAACAAATTTTCTTTAAAATTTTGGAAAACAATGATTATTTAAATGGAAAGAATAATTTTAAAAAAAAATCCATTTCTCAAAACTTTTCTTTGGTTACCGACCATGTACAATTAATTTTTAACATAAAATTTGTATCTTCTTTATAGATGCAAATTTTGCTGCTATACACTTGTTAGATTACTTATACACAGTTGCAAATTTTGCTGCTATACACTTATTAGATTACTTATACACAGTTGCAAATTTTGCTGCCATACACTTGTCAGACTAAGCATAGTTTTTACGATATTAGTCTCCGTCTAAGTCTTGTAGGATAACAGAAATTTGAATTTATAAAGATAGTGATGCAGATTGGCTTCGCAATTTCTGCTACCAGGTCTTTGAGTGTATTATCACTAATTAAGTGTTCTAAAACGGTTGATGGCTCAAGTTTATTATCAACAAATTGTGTTCGCAACAATTCCAGAGCTTTAGTTGGGAGTGCATAGGGTAACTGAAGTGAAGCTGTAGAGAATCTGTACTAAAGCTGAATGGTTGAGGCGATTTCAGTAATTCTTATGGCTTTGGAATTAAATTTAAATGTATTCCAAGAAATGCAATCATTTTATTATTGTTATTCAGATATTCAAGATTGTTTCCTCGATGTCACTGTTGTAGTGGGCAATTACTCCTTTTAGCAAATAATATACTGTTTTTATAACTGTCGTGACAGTCATTCCTGATTGTTAGGTTAAATTTTGCAATTCAGCCAGTGTCATTTATGCTAATTATGAAAAGGGCGTGATGTGACGGTATTAAAAACATATTTTGCCAACATGAAAAGCTTTTTTGGTCTTAATTTTTTCATATTTGAAAAGGTACACAAATTCTGTGTTGTTTGAACTCTTAAACCTATGCTGAATTTGAAAACTATTCAGCATTAGGAGAAAAAGTCTCGCCAATTTTTTTTTAAAATAATAACTTTCTACATAAAAACTAAGTTTTTGTTCTTTTTAAAGTACAGATAATTTTTTTACGGTTAGTGAGCATGGATAGTTTAAAATTATAGCTTTGTGTCAAACTTAAAGCATATGAACTATGGCTCTTTGTTTTCTTGGCGAAACAGTGTCGAACAATCATAATACTTACAATTTTCAAATTGAAATTATTGTCGTCTTCCCATTTCTTCTATTCGCATTCTCTGGTAGGGATGCTTCTTGGCACCATTATTATGCATAATTCTGTAAGCTTAAATCAAAACTTAATATTTCTTTCAATGGCAATTTTGAGGTAAGAATGAAAGTGGTAGTTACGGACGAGTCTTTAAATACAATTTATGAAAACGGTGCCATATCCTAAGTAATGCTGTTTAACTCCTTAACAATCGGTTAATTTTCAAGAAAAAGGTCATGAAAGTGCCATTTTTTATTAGTGCTATTTGATTAGGGCTGACATCTAGTTTAAAATAAACTATCTACAATTACCTTAAAAATATCCTGGTACTGCCATCTGGTGTGTAAGATGAGAAATAAAATGTTTTCCGGGGCAAAAGAAATGAATTAGTTTTATTCTTATTGGCACGTTGCTACTGAACACTCCAGCCCGGAAATATCACGGGAGTGAGAAATAGAGGGCGAAACCTCACCCCGTCATTTTCACGAGAGCGAGAAGGACGGGGTTAAGGTAAGAAGGAAAGTGGTAGTTACGGAGGAGTCTTTAAATAAAATCTATGAAAACAGTGCAATATCCTAAGTAATGTTCTTTAACTGAGTTTCTTCGTTAGATAATTAGCAAAAAAAAAAAAAAAAAAAAAAAAAAAAAAAAAAAAAACAACTTTTTATTAGAATTCAAGTGAATCCCAGTAAATTAGTTGAATTTGTTCTGTGTATACAAATGCCTTATCTATAGTAATCAAAATTAAACTTAACTAGATGAATGACGTAAAAGTTTCCTTAGAGAAAAAAAAAAAGACTTAATATAAAGATGTTCGTTTTGTAAATTAGTTGAATTTGTTCTGTGTGTTAGACATGCCTTATCTATAATAATCAAATTAAACTTAACTAGATGAGTGATGTAAAAGGTTCCTAGAGAAAAAAAATAGATTTAATATAAAGATGTTTCGTTTTGTAGTTCTGTTAATTTTAAAATTTGCACAAAGTATTAAAACTGTGAGACTGGGGAACGGCGCAGCCATCTGTGCTTTTGTATTTCGGTATTAGAACAAATGAAGTTCTCTCTCCTCCACATAAAATGTAGCTATTTATTTCGTTGTAAAATTCTAAAGTCATCGTCGGCAAATTGCAACGATCAGGTGTTTTTAAAAAAATAATTCTGAATGCTATTTATCAACAAATATATATATATTTTTAAATCAGAGGTCATATCTTAGTTTTCTACTTGCTATAATGTTTGTAATTAAAAGCATAAAAGCTGATAAGTTTGCTATGATAAATGAGTATACTTTGTGACAACATACATTGGGAATAGCAAAACTTTAATATTTTAATTTATTTTATATTCCAAATGTGCCAATGTACTAATGTACTAATTTGTTTTAATATTTATTTTAGACAAGCGTTCTCATTTTTGAAAAAGAAATTTAGTAAATATTTATATCAGGGTTGGTAAGGTTTAACCATGGTTTTATCCGTCATGTCAAAATCAATTTTTGCCTCAGTTTTCGACAAGTCTCAAAGCCCCGAAATTTTGGCGTAAGGCTAATTATTAGCTATTATTTGGAACTATTTATAAATAAACATGCATAATACTGCAATTTTGTTCTATGATGCCAGTTGTTAACTTCTGAAGTTTTTATTAAAATATTTTTATTCTAAGATGATTGCAGGTGATAAGAACATTGTTGTGAGGGAATGGCGCGAAACACTGGGGACAAAGTTTAAAATAGTGCTGTGTTAATATTTTTATCAGAAATTAAATTTAAAATTGATTTCCTGAATTCTATATTTCAGTATTCTGAAATAAAAAACACGAATTTGTAAAAAATTTTTTTTTATTTCAGAAACAATTTTTTTCTTTTTTTAAATCAGCAGTGGGGACAAGTGAGGGAATGACATATTGGTATATTTTAATTACCTAAAATAAATAAAAAATAAAAATTGATAATTTTATTTTTATTCTTTTGTTAGCTTGCATTCTGAAGGACACTTTCCCTGAATTTTTTTTCTTCGTAAGCTGTAAAACAAACATAAAATATACTGGGGACATGAAAATGACTGTTTTTGTGAGAATGACTCATATGTATAATCAATTTTCATTTACTACCATTTTAAATCCTTTTCCTGAAGTATTCGATTACAAAAATAGAGTTTTTAAGCCCTCTATATTCTAAGTTCAATTTTCAGTCTAGTATGAATAAGACCGAAATTAGAAACAATTTTTTGGCTGCCTAGAGTGGTAAATAGAACTATTATAACAAAATAAAATAGCATGTAACTAGGAAATTTATTCTAATAACTGTACTAAATATTAGTAGTAATTTAATTTAATCCTTGAATTGTTTAATTGGAAAAATTATTAACTCATTTAAACAAACATTTATATTTTTTGTTAATTATAATTAAATAATCGGAGAAAATGCAGTTTGGCTCTGAGAATTCTTGGAAGAAATTGGATCAAAACTTCTCCAAAAAGTTTAGCTTTTTTTGGTACAATAACTTTTTCAAAATGGTTTTAGAAAATAAAGTGTATATGAAATAGTTTTGTATAGAAAGTTTATATAGAAAAAGTTTGATTTTATACAATTTTTGAATAAACGAGGATATGTATTATAAAATAATAGAAATGAAAGCATATTGAAATAGTAGTAATTTATCAAATTAAAAAAGGCACCACTTTTATTAACTTAAGGAATTCAAACTAATAAATACACAAATTAACATATGTTCTTTCTTTTTTAACACGAAAAAGTTTTGCGAAGCGACGCATTTTTTCAACTAAAATCTATGTAGGAATTTTTGAGACCAAAAATTTCTCCCTAGCTGCCTAATTTTTCTCTAAAATCTCATTAATCGGTCAGCCAAATTCTGCTCCCCTAAATATAATTAATAATAAATATTGAGAATCAATAAAAAATTTTAAGTTGATCGATCAGATTATTGTCGGAACACTGAATTGGCGAACACTTTAATTTGTTAATCTAAGAAATATGCGTAAATTGTAACATAAAAAAATTTAAATCACCTATCAAGATTAATGATAAATAACAACTCATATTTATTACCAGTAATATAAACTGAATAGTTATAATATGGGTCTTAAAGTATTAAGAGTACCATTAGAAAAACCAACTAATACTTATAATAAATTTGGCTAAATTTTTTACATGAGATATATATATACTAAAAATCATAATTATTGTTGTATATAATGCAAGTATTGTACATGATTTGGTATCTATCAAATTGTCTCCAATTCCAAAAAAGAGACATAGGCTTTTGACAGATTTCGTCAGTTTTTGACGCGTCTTGTCAAAAACTTGTGTTTGAAGTTTTACACCCAACTTTGATTTGTATATACAGAAATAGATTGTATCCTGTTTACTGGATAAATGTTGAATTTGATGTGCTGAAATAATTTGTTCATTGAATACTAATAGATTTTTAAAATATCACTGGATCATCGTATCATTGTTTCTGTCAATGGAAACTAATAATTCTGTAGCACATACCATTTTGACGCAGGAAAATTATATAACTATATTTTCCTATCTAAAATGCATTTTATAAAAATGTTAAATGGATATAAAACGATGAGCAACTCTTTTAACGTTACTAACATTATTTTTTATTTAAAAAGAAAGCCGTTTCGTCAAAACATATTTTCCAACGCAACTTTTTTTTTTTGTGCTTAAAAGTTACATTTTTCTTCGACTCGTCAACTAATTCTGTAAAAGTGACGATAAGTTCAATTCCTTTATGGCAATTAGTTGTGCATTTTTATTTAGTTCATATTATTTTTAATTTTACACAATGGTTTGAATTCTCAATTAGCCAATTTTGTAAAACTTCTTCAAAACATAAACCTGATTGTTTGGTTTTATTTTTACTAGGAAAAGATGCTTAAAATAGGATCAGAATATCTTTCTTGGCTTATTAGGGAGGGGCATGACTTGAAAAAAATCCCTTTGGGATGAAGCGACCGTGGATGTGCTCACCCCTTTAGATAATAAAGCGCACTAGCTAGCGAGGTCAGTGAAAACAGCCCTGAGGTCTGCGTCCAAACTGACAGAATAGTCTAATTAAAAATGCAATTTATTGCAATTTGAAAACAGATAAGATAATTAAAAAAAATTTCATTTATTAGACTACATTTTTTAACTATGTTCAAAACAAATTTAATCTTCCTGAAATCAAAATCCTTCTGTTTTAATGTTATAAAACGATAAAATTCACGCGTGTTGTTTGATAATATAATGTTTTCATTATTTAGCTTTGGGCAGACTCGCTAAATATTTTTTAAAATTCCTGACATGCAGTCTCCGAGAGGAGAATTTGCTTCAGCAAATTTTTCTCCCTTAATAATATGAAGTAAACTCTTTTTCCATCTATCTTGTCAAACAATGAAGCCCTATCAAAGATCCTCTGGTTTGTAAAAAAAATCGCATTACAAAATAAGAGAATAAAATAAACTATAATAAATATCAAAAACGAAACCATGTAAAGATATTCCGTTTTGTCCTGGCGAGTTCATAAAGGTGCAATTTTTTATTTATTTTTATAATGGATGTAATTTTGAATGAGAGCCATTTTGGATGTATTTTTAGAGCTACTAAAAGTCTCATTCTGTTCTAAAATAATATTGAAATTAAATGAAATTCACACGCGGTGTTTTTTGATATGAGAGATACATACTATATTGTTTACTTCATTGCTTTTGCCAGACTCACGAAATTTTATTCTTAAAAATCCAAACATCATTCTTATAAGTCCTGACAAAGACATTTGATAATTCAATGAATCAGACGCGACTTTAGTTTCCCCGCCAACCTTAAAAATCAGAAACTGCTGGACAACTCAGCACAACTTCCCATGTTAAAGTCGAAATTTACCACAGGGAAATATCGACAATATCTTTAAACAAAAAAAAAAAATGTGTCTTGAATTAAACACAAAAGTATTAAAAAATTTTCGAAAACGAAACGGTCGGTTGAGTTAAAATCCGGTTAACTTAAATTTTGACTGGACATTGAAATCAGAAGCGTATTAGAGTGTCTGATTTAGAATGTCCTTACTTAAAATAATCTTTTATTGGTTTAAACTTATATACACGACCCCATTTTCAAATTATTTAAAATTATTTCTATCCTTTCATAATTTGATTATTAAGAGAGGCGATTTTCTTGTTATTCTGGTTCAGAAACATTCGCTTAATGGGTTTGTCATCATTTTGCTATCTGGGTCGTTTTTCACCGACATGTTAGGCTTAGCAAAGTCTGGCAGCAGTCCAAAACTATAGGTTTATGGATTGTCCTTGGTTAAAATTAACTCTCTACATCCTTAATAAAGTTTTTGTTTGTTTGTAGTACATATAATAACTTTATTTCATTTATTGTCTTTTTAAGTTATTTAATGTTTCTTGAGTTACAGCAATAAGCTTACTTGAGAGAACAAAAAATTTAAAAGGTTCATTTCTCCTGAGAGAATCAATCGAAAATTAGTTTTATTGCAGAAAATTATATTGTTTTAGTGATCTAGTTTGGTAAAGTTTTTAACCATAGCTTTTATTTCCATGACTCATTAGCTATTTACGACAGTTTACATTTGATCTTAGCATAACCTTAAGTGTTTTCCTAAAAAATGTATTAACTTTATACAGTGCTTGTTAATTGTATAGTAATAAAATAAGCTAATTATAATTAAAATTGTAGTAAATTAATGTCATCATAATATACGTCGTTTTTAAAATCTGATTTTTTTTCGCTTGCTAAATGCAGTATTATGGCAACAATACTCTTGCAGGAAAAAGTATAGATTGTGATTAACTAAATCGTTCTTTTATCCTAGTGAATCAAATCTTAAATTATTTGAAAAGTGTTTAAAGGTGCTTTTTTTCATTGTGAATTGTGAAGTGCTTAATTTTCTTGAGATTTTTCTTTGCCGTGTTGATTGTCGTCATTAAAAAAAAAAACATGATTTTCGCAATTTTCCCTTTTATATTTATCAGAAACTAGTTATTGTATGCTTATGTATAGTCAGTGAAAATGTTTATTTCATGCTTATAAGTAAAGAATATGCATAAAGAGTATGCAATATTAAGAAAAATCTCTATTACGAATATGCTTATCCTAATTCTGAGTTTTTTTTTTTATTTTTTTAAATTTTTTTTTTTATTTTTTTTTTAAAGAAGTGATAAAAATTTTAGAGTGCTTAAAAGGTTCTTTTTTTTGTTGAAAAACTTGGTTACGCACCCTAGATTTAAAAAATCATACTATCAAGATACATTAATTTTAGAAAAACTTACAAAGTTAAAGAGAGAAAAAATTTTCTCTTGTTTTTCAATTGTTAAAAGTAATATTAACTCTTATTGTTGGTTTCCTTTTGGAGTACAAGTAAGAACATGAAAAGTAGTAAGGTTTTGTTTAACTTAATTTTTCCATAAAGGCTATTGATTAAATCATTAATTATGTAAACAAGATTTTTCATTACTTAAAAATATTTTTTTGTGATCTGTGCTACATTTAATATTTTTGCTCTTTGAAAAAAAAATATATTTTCCCAACTTTGTAGTCGTTTTTCAATGTTTAACGAATTTAAATAAATCCTATCATTGTTCTCCTTTTGGATTTTCCTCTTTCATGTTTAGGTCTGGAAAAGTTATGTATTAAATAAATTTTTTCTAGCAGCGATTTTTTTATAGTATAATATTAAATGTTTTTTCTATAAGTGATCAATTGTTTAAAATTAATTTGAAATAAATAATGTTGCCTAGTTTGAATTGTGTGTTTTGAAAACATCTGTTCGTAAATCTTAAAATATGATTGAAACAATAAAATTTTTCTAAATTTTGAAAGTAAGAAAAACATTTAACAGTAACATCCCGACTTTGCAAAACTTGTAAAATTTTATAATCCAATGAACGAATACTTAGTTATTTCCGGTTAAAATCGACCAAACAAATTTCAAGATTACCAAATAATAGAAAATTTAGATACAGTTTCATAAAATGGCTAACATGTCTAAAAGATATCAAAGTTTTAATATTTTTAAAAGAGTGATTTTAAAGATGTGGACGATGTGGAAATTGGAATATAACATTTTTTTAAGAGTTTTAAGAGTCCATTTATTTGAAATCATTGATGATTCATTACAAAAAACAAAAAAATCGTCCCTACCACATAACACTGATTTTTTTTCTCCAAATTAATACAACAATGGCTTTTTAGCTTATATTTGAAAATTCTGAATAGAAACAGGGATTATTTTAGGAGCAGTTTAGGTTCGTTAACATACTCGTCACAAAATTCTTAAAAATTGTTCACAAAGTAATTTTTTGCGAAAATAGACTCTTCGCAATTTTTTTTTTAAAAAGCAGAATTAATGTCTTCAACTCATAATTTTTAAAACTAAATCTTAAGACATGGTTTTTATTTTTTCTCTCTCATAAAAACAGGACTTTTGAAAAAATCTGAAAAATCCCTGATGAACAACCCACTTTGAAATGTTTCTTTTTTTTCTTTTATTTTATGTTTATGTATCATTACAACATCAAAGTAATCTAGAAATATTTTCCCTCTTTTTTTGTTGTTGATGGATTTCCCCTATTTTAGAGTGAAACTCTCATTTGTTATATACCATTTGACTTCCCTAACTTCAATACGTTGTTTAAATACCGTTAAATTTGGCGTTGTGCAGCCACTTTCGGCTCTCGTGATAAACTGTACAGTAACTTGTACAGTCAATTAGTACACGATTTGTCTCAGATTTTCCTTTAAAAAAACATATTTAGAGAAAAAAATTGAATCTTAGTTTTTTTAAAATTTTTTTTTTTAAAGAAATCTTTCGCAGGTGCATGCTAAACACCAGGGCCGTCCAGTGTATAATAATAACTTTAGATGAAATAAAATCTAATAAAAAAAACTTCTTACTAAGCAGGAATTAATGAAATTAAACTTTGTGAATTTCTGAAAAAAATTTAGAGTCAGTGCGTGCAAGTGTTTTTATAGCGCAGAACATAAATATCAGATCTTGTTTGTTCCGATTACAAAATGTCATTATTTGATTCTATTTGAAGTAGTAATCTGTAACTCAGCCATTCGATTATAAAAACGTACTGCTGCTTTTTTTTAAAATTAATTGCACGACAATTTCAAAGCTATTTTGAGTGAAGTTAAAAATTGAATCCAGTAATAAAGGTTTTCTTATCTTGTGCATAAATTTGAATTGTTTTATTAATTATTAAAGGAAATATTAATGTATTTGAATTAATTTTCTGAAGCTATTCCTGTTCATCCTACTATTAAAATTTCAATGTATGTCTATAAAACTGATTTTAAATATTTGTATATGCTTAAAATTAATATCAATTGTAAAATTTCAGAATTTTATTTAATTTTTTTTTAAAAATTATTTATTTTTTGCTATTTTAAAATGCTGTAAAATCCTAGTAATATCCATCGCCGAAAAATTGCTTTATGCTTGTCGCCAAACTGTTGCCAACGCCGAAATGACTTATTTACATTGAAGTCAAAAATTGGCTTAGATAAAAGCATATACAATTGTTACTTGAATTCGGAAAATACATAAACTTACAACGAAAGAAAGGCAGTAGCCTATTAAAACTCACCAAACACCATTTAATTAAATTGCAAACTTTAACATCGCCAATTCTACCATGCGAAGTTTACTAGGATTAAGCCTTAAGTGAAATTAATTTACTTAAAATATAGAAAACTCTTTTATTCCCTATTTGTTTTTACTAAGATGTGTTATTAAGTAAAAATGAACTGTAGGGAAATCATTGCATGTGATTAAAATTAAAATTTTAAATTTAGTTTCATGTTTATATATTTCCATTCTTAAGAGCCGTTAAGTTTTACATTTAGTTTTTTTATTGTTGATGATTTAAGGGTATATTGCTCAAAATGGCATAAAAATGCAGTATAAAAATTTTTTCAATTTGTTTAAGAATACGTAATTAAGACTATTAAAATGAATGAATAATCTAATAAAACGTTGCTTCACACTTGCTCAAAAACAATAAATCGAATGAAATTTCTAAATTGAAATTAATTTCAAAAAGTCGTGAAAGAATAAAGGGAAATTTTTTTTTTTGATTCTATATTTAAAAATTATTAATTTCAAAGCAAAGTTATAACCAAAAAATATTAAGCGTTAGAATTGAGTTATTAATATGCTCATTAGTTTGCATGGAACTTATTAAACACAGTAAAACAATATAAATACTAAAATTTGTAAAAAATAATAATAAAAAAAACGTATCCAATTTTCCATTATAAATGCGCATTAAAAGTTCGAGGGTTAATTTGCTTGTGCCATGTAAAACGTTTGGTTTATTCCATTTAAAAATTATATATACTATTATAAAATTATTACTTATTTATTAAATGCTTTAGAACACATCAATTTGTTTAAAAAATTTTACTCACACCGATTTTTTTTAAAACTTTTGGGTACATAAAATTCAACCGCTCTAAATAAAATTGTATTAAAAATTATGGGAAGAAGCTAACAATTTATTTTGGAAACTTATCGACGACAACTACTTTTCTGAAATCTTAAAGAATTATAAATTTTAATATTAGTAATTATTTCTTGTTTAGTGATATTTTTTTATCACCAAAATTTGGTGATATTTTAAAAATTAAAAAGGCTCAATAAGAAAACTCGCTATACAACATACATAGCATGTTGAAAATATTTATTTGTTATCAGATAATAATAAGATTAAGTCACTAATAATTTTTTTAAAAAAAAAATCGAGTTTTAAAAAGTAAAAAATTCTATCAACAAGACTTTTCAACGTAACGTATACATATAGAAAAGGATATCGCCTTGATAATTTCTTTTACCTATGAAGAAAAAAAAATGGAAAGAATGCACAATTGGGTATACTATAGCCTACGTCACAGGTTGTGTTATTCCTACTAAATTTAACCCATGAACGGCATTTTCTGCGAGCCTAACTTCAAGCCACAAATAAACAAACGAAGTGTTTGATCGTTTAAATAGCTGCTCGCCAGATTTTATTGCCTTATAAAGAAAAGTAATTGATATTCGATTTTTGATTAATAATTGATTTATGTGGATAGTGGCATAGAATTTAGCATTGCGTCATGGTAAATGTTATTCCTACTAAGTGGAAGTAGTTGTGTTTTTTTTATATTATACCCAATTAAATTTGAAAACGTAAAAACGACTTTTCAGTATGAAAGAAAACAAAAAATTCAGCTTCTAGCTAATTTGTTTAAATTCTTGTAAAGAAGAAGAGAAAATACACTATAAAACGCAAAATGTAATAATTCAAATAGTTTCGAATGCAAAATCACTCTCATATAATTTTAAAATCACAATATGAACACTTGAATTACAAGATTTCAGAAATTGGCGTTTTTCTTTGGGTTCTCGTCACGCAAGGTTACATTTGGCGATAAAAATGTCAACTTTTTATATCTTTACTGTTGTAATTTAGCAGCCAATTTTCAGGCTATGGGTTTTCTATCAGAATATCTGCAAAATTCTAAGATTTTAGCTTGGGAGCTTTTCCTTGTGAGTTGAATAACAAAAAACGCAAATGTTTCTGGAAAACAAATTTTCTATAGTGGTTGAAACAAAGAAAAAAAAAATATATTAGTTCTCAAGAGTGCATGAATATTTTAGTAAGCTTTTCTCAAAAATCATTTTCTGCCACAGTGTTGTTTATTCATGGATGGAATAAGGTAGCGCGGTTTTTATTGCGGTATATATTTAGTAAGAAAAATACCAAAATTAAAACGTGAAGAAATAACTTTTTTTTTTGGAGAAAAAATCTCTCAGCTTCAATCTCAGACACAAAAAATCAAACTCAGAAAGTGTACAAAAATTCCCTTTAGATAATAAAAGCGTAAATGATATGTTCCAGGCTGTAAAAAGTTTTTAAGCACCAATTTATTTGCTTTTATTTAGATTTAAATTATAGGGTTTGATTACAGGTAGAATGATTTAAAAAATTCCTCTTAGATAATAAAAGCTTAAATGATATGTTCCAGGCTGTAAAAAGTTTTTAAACACCAATTTATTTGCTTTTATTTAGATTTAAATCGTATGATTTGATTACAGGTAGAATGATTAAAAAAACTGATAATTTACAGAACCCATTAGTGATTCGAACAATACACTCTTTTATTTTAAAATTAATAGATGAATGTGATAAAATGTATAAAAGTTCCTCTTAGAAAATTAAAGCGTAAATTATATGTTCCAGGCTGTTAAAAGTTTTTAAATACCAATTTATTTGCTTTTATTTAGATATAAATTATAGGGTTTGATTACAGGGATAAATTATAGGGTTTGATTAAAAAAAACTGATAATTTACAGAACCCATTGGTGTTTCGAACAATACTCTTTTATTTTAAAAATAATAGATGAATGAACGAAATTCTTTCCTTCTCATTGTAAATTATAAGTTTGGAAAAATTTATTAGGCATTATTTTCTTTATAGTAGCTAAAAACTTAGTTATCAAGTGTTATCTTGTGGTTGAACACACAAAAAAGTTTTCTTATGCTTTTAATGAGAAAACTTTACATTTTAGAGGTTCTATCTCATTTTGTTTCTATGAATTTGTCCTTGGGTTTCCATGAGCAAACACCTAAGGGAAAATGTGTACTTTCATTATTAATTATTCTTAATTGTTATTAACTTAATTTTACTAATCTTAATACAATAATTGTTTATTTTGGTTAGTAATTTGTTTTAAATTAAAATATTTATAATCAATGTTTGAATAACATTGAGAAATTTTCAAATTTTTTTAATTGATTCAGAATTATTATCTTCTTTCAAATTGCCTTTAAAACTTTCTTTCGGGGATATAGCATTTTCAAGAAGCATTCGAAATAAATTATAAGTTTTTTAATATGCAAATATTGTTATTGTTTTCTTTTGATATAACAAATAGTGTTGAATAAAAAAAATTCGAAAAAAATTTGCAAAAAATACAATAATATAGTAATAATAACATAATAGCATTCTTTTATTTTTTATTTCAAAGTAGCAACGTACAACAAAAAAATTTAAACAATTATAGTTAAATTAAAATATAGTTCTCCCTCAATTATTCACTCGTGTAGACAAGTGATAAAAAATTTAACAGTTTTACAAATAATTAAAAAAATTTTTTTTAGTGTTGGTGACTTGAGTGTGTTCAAATTGTTTCGGCTTAACACGTGACCTTTTGTGTAACAATATTCTAATTGTTAAGAAACGCAAAAAAAATTTTTTTTTTAACAAATTGAATTGCACTTGTTTAAAGCGGGTTTCAAATATCGTTAATACACTTTAAATTTATTATATATTTATGTAAACTATTAATGATTGTTTCTAATTAAATATTGCAATGGTTTTTTGACTTCCTTGATCATTAGTTTCTATAACGCTCATATGTTTGGAAAGCTTTTGCGTTATTAGTTTTTAAAGTAAATATTTACAAACAATTTAAAAAAGATTTAAATCAATTTATTTTTTAATGGATAAACATGTTTTCGTCACTGTTCTTTTCCTAAAATTTTTAAGTGGCTAAGTTGGTTTTGTTAATTGACTTGACACATTGCTATAATGCAAAACAATCAAAATACAGTATTATTTTAAGAAGCTTTTATATTTAATCGATTTTCGTATTCAATATTTTTCAAGACTATGAATTAGCAGCCATGAGTTTAAAACAAGAATATAAAAAATAAATCCTATACTGTTGAACAGTGTTTGCAAGATTTCTTGCGTATTTTTATTATCTCATTAAAAAAGTCATTTCAAGCTTAAAGCAAATGTCTCCCCATATTTAAACTGGTCGTAATGTGTATTTCTGCGATTTGATTTATAAAACAAAGGGGAATTTACTTTATACACATTGATTTTAGCTCGTCCTTAGCCGTGATTTAGTTAATACCTCTACTGCATTCACATTTTTAAATTAATTATAAAACTCAACTTTTTTGTTTTGTTTGAATGAGTTTGGAACTAATCATTAGTAAAGATTACTAGTACAATTACCGATAGCACTAGTATATGTTTCATATATTCTATATTATAAATTTTAAAAACTCGTCAAATTGAATATTTTTATCAGTAACGTAATGCATATTGCATTGTTCATATTATGCATATTGTTTAGTTTATTTAATGCAAGTAACTGCTACTCTTGATCAAAGGTGACATTCTTACTATCTGGCTTATATGGGCTGTTACAACTCAATTATTATTTTTTTACTGTAACAATTTCAATGTACCAGAACATTGTAAAAGTATGTTTACTATAACATCCGAATATGTTATGTAATATTTAATACATATCCGTGTATAGTAATTAGATATGCACTAAAATTTAAATTTTTTAAGTTACTGTTATTGCTTTGCTTAGCACATTCCAAAATTATATCTGTAAATTACTAGGCGTTGACTTCGAAAATTGCAATTTATTTATTTTGAAACATTTAAGCCAAAAGCAAACGATAATTATTATTTTTATATTATAAATCTTACATCATCAAACAAACGTTGCAGTCAATATTAAAATAAAAAATTTTGTAAATATATTAAGAATTTGTAAACTTCAGAAAATTTTAATTAAGTCGTGCAGATTTCAACTTGATTACTAGAATGGTCCCCTTCTTGAATTAAAACATTAAGTTTTTAATAGTTTTTCAGTAATCCTCTTAATTTCTTTAATTGTATTTTAGATATTTAATGAATTTCTGAGTAATTGAAATTTATTTTACTTGTGAAATCATAAACTTTATTTTACAAAATAGGTAGTCATTTCTTTTCCTATTCCATTAAAGAACTTCTATCTATAAACAAATGTTTAAGAATTTTTATCGAAACTAATGCAAAAGCAAATAAATTTAAATTAAATATCATTTATAATGTAATATTACACATACCTGTATTAGGTATGTGTACCTGTATGTGTTTTATACACATACCTGTATTAGGTATGTGTATAAAAATGTTTTACAAAATTCATATTTCAGTACAAATGTTTGAAAATTATTTTTTTTCCCACTAAAAGTTAAAAGATTAACGCATTCGTCGCGTGTGTTTAAATGAAAGCTTAAACACAACCCATCAAATAGTACTTAAAAAACATATTCAAACAAATTAAAATACTTTAATTCAAGCATAAAACTTACTGATTTTATAAACGATTCACATCATAGTACGTGTTTACTAAAATAAATCTTGTTTGCAATCACATTGTGAATGAGATCTCTCGTATTAATTTAATTATGAAAATTTCTGGGAGACGATATAAATCGTTCTTAGCGATGAATGCGTTAATTTCAAACATTTTTTTAGTTTCCTTTATGTAATTTTTTCCTAGATAATATTTTTTTTATTATCTTGTTTTAATGCGTTAAGTGCCACGCCAGTCTAAGGTGACTTACAACTGAACTTTTTTTTTTCTAGTCAGGTCACCGTAGACTGGCAGTGTAAAATATAATATAGAACAAAAAAATGAACATTGTTTTAACCGATTATTAAAAAATTTATTTCAAAATTACTTAATTTTTATGTATTACAAGTCAATTTTTTATTAGTTTCATTCTGTTAGTAGTCCACTTGTAAGTAAGCGCTTGGTCGGACGGAGATTTCCGTTAAAAAAGAATCTAGCTTTTATTTGCAAAAAAAAAACTTAAATGTCTGATTTGTAGATGTAGCAATACTTTACTCATAATATAAAGATCGAAATTTATAAATGCGATAGATGTATATACAGTACCTTCATGAGATGCTTAATATTTGTCTACATTTTTTATGAACTCTCTTTATGGGTGAATGAATTTTCAAGTAATTCATCTTTATCAATTAATGTAAACTTATTTTGGTGAATTACTAAAATAAGGAATGTGTATTCTTGTGCTCAAAAATCGACAGCTTATTGGAGCTTTGATATTCTCTAAAAGTAAACTGTTTCGAAAATGTTAATAAATACGAAGAAGTTTCTTAAATTATAATACCCAAGCTGACGAAGAATGCTGAGAGTTCCAAAATTTTAAAGGTAATGAAATACTAAGGTATGAAAGATTAAAATTTTTTATGTGAATTAAATCAATTATTCTAAATTAAGTCTTTGTCTTCTATCTAGTCGTAAAATGTATAAATACTAAAAAGAAATTATTTGAAAACAAGTAAATAAAAAATAAAGATATAAAAAGAAAGAAAATGAAGGAAGATTAAACAAATGAATAAATAAATAAAAAAAATAATTTTAATATCTGGAACTAGTGAAGGACATTAGTTTATCTTCCTATACTTTATATTCATCTTCAAGTATATATATATTTTAATTAGATTATGCTTTCTCATATTTTATTTGAAATTTTTTTAAAAAGTAAATTAGATTATTTTACTTTTTATCTCATTAAACGATCAATTCTATCAAAAAATTATTGAACTTGCATTTTACTTAGATTCTTGAGCACAAATATCTGATGTATTACTGTGTACTAACTCAACTCTGGTTGTCTGAAATATATATTTGAGTTTTTATGGTTTAAATCATTAAAAATATTGATCCTGTTCTCTCATATTATGATTGGAATACACTTGTGATTTTCTTTGCAAGATTGAGAGCCCCCATCCTTTTATGAACATAACGTCAAAGACTTCAAATTAGTACTATAAGTTTTCGTGGCAAAAGAAAATCTTCGCCGTTAATAAAAGAAAGAAATAGAAGTATAAATGTGTTGAAATGAAAAAAAACCCCAATAGTTTATAATTTGATGACAAGTTAGTGCGAGATATAAGAGATAGTGCACGCGACACTTGCTACAAGACTGACTGTGGATGTAGCATTGTCTTGAATTAGTGAATAAAAACAAAAATTCACAAAAACTGTAACTGAATCTGGATATTGATATAGGAGTAAGTGCACACAACACTTCTTCTAAGTCTGACTGTGGAAGAATCTCTCTAAATCTGGTTAATTAAAAAAAAAAAAAAAAAAAAAAAAAAAAAAAAAAAAAAAAAAACAGAACCTAAACTAGATTTTTGAGCTATTGATGTTAATAAGTGCACGCAAAACTTCCTACGACACTTGGATGAAGCATCCTCCTGAATGTGGTGAATGGAAAAAAAAAAAGGCTGACTGTGGAAGAAGAATCGCTCTAAACCTGGTTAATAAAAAAAAAGTAGGACCCAAACTAGATTTTTGAGCTATTGATGCTAATAAGTGCACGCAAAACTTCCTACGAGACTTGGATGAAGCATCCTCCTGAATGTGGTGAATGAAAAAAAAAAAAGGCTGACTGTGGAAGAAGAATTGCTCTAAATCTGGTTAATTAAAAAAAAAAAAAAAAAAAACAGGACCCAAACTAGATTTTTGAGCTATTGATGCTAATAAGTGCACGCAAAACTTCCTACGAGACTTGGATGAAGCATCCTCCTGAATGTGGTGAATGAAAAAAAAAAGGCTGACTTTGGAAGAAGAATTGCTCTAAATCTGGTTAATTAAAAAAAAAAAACAGGACCCAAACTAGATTTTTGAGCTATTGATGCTAATAAGTGCACGCAAAACTTCCTACGAGACTTGGATGAAGCATCCTCCTGAATGTGGTGAATGAAAAAAAAAAAAAAAAAAGGCTGACTGTGGAAGAAGAATTGCTCTAAATCTGGTTAATTAAAAAAAAAAACAGGACCCAAACTAGATTTTTGAGCTATTGATGCTAATAAGTGCACGCAAAACTTCCTACGAGACTTGGATGAAGCATCCTCCTGAATGTGGTGAATGAAAAAGAAAAAGGCTGACTGTGGAAGAAGAATTGCTCTAAATCTGGTTAATTAAAAAAAAAAAAAAAAAAAAAACAGGACCCAAACTAGATTTTTGAGCTATTGATGCTAATAAGTGCACGCAAAACTTCCTACGAGACTTGGATGAAGCATCCTCCTGAATGTGGTGAATGGAAAAAAAAAAAAGGCTGACTTTGGAAGAATTGCCCTAAATCTGGTTAATTAAAAAAAAAAAACAGGACCCAAACTAGATTTTTGAGCTATTGATGCTAATAAGTGCACGCAAAACTTCATACGAGACTTGGATGAAGCATCCTCCTGAATGTGGTGAATGAAAAAAAAAAAAAAAAAAAAGGCTGACTGTGGAAGAAGAATTGCTCTAAATCTGGTTAATTAAAAAAAAAAAAAAAAACAGAACCCAAACTAGATTTTTGAACTATTGATGTTAATAAGTGCACGCAAAACTTCCTACGAGACTTGGATGAAGCATCCTCCTGAATGTGGTGAATGAAAAAAAAAAAAAAAAAGGCTGACTGTGGAAGAAGAATCGCTCTAAATCTGGTTAATTAAAAAAAAAAAGGACCCAAACTAGATTTTTGAGCTATTGATGCTAATAAGTGCACGCAAAACTTCCTACGAGACTTGGATGAAGCATCCTCCTGAATGTGGTGAATGGAAAAAAAAAAGGCTGACTGTGGAAGAAGAATCGCTCTAAACCTGGTTAATAAAAAAAAAAGTAGGACCCAAACAAGATTTTTGAGCTATTGATGCTAATAAGTGCACGCAAAACTTCCTACGAGACTTGGATGAAGCATCCTCCTGAATGTGGTGAATGAAAAAAAAAAAGGCTGACTGTGGAAGAAGAATTGCTCTAAATCTGGTTAATTAAAAAAAAAAAAAAAAAACAGGACCCAAACTAGATTTTTGAGCTATTGATGCTAATAAGTGCACGCAAAACTTCCTACGAGACTTGGATGAAGCATCCTCCTGAATGTGGTGAATGAAAAAAAAAAAAAAAAAGGCTGACTGTGGAAGAAGAATTGCTCTAAATCTGGTTAATTAAAAAAAAAACAGGACCCAAACTAGATTTTTGAGCTATTGATGCTAATAAGTGCACGCAAAACTTCCTACGAGACTTGGATGAAGCATCCTCCTGAATGTGGTGAATGAAAAAAAAAAGAAAAAAGGCTGACTGTGGAAGAAGAATCGCTCTAAATCTGGTTAATAAAAAAAAAAAGTAGGACCCAAACTAGATTTTTGAGCTATTGATGCTAATAAGTGCACGCAAAACTTCCTACGAGACTTGGATGAAGCATCCTCCTGAATGTGGTGAATGAAAAAAAAAAAAGGCTGACTGTGGAAGAAGAATTGCTCTAAATCTGGTTAATTAAAAAAAAAAAAAAAAACAGGACCCAAACTAGATTTTTGAGCTATTGATGCTAATAAGTGCACGCAAAACTTCCTACGAGACTTGGATGAAGCATCCTCCTGAATGTGGTGAATGAAAAAAAAAAGGCTGACTTTGGAAGAAGAATTGCTCTAAATCTGGTTAATTAAAAAAAAAAAACAGGACCCAAACTAGATTTTTGAGCTATTGATGCTAATAAGTGCACGCAAAACTTCCTACGAGACTTGGATGAAGCATCCTCCTGAATGTGGTGAATGAAAAAAAAAAAAAAAAAAGGCTGACTGTGGAAGAAGAATTGCTCTAAATCTGGTTAATTAAAAAAAAAAAACAGGACCCAAACTAGATTTTTGAGCTATTGATGCTAATAAGTGCACGCAAAACTTCCTACGAGACTTGGATGAAGCATCCTCCTGAATGTGGTGAATGAAAAAGAAAAAGGCTGACTGTGGAAGAAGAATTGCTCTAAATCTGGTTAATTAAAAAAAAAAAAAAAAAAACAGGACCCAAACTAGATTTTTGAGCTATTGATGCTAATAAGTGCACGCAAAACTTCCTACGAGACTTGGATGAAGCATCCTCCTGAATGTGGTGAATGGAAAAAAAAAAAGGCTGACTTTGGAAGAATTGCCCTAAATATGGTTAATTAAAAAAAAAACAGGACCCAAACTAGATTTTTGAGCTATTGATGCTAATAAGTGCACGCAAAACTTCATACGAGACTTGGATGAAGCATCCTCCTGAATGTGGTGAATGAAAAAAAAAAAAAAAAAAAGGCTGACTGTGGAAGAAGAATTGCTCTAAATCTGGTTAATTAAAAAAAAAAAAAAACAGAACCCAAACTAGATTTTTGAACTATTGATGTTAATAAGTGCACGCAAAACTTCCTACGAGACTTGGATGAAGCATCCTCCTGAATGTGGTGAATGAAAAAAAAAAAAAAAAAGGCTGACTGTGGAAGAAGAATCGCTCTAAATCTGGTTAATTAAAAAAAAAAAGGACCCAAACTAGATTTTTGAGCTATTGATGCTAATAAGTGCACGCAAAACTTCCTACGAGACTTGGATGAAGCATCCTCCTGAATGTGGTGAATGGAAAAAAAAAAGGCTGACTGTGGAAGAAGAATCGCTCTAAACCTGGTTAATAAAAAAAAAAAGTAGGACCCAAACAAGATTTTTGAGCTATTGATGCTAATAAGTGCACGCAAAACTTCCTACGAGACTTGGATGAAGCATCCTCCTGAATGTGGTGAATGAAAAAAAAAAAGGCTGCCTGTGGAAGAAGAATTGCTCTAAATCTGGTTAATTAAAAAAAAAAAAAAAAAAAACAGGACCCAAACTAGATTTTTGAGCTATTGATGCTAATAAGTGCACGCAAAACTTCCTACGAGACTTGGATGAAGCATCCTCCTGAATGTGGTGAATGAAAAAAAAAAAAAAAAAGGCTGACTGTGGAAGAAGAATTGCTCTAAATCTGGTTAATTAAAAAAAAAACAGGACCCAAACTAGATTTTTGAGCTATTGATGCTAATAAGTGCACGCAAAACTTCCTACGAGACTTGGATGAAGCATCCTCCTGAATGTGGTGAATGGAAAAAAAAAAGGCTGACTTTGGAAGAATTGCCCTAAATCTGGTTAATTAAAAAAAAAAACAGGACCCAAACTAGATTTTTGAGCTATTGATGCTAATAAGTGCACGCAAAACTTCCTACGAGATTTGGATGAAGCATCCTCCTGAATGTGGTGAATGAAAAAAAAAAGAAAAAAGGCTGACTGTGGAAGAAGAATCGCTCTAAATCTGGTTAATTAAAAAAAAAAAAAAAAAACAGGACCCAAACTAGATTTTTGAGCTATTGAAGTTAATAAGTGCACGCAAAACTTCCTACGAGACTTGGATGAAGCATCCTCCTGAATGTGGTGAATGAAAAAAAAAAAAAAAAAAAGGCTGACTGTGGAGGAAGAATCGCTCTAAATCTGGTGAATAAAAAAAATCAGAACCCAAACTAGATTTTTGAGCTATTGATATGAATTAGTGCACGCAACACTTCCTATAAGACTGCTTGTAGATGAAGCGTCGCTCGGAATATGGTGAATAAAAGAAAATAATAAGTAATAAAAAAAAAGAATCAGTACCCAAGTTAGATTTTCGAGCTATGAATATAAGAGTTAGCGCGAGCAACACATTCTACAAGTCTGAGTGTGAATTTAACATCTTCCTAAATGTGGCGAATTAGGAAAAATAGAATAAAATTAAAGCACTCTTAATTAATTTGTCGAGACATTGATAAATTGCATGTTAAATGAAAAAAAAAATCAACAACTCACAAACTTGATTTTGGAGGCATTGATGAAGAAGGTATTACACGCAACATTTCCTATGGAATTGACTGCGAATGTTACTTAATCTTGAACATGGTGAATGAAAAAAAAATGCTACCCTTTGTTGACTTTCGGGGCAGTAATAAAGGAAGCTGCTGAGACTTGGATGAAGCATCCTCCTGAATGTGGTGAATGAAAAAAAAAAAAAAAAAGGCTGACTGTGGAGGAAGAATCGCTCTAAATCTGGTTAATTAAAAAAAAAAAGGACCCAAACTAGATTTTTGAGCTATTGATGCTAATAAGTGCACGCAAAACTTCCTACGAGACTTGGATGAAGCATCCTCCTGAATGTGGTGAATGAAAAAAAAAAAGGCTGACTGTGGAGGAAGAATCGCTCTAAATCTGGTTAATTAAAAAAAAAAAACAGGACCCAAACTAGATTTTTGAGCTATTGATGCTAATAAGTGCACGCAAAACTTCCTACGAGACTTGGATGAAGCATCCTCTTGAATGTGGTGAATGAAAAAAAAAAAAAGGCTGACCGTGGAAGAAGAATCGCTCTAAATCTGGTTAATTAAAAAAAAAAAAAAAAAAAACAGGACCCAAACTAGATTTTTGAGCTATTGATGCTAATAAGTGCACGCAAAACTTCCTACGAGATTTGGATGAAACATCCTCCTGAATGTGGTGAATGAAAAAAAAAAGAAAAAAGGCTGACTGTGGAAGAAGAATCGCTCTAAATCTGGTTAATTAAAAAAAAAAAAAAAACAGGACCCAAACTAGATTTTTGAGCTATTGAAGTTAATAAGTGCACGCAAAACTTCCTACGAGACTTGGATGAAGCATCCTCCTGAATGTGGTGAATGAAAAAAAAAAAAAAAAGGCTGACTGTGGAGGAAGAATCGCTCTAAATCTGGTGAATAAAAAAAATCAGAACCCAAACTAGATTTTTGAGCTATTGATATGAATTAGTGCACGCAACACTTCCTATAAGACTGCTTGTAGATGAAGCGTCGCTCGGAATATGGTGAATAAAAGAAAATAATAAGTAATAAAAAAAAAGAATCAGTACCCAAGTTAGATTTTCGAGCTATGAATATAAGAGTTAGCGCGAGCAACACATTCTACAAGTCTGAGTGTGAATTTAACATCTTCCTAAATGTGGCGAATTAGGAAAAATAGAATAAAATTAAAGCACTCTTAATTAATTTGTCGAGACATTGATAAATTGCATGTTAAATGAAAAAAAAAAATCAACAACTCACAAACTTGATTTTGGAGGCATTGATGAAGAAGGTATTACACGCAACATTTCCTATGGAATTGACTGCGAATGTTACTTAATCTTGAACATGGTGAATGAAAAAAAAATGCTACCCTTTGTTGACTTTCGGGGCAGTAATAAAGGAAGCTGCTGTTCAAGAAAATGTGATGGAAACACGTCAATTTGGCGTTATCAATTTGGCGAATAAAGAAAAATGGTCACCACCTGATGTTGTGATAAAAATGTATCTTCAAGAAAATTTTGTAGTGAAACTGACTGAGGTCAGACCTAGCTAGAAATTTAGGATTGTCAAAATCACTAAATAATTAAAATAGCATGAGCCCATGCTATTGCCTGGAAATCATAATAATTTCTGAGTAACATAATAACTTCTGACTGAGAAGTCATAATAACTTCTGATAAATATAAAAGGAAACAAGTTTTGTTGGGGGCTCTATATTTACAAAGGCATATACTGTTGAAAAGAAATCCTATTGCTTCCTTTGTTCTTGCGTTGTTTCACTAATTACGCAAATATTGAATTAAGAAAATGTATCTTTATTAATTTCTTTTTCTCAAAGTTCTTACGTTAATTTTTTGGTTCTAAGGTTTAAATGTTACAACTGTATGCATGCAATAAAGATTTAAAATTGCAAAGTTTCAAAAATTTATGTATATATAAAAAAAATTTTTCTTTTTATATTATATTTTAATTGTTTTAAATTAGCTGTTCAGAAAATACTAGTTACATTTAAATACTTATTACATTTTACTTAATTTACTTTTTAATCATAAAAATTATGTTAGCTTATGCACTTTTTTAATTTCTCGAGTAGTTTTATTATTAGATAATAATAACTGTATGTTATAACGAATAGCTCTTTCGAAATTGTCATTTTGACGTAAATTTTCTGAGTTAATTTAAATGTGCTAAAAACTAATTATATTTTTTATAATGTTATTTTTGTGCACTTTGCATAAGATTTCATTTGGACGCACTGACCACTTAACCACAATCGTGTCGTTGGTCACGATGTTGTGGGGCCTTAATCTCAATGATTTTCCTGATTCATAAAGGAGTGTCGTAAGATTACTTTATTTCATTTATTAAGCAAAAAATTTTAAGTGCTGAATTTTTTTTTTTTTTTTAGCTATTGATAATTCGTTCTTGTTGTAACTCTGGTATTGTCTTTGATATAATTGATTATGTATTTGTGTAAAATTATCTCATGTTTTAAACCTGACTGCAGTTTGCAAAAAAAAAAAAAAAAAAAAAAAAAAAAAAAAAAAAAAAAAAAAAAAAAATGAAGAAAAAAAAACAGTATAAGAAATAATTAAAAAAAAAAATTTAAAAAAAAATTAAAAAAAAAAAAAAAAAAAAAAAAAACTGTATATGAAATAAAAAAAAAGAAAAAAAAAACATGACACAAAATAAAACGAAAAATATTTAAAAAAAAAATAGAAGAAAAAAATAGAAAAATATTGAAAAAAAAAGATTTAAAGAAAAAGTAAAAGCAAACTGTTTGGTCAGTGTTTTTATTGCTACATATCTTTTGCTTGTATTTTATATTTAAAAATGTTGCAAAATAACTTGGTGCTTGATTTCATTTTGAAGGTACTGTATTAAGTTAAAACGCGTAGAGAATAGAATTTTATTTTCAATCACTTATATATTCATAAAATTAATGTATGTTAATCTTATTAAATTTCTTTTAATTGAGCTCGCATATAAATTTTTTTATTTTTAATAATATCACTTTTTGTACTGAAATATATTTCGCATAAGAAAAAACGAACATATTTTTCAAGATATCAAACTATGTAGCTTAAAACATAGTTATGCTCTTGCATTAGGTTTGTGCATAAAATTTTTCAACTTTGATAAATAGATAGATCTCTTAGAAATGAAAGTAAAATTCTTAACTTTTAAATAAAAAAAAGTATCTAAACTACTTTTCAAGATATTAAGAGGATACTTTTAAAAAAAGTTAATTTAAAATGTGTCATTTGCACTACCCAATCATTTAAAAAAAATAATGCATACTCATTTAACTAAATTTTATAAATATTAGTATTTTAATTAGTATTTTTTGCAGGCATTCGTGGCTTTCAAAGTCAGCACCAATTCAGACTTCTTATAGGCTTGTTTTTCGAATATATAAGCATTAAGATTCATTTGACTATCGTTGATTAAAATTCATAATCTTGTGAGATCTACTTTTATTGTGAATTTTTTTTCTTGAATTTAATTTGAATCTGCTGAAAAGTCAGTTATAACATCACTAATTCTGATATGTCTCTTTAGATTTTCATTCTATTCTATTCGATTATTCTAATTTGTTTATTCTAGTTTGTTAATTGAATTTTGGGATACGAATCGATTGATTGTATTATAATCTTTTTATCAATTTTTAGTACTTCATTCAATCCGTAATTCTTAAACTGTTCAGTTTAAAGAGTAGATTCGAATTATTTTATTCAAAAATAATAACCTGATTCAGTTCTTGATTTAAATTCACTTAATAAGCGTATTTATCTGATTTGAAATTTCTTATAAAGGTTCATTTTACCTAATTTTTAACTCAAGACCAAATAAATTGCGAGTGGTGATGAATGTTAAAATTGATCATGAGTAGTGGATATTTTGTAGATAATGCATTTTTGTTCTATTTCAGTACGTTAAGAAAATGATATTTACAATTTTATTTTAAGTTAAGAGTATTTTCCGTAATCTAACATTAAAAAGTTTAATTAGCACCATTATTTAGAATTTTTTATAGTTTGAAATTATTTCGAATCCTTTTTCTAACTCAAAAATATGCACGATTCATTATACGATTCATTTTTGTATGCGTGATAAAAACAGTTGAAATTTTTAGCACCGTTGTTCTAATTGGTGAAAAATTTTTAAATTTTGACAACTAATTGTTTGGTATCATCGAAAAAATAAATAAATAAGGGAAAATTAATTAGAATCATATTTTGGTGAAAAAAGTAGTTTGAAAGCATGTTTTGTCCACTAAAAATATTTTAAAAATACCTTCTAAGAGTAAATTTCTTCGTTTTATATTAAAAATTTGGGTGATTTAATAGAATTTATTGCTTAAGAATTTTGTAAAATGTTTTGACGGAATGTAACGTTAATAACTAATTTAGTGAACAAGGGAGTCAAAAAGCGTACATTCTCTCTCTCTAAAAAAATAATTCAATAAAAAAAAACTGTTAACCCCTTAATATCGCATAATTTTGAAAATGGTCATAAGTGACTATTTTGTATTCAAGAAAATCATATGAAGACTTTCGGGTAAATTTTTTGAAATAAGTGCAAAAATCTAGTTTATAATAAACTATTTCAAACGCACTACAAATATGTACAATACAATAGATTACATTCTATATAACTTCTATATAAGTAACAGTTTCCTAAATTTGTCTAAAGCAACAGATGAAATTAATTGCATAATTTAGTTGAGTTTAAATTGCACTACTAAAAGATATATCAAAAGATAAACCATGAAAACTGATGTTCCGCACGCTACTGTAATTTGTGATTGTTCAAAATTTTAATAAATTAAAATTCGAAATATCTAAAATGTATCAGTGTCTGCATGGCTAATATATATTTATCATGTGTGTACAGTCACCAATGCTAAAAAATGCCGCAAATTTTAAAATTTTTTTTTTCTGCAAATGACTTGATGTAAAAATAATACGAAAAAAAACAATAAATAAATAAAATAAATCAATAGATAAGAAAAATGTAACGTTATGGTTTATAACTAATAATAACGTCTAAGCTAAATACTGCTAAAAATATATATTTTTTACTAATGATTTGATATAAACATAATTGCACACAAAAAAATAAATAAAATAAATAGATAAATAAGAAAATTTTAATATTATGTTTTATTCACTAAACTAATTGCTTATTAAAATTATTACCACTGAAGCACAAAAGGAAATTGGAAAAAAGAAATTTTATCCAAATGAAAGTAATTTTCAATAGTGAAATAATGACGTCATATATCCAACATACAATCTTTGCAATCAGATAATTAAACCCTCTAAAAATGCGAAACATCTTGGAATAATTATTACCTCTTATCTCCTTTGGAATAAGGATATTTCAAACGTCACCAACAAAGCTGCTAATGGTGAATACTATAGATCTTAAACTACATTTTTCGCATGAAGGCATAATACTTGCGCATTCAAATGGATCAGCATTCACAATTTCTGCACATCGAAAATGTAAACATCTTTATCTACAAACGTTGCGAAAAATTTCATGATAAGGCTTAAGACTGTACAACCAGCAATTTTAGCCACTTACTTGACGTGATATATATTTTATAACTAATTTAGTCCTCCTACCGCTCATTTTCTATCGGCGAGCCTGCCTTATAACCAATTTTTATTTCATTTATATTGTACATTCACAGATTTTACAATTCAATGATCTTTCTGTATGCGAGAAACCCTTAGGTTAGGTAACAAGGGACCAATTTATTGATCCTTCGGTCTGCTAGAAACCCTTAGGGTAGGTATCGGGAGACCAATTTATTGATTACTTTACAGTTACGAATAACGTTGAAACGAGTGGTACTATCGAAACACCTGGGTTCATTTTACTTAACTTTAATTAAGTTCTATTTCAATTTACATAACTATAAATGACTTTTAATTTTTATTTTTAAATTTAATTCAAATTTTATTTTGTTTTATATTAAAAAAGTATTTATCAATTTTTTTAATATTTTTTATCAGATTTATAGACTTATTTTTACTAGGTGGGTAGAAGTAAAACAATCAATAAGGAGTTAAAATCTGGAAAAAAAAATTTACTGAAAATGTTAGAAGGTGATTTTTAAGGGCTATAAGTCAGTTTATTTTACTCTCTTTCAGAGATTGCTCTATTTAAAATATAATAATTTTCGCTTTTTTTAATGTTTATCGTCTATTTGTGGAACAAAAGGTTGAAGTAAGTAGCCTAATCAGGTGGTGATCAATAATTATTAATATTTTATTTCATTAAAAGTAATAATAAGGGGATTTTTTATTTTCAATAATAGATTGTAAAGTTAATATTTCTAAATAATTGTTAGTTTTGAAATAGCATTACTTTTGATATAGTTATAACTCTTTGTTTCGTAGCAGTTTGAAATCTCGAAAAAAAAAATATTGTAAAAATTTGCTTATCATTTATAGAAGAGTTAATTGTTAGTATTAGACATTTAATTTTCAAAATGTTTAACCTCGCGCTGAAATTACTTCCCGATTTTGCAATGTTCTTTGCGAGAAATAGGGCTTTGTGGCAGAAAATGTTTTTTAGATTTTAAGCATTAAAATGGAGATTTAACATTTTTCACACACTTTCACACATGTTCTCCGGACAGCGCTGTTAACACATAATAATGTCGGTTCTCTACAGAGCATGCGCAGAACCTACGTCTGTGATCTTGCTAAATGTTACAAGGAAGCTCAAAATCTCTAAAGTAAAAACTATCCCAGTTTAAAAGGTAAAGAAATATTCATTAGTAATTATTATGTTTCTTCTTATTATGAGGATCACATTCGTAACTAAAAACCTAAAATTTTAATTAAATACATTCGTAAAATCTAAAAGCAAAAATATAGTTTTCAGTAGTTACCATACGAAGTTTTAAATTTATTAAATATTTCGTTATAGCATTTTTATAATGAGAAGACTTTTCGTAGTTTTGTCATAGAACAGTTAATATAGGTATTGACCTAGAACTTACAGGTTCTATTGCTTGAAATTTTATATAGAACCAACTAAGAAGTTTTGGTACAAATGGTTATATTTATTAATCCAACCATTATCATCCATTACATTTAGCATTGCAAGGCGAGAAATTTCAAAAAAGAATGATTTTAACTGAGTTTTAAGCAATGATTAATTTATAACTAGACACAAATTTATGTTCAATGTCTAATCAGGACTCTTAGCTGTCTAAATAAGATTACAGAAGTGGTGCCAACGAATAAGATTACTTTTGAATATTTATTTTTAATTACAAATTAACTATTTACTTAAATTTATAAGGATTCTTGCTAAACTTTAAGCATTTTAAAAGTTGTAATTAGTATGTAAATATGCATTTTATAATTGTTTGATAATAACTCCATAAAATTACGATGAACAGGAATATCTTGATTAAATATAAATTTTAAAACGTTACTTATTACCACTTATTTTATTTTAATTCTAAAGAGCGTTCATATTGTTTTAGTTTAGTTAAATGTATAGTAGCGAAAAATTTTACAAAAATTAAGAAAAAAAAGTTTATTGTTAATAAAAAATGAGTTTTCTCATTGTTAATTCATATATTTTTGCTGCTGGTGTCGAGGCATGACTCCTTGAAACTTAGAAGCGGAAAATGGATTTAATAAAAATACTATTAACATTTAACAATGCTTAAAAATAAAATTCTTCAGAAAAACTTTCGCAAAAATCATACTAGTGTTTTTTTAAAAATACGTAAAGCTCTTTCATCCATTCCACCATTTATTATCGTATTGTTTTTTTAAATAAATACTTTAAAACCCCCCATTTTTTTTTGCTTTGTCTAATATATCTGTACCAACTTTTAATACATAAATTAGTTTAATTCAAATTTACGAAAACCTTAAGTTTTATAACAAATTATAATTTTTATCGCACCGTATGTTATTAGGAAGCGCAGAATCTTTTCAGCATAAGCAAATAGGGCACGGAACAAACCACGTTTGCCACTTTTTTTTATTTTTTAATGTTATTGATGTGATTGATTTGACAGTATTGTAGAATTAATCTGCAATTTTGTAATTATATACAGGTTAGGTTCTTTTTTTAAATATTAATCACGATTAAAAAAATAATTGTTATAAATTGTCCCTGTCAAAGCTAGTTCACAATACTATATTTTTAGCACTTTTGCAAACTGAAACATTAACTTTTATACACTTTTCAACACACAAACCCTTTTTAATAATTCTTATATTTGAAAGACGGCTCGCTACTGTTAGATGGAACATGTAATAATTATTTTTTATATTGGTCATATTACATAGACTATTATGTTACATATATTTTCAATTAAATGTGATGCCATTTTATTATATAGTTCAATATTGTATTTTTTTAAACTGAACTAAAATAATTTTTTTTAGTATTAAAAAGCTTATGTTTCATTTAAGCTATTGGAAACTATTATTCCAAATACAGCTAATGTTTATTGTAATTTAAGTTATTTACACAAATTGATTTCCTTAAATTGAGAACTTAAACGTCATTCGCTTTTGTAACTGTATTATCAATCTAATTTTAGCTTATGGTACTGTCAGTGTTACGTATTTATTTCTTAAATAACTTCTTTTCTTCAAAAAAGAAATAATTATTATGATGATGCTTGTTTTATTTAAAAAATAAATTAGCTGAGTTTATTTGGGTTTGTAACTAAGAAATATTTAGGAACCCTAGCTATGGTCTGTCGGTATTTCAATAAACTTTTCAGCATTTTAAGCCATTTATCGACTAATCACATCGCCAAAAAGGAAACCAATATCCCGAATACAAGTTTACTTAAGTTAAATCAGTGGATTTTGATATTTAAATCCATAAAAACTGAAATATTAATGAAAACTATTAAGTTCTATTTGAAGTCACTTATTCTCAAGAAAATACTAACATGTAATTTCTAATTCTCTGTAGCCCAATCTTTAACTAGCACTCAGTTTGCTCACTTATGAAAATGGTAAAATTCAAAACTTTTGTACTGACATTTCAAAATAATAAATTGCAGCCTTTTTCATGTTTTTTTTTTTTGAAAAAAAAAAAAGACTTCTCTTACTGCTAAAGGGAACCAATACCGTGAATATAAATGTTTCTGTAAATGTTAATTCAATTCATGTGTATACATGATATAAATTGTTTAAATTGAAATAAGACTTCAAATAAGAATCTTCATTGTATTATGTATTTCCGTTTCCGTAAATTTAATTTCAAAAACTGAATGTATGAAGGAATGGTGTATAATTGTTTATTGTGAATGAGGAATTAATGAGCTGTCTATATTAAATGCATTTAGCTGCGGATTACATCTTTTGATTCCATTTTTTTCTTACAAGTTTTAATTTTTTGTACGATATTTTTATGTAAATATTTCCCTACTGAAGTCAAATATACATTTGTATTAGAAAAGAAGGCTAGTCACAAATAGATATTATATTGAGTCTTTTGTATGTTGCCAGTATTGTTTTTAGTACTTTTAAAATCGTTAAAACTAACGGTACTTGGGAATTATGCCGTCGGCCATTTTCGCCAAACCAGATGTTATCCCCAAAGGTATCATCTGCGCCAATAACCGCAAATTTTATCATATGGTTACATTTAAGAATAATTATATGTGTAATTATTAAAAAAATAGAGGTTTTTACTTTGTTTTGATTCTTTTTATTACCCATTTTTACACTGACATTTTTTATTATTGTTATTCTAATTTGATAGATTTATTGTGATTAAGGTCAACGGAGTATACCAAGTTAACTAATATTATAATTTTATTTGCGGTTTAAAAAAATTCCTTTTGTGAATTCGTGAATTGTATTTTCGTGAATTTTAAAAGTTTTTTTAACTGTGCAATTTATAATTAAAATTTGATGGCAACTTGTAAATGCAAGAATTTTAAAAGAATTCCCACGGTATAAACTTTAGTATTAAAGTAAAACTTTTGTATTAAAGTAAATACAAAATTCATTAAATAGCCAATGAGTTTTAAATTGTTTTTTCCCAGAATGCATTGCAAAAATATCCTATCTACGACTTGGAATGATGCGCTATTTGTCTATTCCGATCAGATGGTATTCCGAAATTCGATAATTTTCTTAAGCAGGAAGATCCGTGTTGCAAATCTAAAAAAAAATGTCATGTTCTTATTATTTAAAAAACTCGTAATATTAATTCTTTTTCTAAGCATGTCATAGCTAATCATAGCATCTCCCCGTTTATTTTGAATCTTTCGCTACAGCTACAGGATAGTTTAATTTTCAGGTATTTCTACTCTTAAAATATTTAACTATCTTTCAAACTATAAAAAAAAATGTTAACTGTTTTTCAATATTTATTATTTTTAAAATATTTATAATGTATATGTTATTAATTAAATTGTAAATTAATAAATGCATTTTTTTTATTTTGAGAAAGTACTTAAAAGGTTAATTTAGGAAAAAAAAATACAGTTTTAAATTAAGAATTGTTTTAAAAAGTAATCACAAATAAAATGGTATGGACAATTGTATTCCAATTAAAATGTATTTGGTTTTAAAGAATACCTTTTCGATGCTAACTTTTTGTCGCCGATCACACGATATCGCGTGATAAATTGTCTACCTCCCCCCTCCCATGTTTTTTGTCAATGAATCAGTTCAAGATGCATATAATCACCCAACTATTTTTTGCAGAAAATGTTTTCTCAGGATAATAACGTATTGTTTATGAAAATTAATGTATTATAAAATTTAATAGCTAAAATTGTTGCTGAAATTGGGAAATATATCTGACTTTATCTCTATGTTTTAAAACTCTTCAATGATATAGTGATATAGTATAACCACCTGCACTCGGCTGACAGCGATCGTGTAAGTTACACACATACATTTTTTACGAATTTGTTTTATTTTATTTATTTTTTAAAAAAAATCTTTTATATAAGATTTAAGACATTTACTTTTTTTTTAACGCTACGGAAAAATTTAAATAAATCTAAATTTAAATAAATCTATTTAAAAAAGTAATAATGTAAATAATAATTCTTATATTTTAATCTATAAATAGCTCTATATTTAAAAGAGTAATATGACTGCCAAATCTATATTTAAATCAATCAATAAATAAATTCATTTTAAATTGTGAAAACAGCGTTTTTGAAAGTAATCAGAAAAAAGAGTTTGTTTGACATTGTGGAAACTTAGGGGCAGGAATGGAAGCTGTTAAGCATTCTTGCGTTAACAGAGAGTTTTATAAAAGTTTTTGTTTAAAATTCATGTTTTGTTAATTTTTTTACACTAATTAATTATTGTGGTAGTTGTATATTCTCATGAATTTTTCGAAATCTTTAGATTATTAACAGCAGAAAACCATCTTTTTTTTAAACATTTATTCAAGCTTTGCCTAAATAAATTTAAATATCAGGTTTTCTTAATTCGCTAAAAGATATTTTAAATAAAAATCAACTGTAGCTTAACTAAACGCTTTTTCTGTACAATGAAATATAACATCATTAAAACAAGATTTGAAAATAATTATTAATTATGAATTGCAATGAGAGAGAAATAAGCATAAGTTTTCTTGATTTAAAAAAATGCTAGAGTAATCCACATTTGATTTGTTTTTAGTTTTATATTTATTTTTAAAGAATAGTATGTAAACATCTTGACATTTTCAGAATATTTCTGCTAACTACTGACCTCGGTTTCTTTTAAAAGATTGCAACTTTTGTACCGTTCATAATTTTTTTTTAAAAATTGTTTAATGAGTAATTTTTTTAAATAAAATATTCAAACAATATAACTTTTTCAAAATTTTTTTGTAAAGCTTATTAAGGGTTGTTCATTGTTTAAAATAATGAAAGATGTTCGTGCAAAGTGGAACACATTTTTCAACATAGACCAATTCATTCGTGACACTTGCCAATTTTATCTGGCTTTCGAGATGATGGTATTTTTTTTAAAAAAAATTGTTTGAAAAGTAATTTTTTTAAAAAGCTATTCAAACAATATCTCTCGGTCAAAAATGTTTTGTAAAGATTATTAAGGGGTTGCTCATTGTTTAAAATAATGAAAGGTTTTTCGAGAAAATGAAAAAAATTTTGATTTTCAACTTTGACCAATTCATTCGTGACAATTTTTTCTGTCTTTGTAGTTAGATGGTGGTGCTCATAGTTTAAGAATAAAATGTATGTCAAATGTTAGTGTTAATATCCATTTCTTTTCTTTTTTTTAAAAAGAGTACATTTTATCGATAACTCATATTGTTTAAGAAAAGTTTAATGTTAAAAATTATGTGAATTAAAGGTTTTTAATGGAATAAGCGCATTTTCATGAAATAGTAAGTAAAAAAAAATAGAAATACTTAAAAGTAGCACCTAGAAATGTAACACCTAGACTTCTTAAACTCAGACTCAGATTCTGCAGTTCTACGGAATATTTGCTTTTTTCTTATGTTTTTTGATGGACTTCGTTTATAGCACTAGATATCGTATGTTTGCGTAGGTAAGTTCATTTCTATGTGGAGTTGGAATATAATATTTTGGTTTTTGGCTACCATATGCTTTACATTCAATCCAATCAAATCAGATCCCTCAATACTTTTGACAAATCGGTGAACAAACAAGAAAAATTAAACTTTGCTTTCCCACTGATCTCTGTTGAATCCAGTGATCGCCAAACAGTTTCGCCAAAAGTTTGAGCTACTGTGCCATACTATGAACTATTAAGCAAGAGAACTACACACTATTTTTTTAAAAATCTTACATTTGTATTTGGCAGCTAGGTAAAGGAATAAAGGTTAGCCAACCGGAGTGTTAACGCGATCTAGCAAAAATAATCCCGCGAGCCACTATTAGAAATCGACATTTTAGCGATCGCTGATTTAATCAAACTAAACTCATTTAATTGTACAGTGTACTCTCGATATCTCAAAATTGAAGGGATGCTAAAAAATTTTGAGTTTTCGAGATAACAAGTTGAGGACCAAATTTGTTCTAAAATGTAAAAAAAAAAAAAAATATCCTAAATAGCATTCTAAAGCGTAGAAGCATGGGGTATCAGAATAAGTACTAATAAAGATAATTGTATAATAGTTGACAATAAGTCTAAATACAACAAAGATAACTATATTTTTAAAAGCAATACAAAAATAACCATGCATTAAATTTAAAAGAATTTGTTTACAATAAACTTACATTAATAGAGTTAATTAAAAAAAAAACTCTATCATCCTGGCTTGTCGACATCGTTTTCGAAATTGTTCATAAATTTTTTTATTCGAAAAATAGGTGCTAGTCATCGCTTTTCATGTTCTCGGAGCATTCATGAAACGTTTTAATGTGTTAGAAGTATTTAAGTATTTTTTCTTGGAGCGCTGTGAGTTGTTCGAAAAAATTCATTTTTTACTTCGAAAAATATTTGACATAACAAGATTTTGATAAGAAACTCTTCAACATAGGAATTCAAATTGATATTAGATGGATATCAGCCTTTCATCCCTTCAGTGGGTCGATAAATGAGTACCAAGCATGCTTGGGAACTAAACACTGGGGGTTCCGCTTTAGGCTGACCACCTAACCGGAACATCTGCTCCTGCATCCCAGAGCCCAAGGGTAAGAAAACTAAGATGGGCACAGTAGGCCTGGCCCTGTATGGGCTGTAGCTCCACTGAGTTTAGTAGTAGTTTAGTATTAGATGGATATGTAAGGCTAAGGAGAAAAATATTTTTTTTGCCATAACAAGGGTTTCGAGATATCGTTCGATAGTTAACTGTATAAAGAAAAAATCTTCAGTATTTTAGTAAAATTATGAAAATTGAACTGATTTATAAAATAAGAAATGGAACTTAAATGCAAGTAACGTGCTTTGATATAACCTCTTTTTAAAAGTATTCGCTTTTATTAAAAAAATTTCTTTATTAATAATAACAATATTGTTAGGATTCGATTGTAATGGTTCCAGAAGCGTATACCGTTGGGTCAAGCACGAATGCAGCGTGTACATTTTTGGGTAATTTAAATTGTTACAAAGCAAAATGAAATTTGCTTGCTTTAAAAAAGTGTTTGGAATAACCCTTTTAAATTGTTATAAAGCCATATTACTTATTTTAAAATTTGTTTTATCATTTAAAATCATATGTATTTTTTTAGTGCTTTAGATCTAAACCCTGAAAGACACGCATTTTATCAGATAAGTTAAAAAATCATGGTTTCATCTCTAATTGTTGTTTACTACTTAAATTATATATTCTAATATACTTTAGTTAGTTATTATATACTAAATACTCAGCCTGCAATATTAAAAATGTCTTGGATAATTTGAAAACGTATAATAAAAATGAATGAAATGTATATCTTGAAGTTGCTGGGATTATTAAATATCAGGCATGTCTAACTTTTTTTCTGTTTAAGTTAATCATTGATGATCACACCAAAGATCAAAGAGCAAACGTAATAGGCTTTTAATTTAAATTACATTGAGATATCATTTCAACATACACAATGAATGCATCTTATTATAAAATAGTTGTAAGTCATTAGCTATTAACTTTGTAATAGTTTCGTGCCTTAAAACTAAAAAAGAAATAAATTTTTAATTAAAAAATTGGATGAAGCTAGTCGTTTAAAACATAATTGAAAATAAAATTCATCGGACTGTCAAAAAACGAATTAAATTTTTCTTTAAAAAATTTCTATTTAATAACATTTTCTCAAGCTCATTTACATGTTTTATAATTATCATTCCATATAAATTCTACACTATCTATAATTACTATCCCTTATAAATTTTTTAAAGAAAGTCTATTTTTATGGGGCACCATTAACAACTAATCGTCAGTCCTTAATTCGATCTGGTAACTGGGATTCACTTGTCTTTTTGAAATTAAACGGGCTGTTAGATTTTGAACTACCTCAATTCAGAATGTTTAGAACTTTTTACTTTTTTTAATTGTAATTAACTGAAAAGTGCCAGATAACTCATTTGCGAAAATTAATAAGCAAAATGTATACGAAAATAACTGATAGTATATAAAAATATTTTTCTCTCTCTCTATATATGAATGAACTAATTATATTCCTGGTGTAGTTTTTCATTTAAATATTTGTATTTTTGAAAATATTTGGCTTATTGCTTCTAAACAACTGAAGTAAATAGTTTATGCAATAATTATTTTAATTTATTATAGTTTGACTTATTAGGCGTGCTCGTCACTGATATCGAAACTACCATTTTCAATTCTGAAGTTTTTAAAGATATGAATTAAATAGTTTGTAAAATATAGACATTTTTTTCAATATTTTTCCGTGGATTGGAGTACCCAGAAGACCATTAACATATCAAAGTACACATAAGAAGTGATGAAGTTGACCTTCAGTGGCCCTTTTCTTAAGAATAAGATGAAACTCTTACAAAGCGAAAAGCAAGATTTAACAGAAGTTTCGTCAGTGGTTGGAACAACTTTATTTTAGTTAACAGCAACTAATTTATTAGAAATGTTAACTTAAACTGTAATTGTTAAAATGCGATACCTAACTACTTCCGAAATGTATTCACTTCTTTTCTACTTTTGGGAGATGAATTTTGATGGAGTTATTCTATTTACACTTGTGTTCAAAATTAATTAGAAAAAATTAGTTGCGTTTGAACCCTGCTTCTTTACTAAACAAACGCTAAAAGTAGTTTAAAGGAATCACTACGAACTACTATTTTTATTTTATTGTTTATTTTTGTATTCCACTACTGATCAGCTACTTTTTTTCAAAAAGTTTCACATTAAATTTACCAACTACTTGAGCAAGTATTGATTACAGTAGTTTAGGCTCACCTGGTGTACATTAGTTCCGACCACTGAGTTGCGGCGATGCAGGAAACATCCCTAGCAGCAAAATAATTTGGGCCTTCATTGGGTCAATATTCATGAATCTTGGCTCAATAAGGGTTCAAAGGGCCATTATTTTTCCGATATTGGACCTATGTAGAATTTTCCCATTCACCCGATATTTTACAGCCACTTTACGACCGATATCGGTCCTATATAGAATTGTCAGATTGACCCGATATTTTATAGCTAATATTTAGCCAATGTAGGTTCTATCTCAGCCAATGTAGGTTCTATCTTAGCCAATGTAGGTTCTACCTTAACCGATGTAGGTTCTATATAGGCCATTCTAGGACCAGTACTAAAAAATTTAGACATCCCAATAGTGGTCCCTCGGTGCATGTTCTTATAGAACCCAAATCGAGCCAATTTTGAACCAAACTTAAACCAAGGTTAAATTGTTGCTAGGGTTCTTGAAATTCGTATTGTTGAATGTTACCAAGTGTTAAAAATCAGAACGTCTTACGCAGAATTTTAGCTTATTTCGAATGTCCACGAAAAAAAGGAGAGAATTTTACTCAAGATTTCGAACATAATGTGAAAGAGTGCCCTTGAATAAATTCGCTTCTCCTACAATGAATGACGTTGTATAGTACCTCGATGCTTTCCAATTATCTAAGGTAGAATATAATTTGATTTCAAAGTACACATGGACTTTTTTTCTTCCTTTTCAGGCAATTTAGTTTTTAAAATTCATGGTTTTCGTTTTCCAAATTAAGTAAATAAAATTAAATCAAGAAGTAATGACAATTTCGTGTTTTCGCAAAAATAAACGAAGATTGAGTGTATCAGCTACCAGGTGTATGCTTGAAGTAAGGTGAAAGTTGGACTATCCACTATTGCCTCTCATTAAGTAGATTTTAGAAGAAAAAAACCCCGTCTAAACATACTATTTTAAGAGGGCATCATTAAGGTACAGTGCAATTTTTGCTGTCAAAGGAATCGTTCACCTTAAAGTAATGAAGTGGTGGGGTCAGTGTGAATCCCTTTGACAACAGTCCCGCAGTGGACTGATCGTACAGACACGGTTCATAGTAGAACACCAAGTCAAGTATCAGCGGCTGCGGTCAGAAAGCGGGTGGGTGACCGCTTTGATCAGTTTACGTAGGGACCCATGGTTAAATTGTTCTATCGTAAAGTGCGAGCTACCAAAGCAGGGAAGCTATTCCCTCTGCAGAGGATCAAAGGTGCGGTGGCATGTCTTCGGATCATCCTCAGAAATGTTTCCCAGACTGTTGCCAATAGCCCATTGGTGCGACGTAAATAAAGTACCTATCTATCCACCCTTCGACAACAAATAAAGCCATACTGCTCCTTGATGGGATGGGATATTTGAAGTAGTATTCATGCGTATCATTTTCGTCACTGTATTCAATGGGACTTGATATATAACCCCATTTTATTGCCACTCCAAATCGGTACATAGGAAACACACACCCAGTCTTTGTTTTCACTGGCGAAAACACTAAACTGTTATACTTCTTGATTAGCAATCGTAATAATATGATTTTTTTTATTGGGGAGGTTAATTTTTTAATGTTTATATTTCCGATATTAAAGTAATTACTTCCTCTTGTATGTGTTTTTTTCTTTACCTTTATTAACATTGCCTGTTTTTTTTTTCTTCCTTCCTTGGTATGTTTTTTTTCTTTCAATTTTTGTTTTTGTTATTGTATACTAACTTTGTTTTTTACTATGCTTGAACTTTCATGAAAATGTATAATTAGTGTGGTGCCTTTTCTTAAAATTTGATTTAAAAACTCATTTTGTTGAATTGATTGTAAATGTTTGTTAATTTTAATGAATTTTTGATATTTTGAGCATGAATTCGAAAATTCGAATATTTTTAAGTAATATCACGATTTTTTATTATTAACGAAATGTGAGCTTGTGATAAAATCCATGCTCATTGAGTTTCTATTATTTCTGTTACTATTTTAAGCCAAACTTAAGTCATAAAATGAACCCGAGTTGTTTTAGACCAAATCAAAAGTACTTCGCTATTTCGCCTCCGTAATAGCTATTGAATAGAATCAGTCTAATCAAATATTATTATCCCCCAGGGGGTTTGCTATAGCTCTACAATGCAGTTAATTTCTACTAAAATCTATTTTTGGAATACTTTTTTAGAATTTCCTACCAAATTAGAGGCTGCATTTTTAGAGATTAGAAAGAGATTAAATAAAATTAAAAAAAAATTCTAAAATTAAACTTTAAAAAAATTACCAATTTCTTAGTAGCTTTTTACATAAAATAAAACTGATAATGTCCACCAAATATGCATTGTATAGTTTAGCAAATACGGGTCTCACGCACCCGGGTGCCCCAGTGACGCCCATCTTGGATTGTGTTCGTAAATAGCGTTAGTAATTTTAAAATTCCGACTTACTAAATTTCACGTATCTTCAAGTTTTTAATTTGTAACAACTGAACAAAATTTTGCAGTGGAATAAAATTTGGCAGAATTTTGCTATTAAAACTTCTTTTTTTTTTTTTATACGGTAGGGGGAAGTATATTTCCCACCTACTTTAATGCTCTTTCAATATCTATAGGAAGCTATTTCTCCATATTTGGCCATTTTTCTGATAACTTCAAAAATAAAAAGAATACCAATGCAGAGTTTTGTACCACATAATTGTGGTTAACAGTAAAGGTTTGCGTAGGGTCAAGAAGAGAGGCCAACACTGGAGAGCTTTTTTCTCTTGTGCGTTATGCGCTCGTTCATTTCATCGTTTCTCATTTAATTCAGTTGCAAGCGCAAAATTTATAAATTCGGTTATTAATAAGCACAAAAATCGAGTTAATAGGCAAATCTGTATAGCACCATCCACCAAAAAAAATTAAAAAAAAAAAGATCTTAAAAACCGATTGATTTTAGCTAAAGGAATTTCTTTTCATAAATAAATCTTAATCCCAAAAATATTTTAACATAATATTATTATAAAAAAATTGCGCTATAAAGGATTAAATAAACTTTTCAATATTTCGGGGTGGTGTAAAAACTCAACCAATTTAAAACATATTCTCAATTTTCCGAAATTCTTACCTGAAATTTCCATTTTCCAGTAAATCTGAGCAATAACACAAGAATCAAGATGGGCGGTATGCCGTTTCCTAACGCGATATTTAAGAATTGATTTTAGTTTTTTTAACATCTACTCGGAGTTCGCTATGTCTTCATTATTGTATTATAATGTAAATGTTATTGGATTAAAAAAATGTGGAAAAAGCATCTTGATTTCTCTACGAGAAGAACATATGCATTCTGGATATCCGATAGGGTGAATATTTCGATTACCCAATTTTAGGTACTTTAACACAGAATAAAACAATTACTTTGTTTTGTCATTTTTCGAATAGATATTTAAATAATAAAAATAAAGGTATGTGTAATATTTTTAGCACACTTTTGGTTGCTTTATATCCTGGAACTTTCTATTTTATAACTGTTATATTTAAATGATTAATGTATGGAAAAACAAATGCACTGTTCGGAAAAACTTTCCTCAAAAATTTGTTTAGTAATTCATTGTTTTTACATTTAACATTCAGTTTCTTTAATAGTAAAAATATTCTTTTGATGAATGTAAAGAGTTTTTAATTGTAATGACCATATTATTCAGTTTGAGCTCTGTTTTTTTTTGTTTTAGTTTAAAAAATATATCTTTCTAAGCTATTTAGAATCAAAATAATTTGTTTTTCCTATTGTTTTATTTGCATTTACGATTTTAATTATCTATTTATACTTTACAAAAAATTGTAGAAATTTACTAAAATTAAAGAAAATAATGTGGAATGTTTCCAAAATTTGCATTCTAATACATTTGTTTTTCCAAAGTTTTTAGTTTACTAATCTAAAAAATTTGGAAGTGGCATTTTAATGAAGTTGTTGCTATTAATTTCATTGGAAGGAATCAAAATACACTTCTACATATTGCTATTTCTACATATTACTACTTCTACATATACACAAAACATATTAGATTCAGTTATAAATAGCTTCCTATTGGTTAAATCATAATGCTTACTATTGAATTGAGGCATAAATGTTAACTCTTATGAGTCAAATTCATAGTTAATTATGAAATTAAGTCTGTTGACCATTAAATTGTTCCTTAACTGTTAATTTTTAAATTTTGCCATAATTGTTAACTATTAAATAGTGTCATAACTGCTAACCATTTGATTGAATTACAAATAACTTCTGATGCTTCGTTTAGCTCACTATTAGGCTTGTAGAGAACTGTTGACTTAAATCTATTCAAAAGACTCAAAACTTGTTTATAGAAAGAAAGTTAGAAATTTTTGTGTTTTATTAACCAATGGAATTGATGTTAGACTATTTAAATCGATTCTAATCAGGGTTGGAGTTTTTGCCGGCAAAAAGGGTTTTTTGCCAGGACAGTGGCAAAAACCTGGTAAAAACCGGCAAAAACTGGTAAAAACCGGCAAAAACTAAATTATCAAAATTGCTGATTAAATATTATTACAAAATACTTGAAACAAATTTAAACAATCATAAGGAATAATAATTTTGATACATTACATGAAAAAATTATTTTTAACATATTAATAATTAATATAAAGGCAATAATTTTTAAAACATTGAAAGCTTTTGACCTCTTTTCATTTTAGAATCCTTAAATAAATGTTTCTTCACAAATAAATAAATATTATTATTTGTATAATATTATTATTATTATTATATTATAAAAAATTATTATTTGTACAATAATTAACTACACATCTTGATAGATATTTTATGCTTTAAATTATAGTTATATTAATTTAAAATAAGTTCATTTCACTGGAAAAAAGAGAATAATCGCAAATTTTCCAATCAATAATGTTTTAAACTACTAAAATGATATATTATTAAATTATGATTTAATCATGGAAAATTAATTTTGTTAATTTTTTTGTAATTATTTATATTTATAGTATATATTTCAATTTTAGGCATAATTTTGTACCAAAAATGTGTTTTTGTCCTCTCATCTTGGAAAATATAGGTTTTTTGCCACTTTTTGCCAATTTGCTTGGCAAAAACCTGTTTTTACCAGGACGGTTTTTACCGGTATTTACCATGGTTTTTTCCACCTGCGGCAAAATCTTGCCAACCCTGATTCTAATATGTTTTTCTGACAATGACAATCCTCTCATAATTTAGGATATAAATTATGTTAATAGTTTTATATAATTTGCATGTTTCAGTGCATTTTAATGCTTTTCTAATGCGTTTATTTAGTGTATTTTTAATGTATTTTCAATGTCGAAGTTAGCAGATTATTTGAAATTTGAAGCAATATTTATTCATAAGCTAAGCACAAGCTTTGCTTATTTTTTATAGTCATAACTTGTTGCATTTTTTCTAAGGCATAATGTTATGTCTTATCTGTTTTTTTCAAACATTTTCACTCTAAAATATCTAGTTCCATTTTTTTATGATCCTTAAGGCAGAGGGTTGTCATAACAGTCAGCCAAATATTGCAAATTTCATTGTGAATAAATTTTTATTCTTTGGTTTTTTTCAAGGAATACTGATTTATAATAAAGAGAATGTAAAAAATTGTAATTAAGTAATGAATAGAAAACTATCATTTTATTTGTGGGCTGAGATATTTACTCACCATTTTATAATATTTAGCGTAGGTTTCTTGGTTCTTGGGGCTTTTGTTGCTTAGGACGTTAGTAACTTCCTCAGAAAGCATAACCATCTTACCAAATTATAAGATGATCGACTTAATATTAAGCACAAAATTCGGACATATCAAAATAACCTTTGAAATAGGAAGACATTAAAGCTTCTTAAATTTCCCTTTTCTATTCAATTTATTTTCTATTAATACTATTCTATTCTCTAAGACTATTTTATTCTTTCCATATTATTGTATCTATTATATTCTATCTAATGTTTTAAAATATAAAAAATTGACAAATAAATTTTGAAAGAATAAAGTAATGCTTGTTGCTTTCTAAGAGTCAAACAATACTCCCATGAAAACAAGACTAAGGGAACTAACGTTCATTATAACATGAAACTTTCTATATTTAGTATTCTTAAAGTTATGGTTTATAATATTTAATATGTGTTTATAATTGGGGAAATTAAAGCTAGTGCTATTTCTTCTTTACTCATTTTGCAATATCTGCTTTTCAAAAATAGAATGTTTCAATTATACATTAATTTCCTGAAGAGTTGAGGGAGCAAGGCAGTAAGAGTAGTTTAAAAGTATTAATATTTTTAATGCATAGCCTTGTTTCCTTCAATAAATTTAGCTCTATTTTATAACTCAATAATAAATAAACTAAATAAACTCAAAAATAAATTTAGCATCATGTATAAAGCGAGAAAATGTTTCCAAAATTTGTAAAAGGGGTTGTTTTTCGGATGTTTATCTAATCATGCTGTTTGCTTCGAAAGTCAGAAAGTTGAGCCAATTTTTATCATTTAATTTACAATTATTTAAGATATCTTCTAAAAAATAAGTAAATATAGCAAACTTTTTTTTCAAAATAGAATATTGAAACAGTAAAAGTGCGTAATGGTGCTAATAAGAAATTTCGAAACATTCTATTTTCTATGTATTTATATATATTTTTTTACAATTTTAGTTAATTTTCTTTATTGAAAGGAAAAGTTCAATTTGCTCTTGAACTGTTATTTATTATAGATAAAAAATTGTGTGTTCTTAATAGTGTCATCATAGTGTGGTTCTTGGTTTGTGATTTCAATGTATAAGCTAAGATTCTGTCCATTCCTGGATTTAAAACTATTATTTCTCTGGAAGTTTGGATTGCAAAGTGAATTTTTTTTAATGTTCAGAAAATTTCCATTGATATTGTGGACATCTATTACATGTTTACATTCCGACATTTAAAATTCTGCTTCAATGTGCAATTTAGATTTAAGAAGTGTGAAACTGAATATTTTACCTGGAGATATATTATAATACTTATGTGTTTTCATAAATAGAAAGTGTCCAGGAAACTTCATAGTTAGCAAAGCATTCAACTGAAAGGTTTTAAATCAGCCATGGACTAATAAAATAGGAAAAGGCAGCAGCAATCCCCCCCCACCACTTTTCAAATATCTCTTAAAAAGTTGCATTGCTCTTAAGGAAAGAATCGTGTGTAATGTTAGTATACATACGGTACAATTTGTATACCTTACAATTCAAAATTTCTTCGACTATTGATAAATAAAATATTAAAAAGTAAGTAATTGTTATAAAAAATTACTATTTATCTTTTGCACACAAATATAAAATTCGTTTATCCAAAGTTTTTTCAATTCTCTTAAAGATCTCTTGAGATGTGGCGAAATAAGCAAAAAGTAAAATTATCATTAGGGAATTCGAGCTTACTACAGCTCTCCTGACCAAACTATAGGGATCTTGTCCCAGATCGCTGGTAAACCCTTTCATTTTGAGGATCAGGAATCCAAATCTGGCGAAATAAGAAGTATCTTTATTCAGATAAAGTACGTTTTATGACAGATTTCGTAACTTAAAATAGCGTACTAACTAATCAACAGATTTGAGGTCGCCACTTCGAATCATTAAGATTGAGTCCTAGTATGTGAAAATCTGATCATTAAGGATTAAAAGTTATTCATACATATTCTTCTTCACTCCGAATTGGAGCATAGGGCTTCTATCACAGCTTTCCATCTCACTCTATTTGTGGCCAAATATTTTTCCTATCTTCATGTCTTTCCTATTGTTTTCCATTCGTTTAAAATCGTCCTACGCCAAGTACTTCTAGGTTTTCCTCTTTTTCTATTGCCTTGAGGGTTCCAAACAAAAACTTGTTTTATTTTAAAATTTTCAGGTTTACATAGAACATGACAAATCCATTCTCATTTACGTTTTTCAATTTGCAGATCAATCGGTTTCTGGATTGCTTTTCTAAAAGTTTCTGCATTGCAAATTTTATGAGACCACTTGATGCGCAAGATTCTTCATAAACAGTTGTTAATAAATACTTGCAATTTTTTCACGTTATTTTTATTGCAGTGCTATGTCTTAGATCCATATAATAGAGGACTTTCATCCACTTCAGAGAGATGGATGAAAGTTATTCAGGGTGTTTCGTTTTTTTTTCTATCGTACTGGATATTCTGTAATAACCGCTCTTAATACATAATTATGAAATCCTTGTCAAAAATGAAATAAAAAGTAAGTACATACGTGAATTAATATTTAAGCGAGTAATCATTAAAAATGTTATCGAAGTGTAAAAAATCAGTAGTGTTCATCCATGATGACGTGATAAAACTTAAAAGTCGGTTTGATTGCCTGATGAAACTTATTTCATCGTCTTTTAACTTCTGTTTCTTCCAATATTGAACCAAACTTTTATTTTCAAACCCACCTTCGTGAGTAGTGATATTGTTTTTTTTTCTTTCTTTTTCCTGCTTTAAATAACAGATTTTAACCTTAATCGGCTACTGTGAAAATATGAACTTTGTTGAAACATGCAAGCACTAGCAATTTTTTTTCTTCGACGAACGCATTTTTTGTATGAACGCAAATGGCAGAATACGGGCATTAATGGTTTAAGTAATCTATTAAAAACATTTGCTTCCTTCAATTGTGAAAGAAGTATTCAGTTGTTTTTACCATCTTATTATTCCTTGCACACAATTTAACAAATTTTGTTAAGACTGAATAGTAATTCAATAAAGTAATGTAAACATTAAAAAAAATATGTATTAAAAAACAGCACATTGAGGAAATTTTTTTTCAATAATTGAGAAGCAAAATAACCATGTAGTTTCTAAATATTTTCAGTTATGTTTCAGCTTTCACATGCCTGCATAAACATTTTTCAATAAAATAATCGTCTATCATATTAAAGTGGTGATTGAATTTTTTTTGTGAAATTTACTACTAAATTTTAGTGTCCATAAACAATTGTATAAGTAGCGTAATTAATGTACAAGAAATAAATTTACGGTTTGACCTTTTCAATTTATTTTTACTATTTTTAAATCCAATATATTGTCCAAATCCATGAAAAAGAAATTCGTCCATGTCAAATATGGAGGTAATTATCTGTCACGTGACGAGTTAATGGCTACTATTACCACTCCCCATAAAGCAGTCTCCCTATGTTATTAGTTTATGAAAAAACCCAGGTGAATGCATTGCTAACTTAATATATATTCGATAAATTCTCTTCTATGGATATCCTGAATGTATATGAATTACGAATGTGAGCTACTCCAAAGTTTGGGCGTTGGATTTGTTAACTTCGAATTTTCAATTCATGCTCTAAAAGAACACGCATTAAGTTGAGAATGCTTTTTATGATTTCAACATGGAAACGTTTAATTTCTAATCAGCTAAGTTCACTTTTTTCAAAACTTTCTTTTTTTGTCTCTTTTGTCACAAATTTTTTTAATTGATCTAGTTTTAAAGTACATGTTTTAATGGTCAAATTTTAAAGAAAGGCTGTAATTTTTTTTAAAAGAATGAGTGAATGAAGAATGTGTGATTAATGCATAATTGTTGTTAGAATTTTTAACTGTTTTAGTTTCTCTAAATTTCAAAACTAATTTTTTTTAATAAATTTTTTTTTATAATAAAATTTTTATTACAATTAAAATTCAAATTTTTTAATTGCTAAATTTATGATAAATTTTTGCTGACTATCACAAGCTATAGCGGTGATAGTCATGTGTCTACTTACACAGAAAAGGTTTTGCAATAAATATTTTTATAAATACTTTTTTGCTTAATTGTTAATATCAACGTACGACTAATGGTTTTTTTTCCAGGTGAAATTAATAAATATCTTAGAATTTTTTAGTTCAGTTTATGGAAGTGCTGTTAACCTCGTGTTGTGTGTATTGCTTAATGATTGGTTTAAAGAGGAGCGCAACCAATCATTCTTTAGAAAATTCACCAACTTAACCTTTGCTGAATCAATATCAAATGTTCTTGGAATTTATTGGGTAAGTTTGATAATCATATTCCAACATACTATCATGTATTAATCGAATTGTGTTTACCGTAATATTATGTCTTTTTTTCAATTAATCGGTTACCGTAGCAAAACAAAATTGTTATTTTAAAATAATTCTGTTATTAATTTTCATTTCTGCCTTCACAGACACAAAATTGCAACAGAAAAACGAATTTTTACGAAAAAAAGGTCACTTAACCTTTTATTGCATATTCTTTTTAACCAAGATATGAGTATTTAAAATTCCAAATACAGATAGCTACTTAGTTTAAAGTTATTGGCGCAAGAGCCAGTTGTGGCCGTATCGAGTCTAAAACTAGCCTTGTAAATAGCAATTTAAATGCGGTTTAAAAACTACCAGATAGAGTTCAGGTAAACTTAAAACAAAACATTAAGCTTTTCCAAATGCTGAAAATTTTTGCATCCAAATCACGATAGGATTTTTTAGTTATAACGCAGTATTTAATTTTGTAATCATTTCTTTTTTTAATTTTTTTGATATCTTGAAAATATTTAAGCATTACCTACTCTAAGTCAGTGTTTCCCAAACTTATGACTTTTGTGTACCCTTTCTAAATTTTTCGTAACGCTGAGTACTCCTATTAAAAAAATGAATTAATTTTTTACTATGAAAAATCGCACAAAAAGTAAAAATCACAACTGGCTGTTGACGCCACTAACTGTTAACTCTGCAAAAAATATCCAATAGAAAAATACGTAATCGTAAATTTTCATGGCTAGCTTTGTTTTTAAATAAAATTTTTTGTAATTTTCGTTTGTTGCAAGGTATTTCGCATAAGAACGCGTACCCCTGCTAAACTGTTCCCGTACCCCTGGGGGTACGCGTACCACACTTTGGGAAATACTGCTCTAAGTTATCTGAATTGACTAACATAATATTCACAGCAGATGAACTTAAACGAAAATTTCCGAAAACAATAGATCATTTAAACTTTTATTGCATACTAGTGGGCTGCGCGCACTGCTTGCTAACGCTTGCCAACCCCCGAAAATTGCTACGCAATCTTATATGGTTTGCTTCGTAAACCAAGCTCGCTTCGCTCTCTACTAACTTAGGTACATTGCAAATGCACAAAATTCTAAGAATTCAAAACAATCATTCAAATCCAAAAAAAAACTTTTTTTTAAAAAAAATTACATCTTTTTAGTAAATACTAAGTCATTAAAATAAATTTGAATTGAAATAAATGACATGTAATTCGTTAAACCTATTAGAAATGTGTTATAGTATAATTCGTAATATTCGTCAAATAAATTCGTAACATATAAATTCGTGAAAAAAAGCTCTTTCGACAAAATACTAAAATAGACAAAATACTATCGACAAAGAGTACTCACTTCTGCCTAGCTTAATAGTATGAGATTGCCGCAGCTGATGCTCTCTGGTTATTTCAGTTTCCGTTTTTAAAAGCGCTATATGTTGAGCCACCTTAGCTAGATTTGGCATGTGTCATTGTTAGCGGCAATCATTGGTCGATTCGCCGTGTAAGAGAAATAGTAGCGTAAACAAATACTGAATTATATAATATTTCTGAATTCTGAACTGAAATTATATAATATTTCTTTAATAAAGTGACAGTGAAAAAGCAATGTGATTTAATATTGTTTTTTATTTAGCTAGCACCTAACGCATGAATATGTAACTAATAGTTATTTATATCTGTCTATGCTGCGGAGAGAATAATTTGGTGCCACTGGAAAACAAGAAGAATCGCACCTCCTCTGCCTAAGCAGGCATGCGTCAACAACAGAAATTTTTTTTAAATAATATTTATAGTTGTTAAATTAAACAAAGCATAAGTATTAATGAACGCATTTTACTATTGCTAGAAAAAATTCTCCGGCAACAACGATAAGATTGGCAAAAATGCATAAGTAAAAAATATATGATTTGCTACAATATTGTGAATTTACGTTTACATTAGGAAGAATATTTTAATGGTGGTTTCAAATGTGTGTTGCAGAGTTGAGAATTTATAAGGAATTTGCTTCAGTAATTGTAACAACATGAAATGATTACATTAGGGAAAGATATTTTTGCAATGATCTCTTATATGGAAAATTGTTTTATAGTAGAAAAAAATGCATGTAAATTTATTCTAATTTTTTAAAATTAAATGAAAAAATTCAATTACAGGCTGAAATAAATAGCAAAAAAACTAATTTCGCCGATTTTTCGATCGATTTTTTTTTTCTTAGGAAAAAATAAATTTAAAAAGACGCAATAAATTTTTTTCAAAAATGCTTACATTATATACGAAGTACTAATGTAATTTTGCTTTAACTATTTAACGTACGTAGCAAAATGTTTATATTAAATTTGCAACTTTATAGCTATAATCGAAGTGTTTTTAAATTGAATGTATTCTTCTAGAGGGACGAAATATAAAAATATATTTTCCATCTCATTAAAATTAATTATTTTCTTTAAGTTTTGAGTTATCTCTTCTACTAGTTGCATATACAGGATGGAATATCCAATCATAACAAAATCTTATTTTTTTTTCAGGACATGAACCGTATTGCAGTGATGGACAAGTAAGATTTTTATATTCTAACAAGAAAAGTTGATATCTAAACATTTTTATCGTTGTTAATGGTGGATTATTATCTATAAAAGGTGAGTTTATATAATCGATGCATGGTAAGCATTCTCTCCCAAATATAGGGAATACGAAGCTCGATGAAAGATTGTATTTAATAACATCTTGGAATAAGTATTTCTTTGGTGCTCGTTTTCCATCATTCCCATGATGTCCGTTTTCCATTGTTTCATTGTTGCTTGTTTTCTATTGTTTCTTTGCTGCTTGTTTTCCATTTTTTCCTTGGTGCTTTTTTCCATCAATTTCTTGGTCCTCGTTTTCCATCATTTTTATGGTGCTCGTTTTTCATCGTTTCCTTGGTACCCGTTTTCCATCGTTTCCTTGGTGCTCATTTTCCATCGTTTTTATGCTACTCGTTTTTCATAATTTTTTCGCTTGATTTCCATTGTTTCCATGGTGCTTGTTTTCTGTTGCTTCCTTGGTGCTTGTGTTCTGTTGTTTCCATGGTGCATGTTTTCCATCGTTTCCTTGGTGCTTGATTTCCATTCTTTCCTTGCTGTTTGTTTCCATTGTTTCATTGGTGCTCATTTTTCATAATTCCTGTGCTGTCCGTTTTCCATTGTTTTGTTGATGCTTGTTTTCCATTGTTTCCTTTGGTGCTTTTTTCCATCGTTTCCTTGGTGCTTGTTTTCCATCATTTCCATGGTTCCTGTTTGCCATTGTTTCCGTCATGCTCGTTTTTATTTGTTTTCGTGGCTGCTGCTTGTTTTTTTATTGTATATTTGGTGATTGATGCTCGTTTTCTGTTACCATGGTGCATGTTTTCCATCGTTTCCTTGCTGTTCATTTTCCATTGCTTCATTCGTGCTCGTTTTTCATAATTCCTGTGCTGTTCGTTTTCCATCGTTTTATTGATTCTTGTTTTCCATTGTTTCCTTTGGTGCTTTTTTTCCATCGTTTCCTTGCTGCTTTTTTCCCATCGTTTCCTTGCTGCTTGTTTTTCATCGTTTCCTTGCTGTTCATTTTCCATTGTTTCATTAATGCTTGTTTTCCATTGTTTCCATGGTGCTTGTTTTCTATTGTTTCCATGGTGCTTGTGTTCCATCGTTTCCTTGGTTCCCGTTTTCCATCGTTTCCTTGATGCTTGATTTCCATTCTTTCCTTGCTGTTTGTTTCCATTGTTTCATTGGTGCTCGTTTTTCATAATTCCTGTGCTGTCCGTTTTCCATTGTTTTGTTGATGCTTGTTTTCCATTGTTTCCTTTGGTGCTTTTTTTCCATCGTTTCCTTGCTGCTTGTTTTCCATCGTTTCCTTGCTGTACATTTTCCATTGTTTCATTAATGCTTGTTTTCCATTGTTTCCATGGTGCTTGTTTTCCATTGTTTCCATGGTGCTTGTTTTTCATCGTTTACTCGCTGTTTGTTTTCCATTGTTTCATTGGTGCTCGTTTTTCATAATTCCCGTGCTGTCCATTTTCTATTGTTTCATTAATGCTTGTTTTCTGTTGTTTCCATGGAGCTTGTTTTCCATTGTTTCCATCGTTTCCATGCTGCTTGTTTTCCATTGTTTCCATCGTTTCCATGCAGCTTGTTTTTCATCGTTTCCTAGCTGTTTGTTTTCCATTGTTTCATTGGTGCTCGTTTTTCATAATTCCCGTGCTGCCCATTTTCCATTGTTTCATTGATGCTTGTTTTCCATTGTTTCCTTTAGTGCTTTTCCATCGATTTCTTGGTCCTCGTATATCTATATCGTTATCTATAAAAGGAGAGTTTATATAATCGATGTATGGTAAGCATTCTCTCCCAAATATAGGGAATACGAAGCTCGATGAAAGATTGTATTTAATAACATCATGGAATAAGTATTTCTTTGGTGCTCGTTTTCCATCATTTCCATGATGTCCGTTTTCCATTGTTTCATTGTTGCTTGTTTTCTATTGTTTCTTTGCTGCTTGTTTTCCATTTTTTCCTTGGTGCTTTTTTCCATCAATTTCTTGGTCCTCGTTTTCCATTATTTTTATGGTGCTCGTTTTTCATCGTTTCCTTGGTCCCCGTTTTCCATCGTTTCCTTGGTCCCCGTTTTCCATCGTTTCCTTGGTGCTCATTTTCCATCGTTTTTATGTTACTCGTTTTTCATAATTTTTTCGCTTGATTTCCATTGTTTCCATGGTGCTTGTTTTCTGTTTCCTTGGTGCTTGTGTTCTGTTGTTTCCATGGTGCATGTTTTCCATCGTTTCCTTGGTGCTTGATTTCCATTCTTTCCTTGCTGTTTGTTTCCATTGTGTCATTGGTGCTCGTTTTTCATAATTCCCGTGCTGCCCTTTTTCCCTTGTTTCATTGATGCTTGTTTTCCAATATTTCCTTTAGTGCTTTACTATCGATTTCTTGATCCTCATTTTCCATCGTTTTCTTGGTGCTCATTTTCTATCGTTTTTATGGTACTCGTTTTCCATCATTTTTCTGGTGCTCGTTTTTCATCGTTTCCTTGGTTCCCGTTTTCCATCGTTTCCTTGATGCTTGACTTCCATTCTTTCCTTGCTGTTTGTTTCCATTGTTTCATTGGTGCTCGTTTTTCATAATTCCTGTGCTGTCCGGTTTCCATTGTTTTGTTGATGCTTGTTTTCCATTGCTTCCTTTGGTGCTTTTTTTCATCGTTTCCTTGCTGCTTGTTTTCCATCGTTTCCTTGCTGTTCATTTTCCATTGTTTCATTAATGCTTGTTTTCCATTGTTTCCATGGTGCTTGTTTTCCATTGTTTCCATGGTGCTTGTGTTCCATTGTTTCCATGGTGCTTGTTTTCCATTGTTTCCATGGTGCTTGTTTTCCATTGTTTCCATGGTGCTTGTTTTTCATCGTTTCCTCGCTGTTTGTTTTCCATTGTTTCATTGGTGCTCGTTTTTCATAATTCCTGTGCTGTCCGTTTTCTGTTGTTTCATTAATGCCTGTTTTCTGTTGTTTCCATGGTGCTTGTTTTCCATTGTTTCCATCGTTTCCATGCTGCTTGTTTTCCATTGTTTCCATCGTTTCCATGCTGCTTGTTTTTCATCGTTTCCTCGCTGTTTGTTTTCCATTGTTTCATTGGTGCTCGTTTTTCATAATTCCCGTGCTGCCCATTTTCCGTTGTTTCATTGATGCTTGTTTTCCATTGTTTCCTTTGGTGCTTTTCCATCGATTTCTTGATCCTCATTTTCCATCGTTTTCTTTGCTCATTTTCTATCGTTTTTATGGTTCTCGTTTTCCATCATTTTTCTGGTGCTCGTTTTTCATCGTTTCCTTGGTTACCGTTTTCCATCGTTTCCTTGATGCTTGATTTCCATTCTTTCCTTGCTGTTTGTTTCCATTGTTTCATTGGTGCTCGTTTTTCATAATTCCTGTGCTGTCCGTTTTCCATTGTTTTGTTGATGCCTGTTTTCCATTGTTTCCTTTGGTGCTTTTTTTCCATCGTTTCCTTGCTGCTTGTTTTCCATCGTTTCCTTGCTGTTCATTTTCCATTGTTTCATTAATGCTTGTTTTCCATTGTTTCCATGGTGCTTGTTTTCCATTGTTTCCATGGTGCTTGTTTTTCATCGTTTCCTCGCTGTTTGTTTTCCATTGTTTCATTGGTGCTCGTTTTTCATAATTCCCGTGTTGTCCATTTTCTATTGTTTCATTAATGCTTGTTTTCTGTTGTTTCCATGGTGCTTGTTTTCCATTGTTTCCATCGTTTCCATGGTGCTTGTTTTCCATTGTTTCCATCATTTCCATGCTGCTTGTTTTTCATCGTTTCCTCGCTGTTTGTTTTCCATTGTTTCCTTTAGTGCTTTTCCATCGATTTCTTGGTCCTCGTATATCTATATCGTTATCTATAAAAGGAGAGTTTATATAATCGATGTATGGTAAGCATTCTCTCCCAAATATAGGGAATACGAAGCTCGATGAAAGATTGTATTTAATAACATCTTGGAATAAGTATTTCTTTGGTGCTCGTTTTCCATCATTTCCATGATGTCCGTATTCCATTGTTTCATTGTTGCTTGTTTTCTATTGTTTCTTTGCTGCTTGTTTTCCATTTTTTCCTTGGTGCTTTTTTCCATCAATTTCTTGGTGCTCGTTTTCTATTATTTTTATGGTGCTCGTTTTCCATCGTTTCCTTGGTCCCCGTTTTCCATCGTTTCCTTGGTGCTCATTTTCCATCGTTTTTATGCTACTCGTTTTTCATAATTTTTTCGCTTGATTTCCATTGTTTCCATGGTGCTTGTTTTCTGTTGTTTCCTTGGTGCTTGTGTTCTGTTGTTTCCTTGGTGCTTGTGTTCTGTTGTTTCCATGGTGCATGTTTTCCATCGTTTCCTTGGTGCTTGATTTCCATTCTTCCCTTGCTGTTTGTTTCCATTGTTTCATTGGTGCTCGTTTTTCATAATTCCCGTGTTGCCCATTTTCCGTTGTTTCATTGATGCTTGTTTTCCATTGTTTCCTTTAGTGCTTTTCCATCGATTTCTTGATCCTCATTTTCCATCGTTTTCTTGGTGCTCATTTTCTATCTGTTTTATGGTACTCGTTTTCCATCATTTTTCTGGTGATCGTTTTTCATCGTTTCCTTGGGTCCCGTTTTCCATCGTTTCCTTGATGCTTGATTTCCATTCTTTCCTTGCTGTTTGTTTCCATTGTTTCATTGGTGCTCGTTTTTCATAATTCCTGTGCTATCTGTTTTCCATTGTTTTGTTGATGCTTGTTTTCCATTGTTTCCTTTGGTGCTTTTTTCCATCGTTTCCTTGCTGCTTGTTTTCCATCGTTTCCTTGCTGTTCATTTTCCATTGTTTCATTAATGCTTGTTTTCCATTGTTTCCATGGTGCTTGTTTTTCATTGTTTCCTCGCTGTTTGTTTTCCATTGTTTCATTGGTGCTCGTTTTTCATAATTCCCGTGCTGCCCATTTTCCATTGTTTCATTGATGCTTGGTTTCCATTGTTTCCATGGTGCTTATTTTCCATTGTTTCCATGGTGCTTGTTTTCCATCGTTTCCTTGCTGTTTGTTTTCCATTGTATCCTTGATGCTCGTTTTCCATCGTTTCCTTGCTGCTTGATTTCCATAATTTCCCTGCTGCTTGTTTTTATTGTACATTTGGTGTTTGTTTTCCAACATTTCCTTAATATTTTTCATCGTTTCCTTGGTGCCCGTTTTAATTTTTGTTACCTTATTTTTCATCGTTTTTTTTTAAGATTTTTTTTTCATTTATTTTATTTCAGCTTCTTATTGGGTTTCACCTCCATATCTTTGTGATATATTTTGACGTACCTCATCGAATTTCGTTCCTGTCATCGTTTTGACTTATTCTACTCTCTTTTCCTTTGCTTATGGTTTATTCCCTTAGAACGTAACTTTACAGATTTTGCTTAATTATTAATTTTTACTGCAATTGAGTTTTATAGGAAGAACTGGGGGCTCAATAGCTATGCCGAACCTGGGATGGATACATTTAATAACTTAAGCAACTTCATGCTGAAGATTTCGATAATTCTGAAGAATTAAAACTTCAGCTGCACGTGTAAGTAATCCTCTAATTTTAATTTTTATAAAACTATTAATTTTTAAAGTTAAATTTAATTTAGTTTAATTGTTAATTTAATTTTATTTACATACATTTATTTGACGATTATATTTGACATTTTCTTTTCACGGATAATTTTAATAGAAATTTGGGTCCGTGAACGAACCCTGCTCAAATTATTTTATCTCAAAAACGAAACTTTAACAATATTTTTCATCTGAAAATCGACGCTCTATAAAATATTATGAAAACTAAAACGATGTTGACTTTAAATCATAACTTTAAAGATACAACTCTTAAAAAGACTCTTTTGTGTTTTTATTTACTCGCAAAATCAGTCTTATTTCTCAGTTATATTAAAAAGCTAGAACCGGCGTCTAAAATAGTTTTAGATTCAGAGAAATTTAAGTAGATGTTTCTTAAAAAAAGAAAAAAATATTCTTATTTTTTTCTCGAAATAATGCGTACTTTTTTCTTAATTTCATAAAAGCCTGATTTGTAGCTATAGAACTCGAATAAACTCTACCGTTTCGAAATTAGCATTTGTAAGTTATAGATAAATTGTAGCAATGTTAAGAAAATTAAATTCGGTAGAGTTTAATTTGAATTTATAAATTATACAATGCAGCATTTTAGCAATAGAAAATTCCATAATCAAACTTTATGTATTAAAAAATATTACAAACAGTCAAACGCCTATTACTGCCTTAATATAAATTCAAGATCGGCTGCAATCCTAATAACATGACATATCCATAAAATTCCTTAATTTATTTTTGTTAAATAAATTCTAGTTTTACTTAACCTATTATAAGTAGTAAATAAACTAAAACTAAATTGTAGTTTTACTTAAACTATTCTACGAAGTAAATGAATTAAAACTGTCTTAAACGATAACATTTCTGTTTTATGAAACTTTGCACGAATGATGCTATATAATATATTTTTATTAACATATATTATTTTTATTAGCAAAATTGAATTAATGAAGTCAGAGAATGTCTGCAAATTTCCAGCATATAGATTTTAAAAGGTAAGTAATGCAAACTGGTGAAGTCAGTTTTTAATCGTTTCATTAAAATAAATTATATCTATCTATATAAAATATATATGTATTATATATATATCCCCTCCCCCGAAAAATGCATAGTCTAAAAATTTAGTTAAAACCAGATATTATTTTGACCAGACGCTTCAAGATCTTTGTCAGAAATGATTAGCGTTCCAATAAGCTTTTACCCTTGATCCCTCTTAAACTGCTATAAAATAATTAGTTTATAATTAGTTAACGTTAGAAACTCTAATAGCCAAACGCAAATTAGATTCAAAGCGTTTTCCCCAATAGTCGGCCAAAACTGTGTACTTATTTTCAAAAACTTTCAAAGCGTTTTCCTCTAAACCATTCAATAAGATCGCCATACAAAAATTGTGCCCCCCCGGAAAAAAAACTTTTTTGCTCTGCAAGAAATTGATACTCTGAATTCAAATTTTATCGTTTCAAACTCTTTGTCAAAAATCGTTAGCGTTCCTTTACCCTTTATCCCTCTTAAGCAATTACGGCTATAAAATGAAAATTATTTAACGTTAGCCATTCTAATAGCCTAACGCAAATTAGATTCAAAGCGTTTTCCTCTAAGCCATTCAATATGATCGCCATACAAAAATTGTGCCCCCCCCCCCGAAAATTTTTTTTTGCGCTGCAAGAAATTGATACTCTGAATTCAAATTTTATCGTTTCAAACTCTTTGTCAGAAATCGTTAGCGCTCCATTACCCTTGATCCCTCTTAAACAGTAACTGTAAAATAAGAATTAGTTTACCATTAGTTAACGTTAGCCATTCTAATAGCCTAACGCAAATTAGAATCAAAGCGTTTTCCTCCAATAGTCGGCCAAAAGTGCGAACTTATTTTCAAAAGCTTTCGCCAATTTAAGATCTTCAGCAATCCTCAAAAACTGCCCCCCCCCCGAAAAAAAAGGTATTTATCGCTGCAGGAAATTGATACTCTAAACTCAAATTTAAACGCCTCATGATCTTTGTCTGAAATTGTTAGCGTTCCAATACCCTTGATCCCTCTTAAACAGTTAAGGCTATAAAATAGGAATTAGTTAACGTTAGCCATTCTAATAGCCTAACGCAAATGAAATTCAAAGCGTCTTCCTCCAATAGTCGGCCAAAAGTGTGAACTTATTTTCAAAAATTTTCGCCAATTGAAGATCTTCAGCCATCCTTAAAAACTTTTACCCCCCCCCCCCAAAAAAAAACACATTTTTATCGCTGCAGAAAATTGATACTATGAATTCAAATTTTAACGTTACGTGATCTTTGTCAGAAATTGTTAGCGTTCCAATACCCTTGATCCCTCTTAAACAGTTACAGCTATAAAATAAGAATAACTTAACGTTAGTCATTCTAATAGCCTAACGATTCACAGCGTCTTTCTCCAATAGTCGGCCAAAAGTGTGAACTTATTCTCAAAAACTTTCGCCAATTTAAGATCTTCAGCCTTGCTAACCCCCCCCCCCCCCGAAAAAAAAGGTTCTTAGCACTGCAAGAAATGGATACTCTGAATTTAATTTTTAATGCTTCAAGATCTTTGTTAGAAATCGTTAGCGTTCCATTACCCTTTTATCCTTGTTCCCTCTTAAACAGTTACAGCTATAAAATAAGAATTAGTTAACGTTAGCCATTCTAATAGCCTAACGCAAATTAGATTCAAAGCGTTTTCCTCCAATAGTCGGCTAAAAGTGCGAACTAATTTTCAAAAACTTTTGCCAATTTAAGATCTTCAGCCATTCTTAAAAGCTGTCCGCCCCCCCCCCCCCCGCAAAAAAGCACGTTTGTAGCACTTCAAGAAACGATACTCTGAATTCATATTTTAACGCTTTAAGATATTTGTCAGAACTCGTTAGCGTTCCAATACCTTTTTACCCTTGACCATTCATAAACCGTTACACCTATAAAATAAGAATTAGTTTACCATTAATTAACGGTAGCCATACTATTAGCCTAACGCAAATTAGATTCAAAGCGTTTTCCTCCAATAGTCTCCCAAAAGTGTGACCTTATTTTCAAAAACTTTCGCGAATTTAAGATCTTCAGTCTGCCTCAAATGCTGTGTCCCCCCCAAAAAAAAAACGTTTTTAGCGCTGCAAGAAATTGATACTCTGAATTCAAATTTTATCGTTTCAAACTCTTTGTCAAAAATCGTTAGCGTTCCATTACCCTTTATCCCTCTTAAGCAATTACGGCTACAAAATAAGAATTAGTTAACGTTAGCCATTCTAATAGCCTAACGCAAATGAAATTCAAAGCGTTTTCACCAATAGTCGGACAAAAGTTTGAACTTATTTTCAAAAACTTTCGCCAATATAAGATCTTCAACCAACCTTAAAAACTATTACCCCCCCCTCCAAAAAAAACAGATTTTTATCGCTGCAGGAAATTGATACTCTGAATTCAAATTTTAACGCTTCATGATCTTTGTCTGAAATCATTATCGTTCCAATAACCTTTTTCCCTTGATCTCTCCTAAACAGCTATAAAATAATTAGTTTACTATTAGTTAATGTTAGCTATTCTGATAGACTAACGCAAATTAGATTCAAAGCATTTTCCTCCAATAGTCGGCGAAAAATGTGAACCTATTTTCAGAAACTTTCGCCAATTTAAGATATTCAGTCATCCTTAAAACCCCCCCAAAAAATACATTTTTATCTCTGCAGGAAATTGATTCTCTGAATTAAAATTTTAACGCTTCATGATCTTTGTCAGAAATCGTTAGCGTTCCATCATCCTTTTACCCTTGACCATTCATAAACAGTTAACAGCTATAAAATAAGAATTAGTTTACCATTAGTTAACGGTAGCCATACTAATAGCCAAACGCAAATTAGATTCAAAGCGTTTTCCCCCAACAGTCGACCAAAAGTGTGAATTTATTTTCAAAAACTTTCACAAATTGAAGATCTTCAGCCTTCCTCAAAAACTGTGTCCCCCCCCCCCAAGAAAACACGTTTTTAGCGCTGCAAGAAATTGATACTCTGAATTCAATTTTTAACGCTTCAAGATCTTTGTCAGAAATCGTTAGCGCTCCAATACTCTTGATCCTTCTTAAGCAATTACGGCTAAAAAGTAAGAATTAGTTAACGTTAGCCATTCTAATAGCCTAACGCAAATGAGATTCGAAGAGTTTTCCTCCAGCAGTCGGCCAAAAGTGTGAACTTATCTTCAAAAACTTTCACAAATTTAAGATCTTCAGCCTTCCTCAAAAACTGTGTCCCCCCCCCCCCTAATAAAACACGTTTTTAGCGCTGCAAGAAATTGATACTCTGAATTCAATTTTTAACGCTTCAAGATCTTTGTCAGAAATCGTTAGCGCTCCAATACCCTTTTACCCTTGATCCCTCTTAAACTGCTGTAAAATAATTGATTTGCCATTAGTTAACATTAACCACTGTAAAAGCCTAACGCAAATTAGATTCAAAGTGTTTTCCCCCAATTATCGATCAAAAAAGTGAACTTATTTTCAAAAACTTTCGCTAATTTAAGATCTTTAGCCTTCCTCAAAAACTGCCCCCCCCCCCAAAAAAAAAGACGTTTTTAGCGCTGCTTGAAATTGATACTCTGAATTCAAATTTTCTCGTTTCAAGATCTTTGTTAGAAATACTTAGCGTTCCAATACTCTTGAGCCCTCTTAAACAGTTACGGCTATAGAATAAGAACAAGTTAACGTTCTAATAGCCAAACGCAAATAAGAGTCGAAGCGTTTTCCCCCAATAGTCGGCTAAGAATGTGAATTTATTTTCAAAAACTTTCGCCAAATTAAGATATTCAGTCATCCTTAAAAACTGTTACCTCCCCCCCCAAAAAAAACACATTTTTATCTCTGCAGGAAATTGATTCTCTGCATTAAAATTTTAACGCTTAATGATCTTTGTCAGAAATCGTTAGCGTTCCAATACTCTTGAGCCCTCTTAAACAGTTACGGCTATAGAATAAGAACAAGTTAACGTTCTAATAGCCAAACGCAAATAAGAGTCGAAGCGTTTTACCCCAATAGTCGGCCAAAAGTGTGAACTTAATTTCTAAAACTTTCGCAAATTTAAGATCTTCTGCCTTCCTCAAAAACTGTTACCGACCCCCCCCCCAAAAAAAAAAAATGTCTTTAGCACTGTAAGAAATTGATACTCTGAATTCAAATTTTAACGCTTCAAGATCTTTGTTAGAAATCGTTAGTGTTCCAATAACCTTTTGCCCATGATCCCTCTTAAACTGCTATAAAATAATTGGCTTTAGTTAACGGTAGCCTTTCTATTAGCCTAACGCAAATAAGATTCAAAGCGTTTTCCTCTAAGCCATTCAATAAGATCGCCATACAAAAATTGTGCCCCCCAGAAAAAAAAACTTTTTTGCGCTGCAAGAAATTGATACTCTGAATTCAAATTTTAACGTTTCAAACTCTTTGTCAGAAATCGTTAGTGTTCCAATACTCTTGATCCTTCTTAAGCAATTACGGCTAAAAAGTAAGAATTAGTTAACGTTAGCCATTCTAATAGCCTAACGCAAATGAGATTCGAAGAGTTTTCCTCCAGCAGTCGGCCTAAAGTGCGAACTTATCTTCAAAAACTTTCACAAATTTAAGATCTTCAGTCTGCCTCAAAAACTGTTACCCTCCCCCGAAAAAAAACACACATTTTTATCTCTGCAAGAAATTGATACTCTGAATTAAAATTTTAACGCTTAATGATCTTTGTCAGAAATCGTTAGCGTTCCAATACTCTTGAGCCCTCTCAAGCAGTTACAGCTATAAAATATGAATAAGTTAACGTTAGCCATTCTAATAGCCAAACGCAAATTAGATTCAATGCTTTTTCCCCCAATAGTTTCCCAAAAGTGTGACCTTATTTTCAAAAACTTTCGCCAATTTAAGATCTTCAGTCTGCCTCAAAAACTGTGTCCCCCCAAAAAAAAACGTTTTTAGCGCTGCAAGAAATTAATACTCTGAATTCAAATTTTAACTCAAGACCTTTGTAAGAAATCGTTAGCGTTCCAATACCTTTAATTCCTCTTAAGATTACGGCGATAAAATAAGAATTAGTTAACGTTATGCATTCTAATAGCCAAACGCAAATTAGATTCAATGCTTTTTCCCCCAATAGTCGGTTCAGGATCCTTGTCAGAAATCGTTAGCGTTCAAATATCCTTTTACCCTTGATCTCTCTTAAACAGTTACAGCTATAAAATAAGAATTAGTTAACGTTAGCCATTCTAATAGCCAAACGCAAATTGGATTCATAGTGTTTCTTCAATAGTCGGCCAAAAGTGTGAACTTATTTTCAAATATTTTCGCCAATTTAAGATCTTCAGCTCTCTTTAACAACTCCCCCCCAAAAAAAGTTTTTAGCACTGCAAGATATTTATACTCTAAATAAAATTTTAAAACTTCAAGGTCTTTGTCAGAAATCGTTATCGTTCCAATACCGTTTTTCCCTTGATCCCTCTTTAACAGTTACGGCTACAAAGTAATTAGTTTACCATTTGGTAACGTTAGCAATTCTAATTGCCTTGCGCAAATTAGATTTCGTTTTCTTCCAAAAGTCTCCCAAAAATGCAAACTTATTTTCAAAAACTTACGCTTCTTAAAATCTTCTTCCATCCTCAAAAACTGTTCCCCCCCCCAAAAAAAAACATGTTTTTAGCACTGCCAGAAAATTATACTCTGAATTTAATTTTTAACTTTTCAAGATCTTTGTCAGAAATCGTTAGCGTTCCAATACCCTTTTAACCATGATCCCTTTTAAACAGTTACGGCGACAAAATAATTAGTTTACCATTTGTTAACGTTAGCGCATCTAATAGCCTAACGCAAATCAGATTACGTTTTTCTCAATTTTGCGACCAAAATTGTGATATTTTCAAAAACTTCCGCCAATTTAAGATATTCAGGCGACCTCAAAAACTGTTCCCCCCCCCCCAATTTTTTTTTAGCATTGCAAGATATTGATACTCTGAATTTAAATTTTAACGCTTCAAGATCTTTGTCAGAAATCGTTAGCATTCCAATACACTTTTCCGTTGATCCCTCTTAAACAGTTACGGCTCTAAAATAAGTATTAGTTTACCGTTAGTTAAAGTTAGCCATTCTAATAGACTATCGCAAATTGGATTCAAAGCGTTTTACTCCAACAGTCGGCCAAAAGAGTGAACTTATTTTCAAAAACTTTCGCCAATTTAAGATCTTTCTCCATCCTCTGAAACTACCCCCCCCCGCTCCCAAAAAAGCACGTTTTTTGCACAGGAAAAAATTGATACTCTGATTTCAAATATTAACGCTTCAAGATCTTTGTCTGAAATCGTTAGCGTTCCAATACCCTTTTCCCTTGATCCCTCTTAAGCAGTTACAGCTTTAAAAAAAGAATTTGTTTACCGTTAGTTAACCTTACCCATTCTAATAGCCTAACGCAAATTGGATTCAAAGCGTTTTCATCCAATAGTCGGCCAAATGTGTGAGCTTATTTTGAAAAACTTTCTCCAATTTAAGATTTTCAGCCATCCTTAAAAACTGGTCCCCCCCCCCGAAAAAAAAACACGTTTTTAGCACTGGTAGAAAATGATACCCCGAATTTAAATTTTAACTTTTCAAGATCTTTGTCAGAAATCGTTATCGTTCCAATGCCCTTTTATCCTTGACCCATCTTAAACAGCTACTGCTATAAAGTAATTAGTTTACCATTAGTTAACCTTAGCCATATGGCCTAACGCAAATTAAATTCAAAGCGTTTTCTACAATAGTCTGCCAAAAGTGTGCACTTATTTTCGAAAACTTTCGCCACTTAAATATCTTCTTCCATCTTCAAAAACTGTTTCCCCTCCCCCCCAAAAAGTTTTTAGCACTGCAAGAAATTGATGCTCTGAATTCAAATTTTAACTCTTTGTCTGAAATTGTTATTGTTCCTATACCCTTTTACTCCTGATCCCTCTTTAACAATTACGGCTATAAAGTAATTAGTTTACCATTTGTTAACGTCAGCCATTCTAATAGCCTTCCGCAAATTAGAATTCGTTTTCTTCCTATAGTCGCCGAAAAGTGTAAACTTATTTTAAAAAACTTACGCTTTTTAAGATCTTCTTCCATCCTCAAAAGCTGTTCCCCCCCCCAAAAAAAAACGCGTTTTTAGCACTGCCAGAAAATGGCACTCTGAATTTAAATTTTAACTTTTCAAGATCTTTGTCAGAAATCTTTAGCAATCAAAAACCCTTTTCACCTTGATCCCTCGTAAACAATTTCGGCTATAAAATAATTAGTGCACCATTTTTTAATGTTAGCCATTCGAATAGCTTAACGCAATCCAGATTCAAAGCGTTTTTATCCCATATTTAGCCAAAAGTGTTAACTTATTTTCTAAAACTTTCGCCAATTTAAGATCTTTCTCCATCCTCTGAAACAGCCCCCCCCCGCTCCCAAAAAAGCACGTTTTTTGCACAGGAAAAAATTGATACTCTGAATTCAAATATTAACGCTTCAAGATCTTTGTCTGAAATCGTTAGCGTTCCAATACCCCTTTCCCTTGATCCCTCTTAAGCAGTTACAGCTATAAAAAAAGAATTTGTTTACCGTTAGTTAACCATATCCATTCTAATAGCCTAAGACAAATTGGATTTAAAGCGTTTTCCTCCCATTGTCGGACGAAAGTGTGAACTTATTTTCAAAAACTTACGCTTTTTAAGATCTTCCAACCTCAAACACTGTCCCCCCCCCAAAAAAACCCCCCCACACATTTTTAGCATGCAAGAAATTGGTACTCTGAATTAAAATTTTAAAGTTTCAATATCTTTGACAGAAATCGCTAGCGTTCCAATATCCTTTAACCCTTGATACCTCTTAAACAGTTACGGCTATAAAAAAGAATTTGTTTACCGTTAGTTAACCTTGTCCATTCTAATAGCCTAACGCAAACTGGATTCAAAGCGTTTTCCTCCAATAGTCGGCCAAAAGTGTGAACTTATATTAAGAAACTTTCACAAATTTAAGATTTTCAGTCATCCTTAAAAACTGGTTCCCTCCCCCCCCAAAAAAACACGTTTTATCACTGCCAGAAATTGATATTCTGAATTCAAATTTTAACGCTTCCAGATCTTATTCAGAAATCGTTAGCCTTCCTTTTCCCTTGATCCCTCTTAAACAGTTACGGCTATAAAATGAGAATTAGTTTACCAATAGTTACGTTGGCCATTCTAATAGCCTAACGCAAATCAGATTACATTTTCCTCCATTAAGTGGCCAAAATTGTGAACTTATTTTCAAAAACTTCGGCCAATTTAAGATCTTTTTCCGTCCTCTAAAACTGTCCCCCCCCCAAAAAAAAAACACGTATTTAGCACTGCAAGAAATTGATATTCTGAATTCAAATTTTAACTCTTAAAGATCTTTGTCAGAAATTTTAAACGTTCCAATACCCGTTTTTCCTTAGTCCCTCTTAAACAATTACGGCTATAAAATAATTAGTTTACCATTTGTTAACGTTAGCCATTCTAATAGACAAACGCAAATTAGATTCCGTTTTCCTACAATAGCCGTCCAAAAGTGTGAACTTATTTTCAAAAACTTTCGCCAATTTAAGATTTTCTGCTATCCTCAAAAACTCCCCCCCCCCAAAAAAAACACGTTTTTTGCACTGCTAGAAATTGATATTCTGAATTCAAATTTTAACGCTTCAAGATATTTGTCAGAAATCGTTAGCGTTCCAATACCCTTTTAACCATGATCCCTTTTAAACAGTTACGGCTACAAAATAAGAATTAGTTTACCGTTAGTTAACATTAGCCTAACTCAAATTAAATTCAAAGCGTTTTCCTACAATAATCGGCCAAAAGTGTGAACTTAAATTGGGAAATATTTTTCAAAATAAAATTTTCTGCCATTCTTAAAAACTGGTCCCCCCCCCCTACAAAAAATACGTTTTTAGCACTGCCAGAAATTGATGCCCTGAATTCAAGCTTTAACGCTTCAAGATCTTTGTTAGAAATCGTTAGCGTTCCAATACCCTTTTAACCTTCATCCCTCTTAAAGAGTTATGGCTATTAAGTAATTAGTTTACCATTTGTTAACGTTAGCCATTCTAATAGCATAACGCAAATTAGATTTCGTTTTCCTTCAATAGTCAGCCAAAAGTTTGAACTTATTTTCAAAAACTTTCGCCAATTTAATATTTTCAGCTATCCTCTAAAACTATTCCCCCCCCCCAAAAAAAACACGTGTCTTGCACTGCTAGAACTTGATACTCTGAATTCAAATTTTAACGCTTCAAGATATTTGTCAGAAATCGTTAGCATTCCAATACCCGTTTTTCCTTGATCCCTCTTAAACACTTATGGCTATAAAATAATTAGTTCACCATTTTTTGACGTTAGCCATTCTAATAGCCTAACGAGAATTAGATTCGAAGTGTTTTCCTCGAATAGTCGGCCAAAAGTGATATCTTATTTTCAAAAATTTTGCCAATTCAACTTTTTTTGCCGTCCTCTAAAACTGTGTCCCCCCAAAAAAAACATGTTTTTTGCCTGCAAGAAATTGATACACTAAATTTAAATTTTAACGCTCAAGATCTTTGTCAGAAATCGTTAGCGTTCCAATAACCTTTACCCTTGATCCCTCTTAAACAGTTACGGCTATAAAGTAAGTATTAGATTACCGTTAGTTAACGTTAGCCATTCTAATAGCCTATCGCAAATTGGAGTCAACGCGTTTTCCTGCATTATTTGGCCAAAAGTGAGAACTTATTTTCAAAAACTTTCGTCAATTTAAGATCTTTTGCCATCCTTTAAAACTGTTCCCCCCCCCCAAAAAAAAACACGTTTTTAGCACTGCCAGAAATTTATACCCTGAATTCAAATTGTAACGCTTCAAGATCTTTGTCTGAAATTGTTAGCGTTCCAATACCCTTTTATCCTTGACCCATCTTAAACAGTTACGGCTATAGAATAAGAATTTGTTTACCGTTAGTTAACGTTAGCGTAACGCAAATTAAATTCAAAGCAATTTCTACAATAGTCGGCCAAAAGTGTGCACTTATTGTCAAAATTTTTCGCCAATTAAATATCTTCTTCCATCCTCAAAAACTGTTCCCTCCCACAAAAACAAAAACCACGTTTTTAGCACTGCAAGAAATTGGTACTCTGAATTAAAGTTTTAAAGCTTCAATATATTTGACAGAAATCGTTAGCGTTTCAATACCCTTTTACCCTTGATACCTCTTAAACAGTTACGGCTATAGAATAAGAATTTGTTTACCGTTAGTTGACGTTAGCGTAACGCAAATTAAAATCAAAGCGTTTTCCTTCAATAGTCTGCCAAAAGTGTGAACTTATTTTCAAAAACTTTCGCCAATTTAAGATTTTCAGCTATCCTCTAAAACTGCCCCCCCCCCTAAAAAAACACGTATTTAGCACTGCAAGAAATTAATATTCTGAATTCAAATTTAAACACTTAAAGATCTTTGTCAAAAATCGCTAGCGTTCCTATACCCTTTTTCCCTTGATCCCTCTTAAGCAGTTACAGCTATAAAATAAGAATTAGTTTACCATTAGTTAATCTTAGCCATATAGACTAACGCAAATTGGTATTAAAGCGCCGGCCAAAAGTGTGAACTTATTTCCATAAACTTTCGCCAATTTAAGATCTTCAGCTATCCTTAAAAACTGTTTCCCCTCCCCCCCCCCCAAAAAATTTTTTCGCTCTGCAATTAATTGATACTCTGAATTCAAATTTTAACTCTTAAAGATCTTTGTCAGAAATTTTAAACGTTCCAATACCCGTTTTTCCTTAGTCCTTCTTAAATAATTACGGCTATAAAATAATTAGTTTACCATTTGTTAACGTTAGCCATTCTAATAGACAAACGCAAATTAGATTCCGTTTTCCTACAATAGCCGTCCAAAAGTGTGAACTTATTTTCAAAAACTTTCGCCAATTTAAGATTTTCTGCTATCCTCAAAAACTCCCCCCCAAAAAAAACACGTTTTTTGCACTGCTAGAAATTGATATTCTGAATTCAAATTTTAACGCTTCAAGATATTTGTCAGAAATCGTTAGCGTTCCAATACCCTTTTAACCATGATTCCTTTTAAACAGTTACGGCTACAAAATAAGAATTAGTTTACCGTTAGTTAACGTTAGCCTAACGCAAATTAAATTCAAAGCGTTTTCCTCCAATAGTCGGCCGAAAGTGTGAACCTATTTTCAAAAACTTTCGCCAATTTATGATCTTTTTCCCTCCTCTAAATCTGTTCCCCCCAAAAAAATAATTCGTTTATCTTTTGATAACGTTAGCCATTCTTATAGTATAACGCAAATTAGATTCAGAGCGTTTTCCTACAATAATCGGCCAAAAGTGTGAACTTAAATTGGGAAATATTTTTCAAAATAAAATTTTCTGCCATTCTTAAAAACTGGTCCCCCCCCCCTACAAAAAATACGTTTTTAGCACTGCCAGAAATTGATGCCCTGAATTCAAGCTTTAACGCTTCAAGATCTTTGTTAGAAATCGTTAGCGTTCCAATACCCTTTTAACCTTCATCCCTCTTAAAGAGTTATGGCTATTAAGTAATTAGTTTACCATTTGTTAACGTTAGCCATTCTAATAGCATAACGCAAATTAGATTTCGTTTTCCTTCAATAGTCAGCCAAAAGTTTGAACTTATTTTCAAAAACTTTCGCCAATTTAATATTTTCAGCTATCCTCTAAAACTATTCCCCCCCCCAAAAAAAAAAACACGTGTCTTGCACTGCTAGAACTTGATACTCTGAATTCAAATTTTAACGCTTCAAGATATTTGTCAGAAATCGTTAGCATTCCAATACCCGTTTTTCCTTGATCCCTCTTAAACAGTTACGGCTATAAAATAATTAGTTCACCATTTTTTGACGTTAGCCATTCTAATAGCCTAACGAGAATTAGATTCGAAGTGTTTTCCTCGAATAGTCGGCCAAAAGTGATATCTTATTTTCAAAAATTTTGCCAATTCAACTTTTTTTGCCGTCCTCTAAAACTGTGTCCCCCCAAAAAAAACATGTTTTTAGCCTGCAAGAAATTGATACACTAAATTTAAATTTTAACGCTCAAGATCTTTGTCAGAAATCGTTAGCGTTCCAATAACCTTTACCCTTGATCCCTCTTAAACAGTTACGGCTATAAAGTAAGTATTAGATTACCGTTAGTTAACGTTAGCCATTCTAATAGCCTATCGCAAATTGGAGTCAACGCGTTTTCCTCCATTATTTGGCCAAAAGTGAGAACTTATTTTCAAAAACTTTCGTCAATTTAAGATCTTTTGCCATCCTTTAAAACTGTTCCCCCCCAAAAAAAACACGTTTTTAGCACTGCCAGAAATTTATACCCTGAATTCAAATTGTAACGCTTCAAGATCTTTGTCTGAAATTGTTAGCGTTCCAATACCCTTTTATCCTTGACCCATCTTAAACAGTTACGGCTATAGAATAAGAATTTGTTTACCGTTAGTTAACGTTAGCGTAACGCAAATTAAATTCAAAGCAATTTCTACAATAGTCGGCCAAAAGTGTGCACTTATTGTCAAAATTTTTCGCCAATTAAATATCTTCTTCCATCCTCAAAAACTGTTCCCTCCCACAAAAACAAAAACCACGTTTTTAGCACTGCAAGAAATTGGTACTCTGAATTAAAGTTTTAAAGCTTCAATATATTTGACAGAAATCGTTAGCGTTTCAATACCCTTTTACCCTTGATACCTCTTAAACAGTTACGGCTATAGAAGAAGAATTTGTTTACCGTTAGTTGACGTTAGCGTAACGCAAATTAAAATCAAAGCGTTTTCCTTCAATAGTCTGCCAAAAGTGTGAACTTATTTTCAAAAACTTTCGCCAATTTAAGATTTTCAGCTATCCTCTAAAACTGTCCCCCCCCCCTAAAAAAACACGTATTTAGCACTGCAAGAAATTAATATTCTGAATTCAAATTTAAACACTTGAAGATCTTTGTCAAAAATCGCTAGCGTTCCTATACCCTTTTTCCCTTGATCCCTCTTAAGCAGTTACAGCTATAAAATAAGAATTAGTTTACCATTAGTTAATCTTAGCCATATAGACTAACGCAAATTGGTATTAAAGCGCCGGCCAAAAGTGTGAACTTATTTTCATAAACTTTCGCCAATTTAAGATCTTCAGCTATCCTTAAAAACTGTTTCCCCTCCCCCCCCCAAAATTTTTTCGCTCTGCAAGAAATTGATACTCTGAATTCAAATTTTAACTCTTAAAGATCTTTGTCAGAAATTTTAAACGTTCCAATACCCGTTTTTCCTTGATCCCTCTAAGGGCTATAAAATAATTAGTTCACCATTTTTTGACGTTAGCCATTCTAATCGCCTAACACAAATTAGATTCAAAGTGTTTTCCTCGAATACTCGGTCAAAAGTGACAACTTATTTTCAAAAACTTTTACGGAATTTAAGATCTTCAGCCGTCCTCAAAAACTGCCTCCCCCCCCCAAAAAAAACACGTTTTGCACTGCTAAAACTTGATACTCTGAATTCAAATTTTAACGCTTCAAGATATTTGTCAGAAATCGTTAGCATTCCAATACCCGTTTTTCCTTGATCCCTCTTAAACAGTTACGGCTATAAAATAATTAGTTCACCATTTTTTGACGTTAGCCATTCTAATAGCCTAACGCAAATTAGATTCGAAGTGTTTTCCTCGAATAGTCGGCCAAAAGTGAGATCTTATTTTCAAAAATTTTGCCAATTCAAGATCTTTTGCCGTCCTCTAAAACTGTGCCCCCCCCCCAAAAAAAACATGTTTTTTGCACAGGAAGAAATTGATACTCTGAATTCAAATTTTAACGCTTCAAGATCTATGTCAGAAATCGTTATCGTTCCAATACCCTTTTTCCCTTGATCCCTCTTTAACAGTTACGGCTACAAAGTAATTAGTTTACCATTTGGTAACGTTAGCCATTCTAATAGCCTTACGCAAATTAGATTTCGTTTTCCGCCAATAGTCGGCCAAAAGTGTGAACTTATTTTAAAAAAATTTCGCCAATTTATGATCTTTTTCCGTCCTCTAAAACTGTTCCCCCCCAAAGTAATTAGTTTATCATTTGATAACGTTAGCCATTCTAATTGCCTTGCGCAAATTAGATTTCGTTTTCTTCCAAAAGTCGCCCAAAAGTGCAAACTTATTTTCAAAAACTTACGCTTCTTAAAATCTTCTTTCATCCTCAAAAAATGTTCCCCCCCCCAAAAAAAACACGTTTTTAGCACTGCCAGAAAATTATACTCTGAATTTAAATTTTAACTTTTCAAGATCTTTGTCAGAAATCGTTAGCGTTCCAATACCCTTTTAACCATGATCCCTTTTAAACAGTTACGGCTACAAAATAATTAATTACCATTTGTTAACGTTAGCCATTCTCATAGCATAACGCAAATTAGATTCCGTTTTCCTTCAATAGTCGGCCAAAAGTTTGAACTTATTTTCAAAAACTTTCGTCAATTTAAGATCTTTTGCCATCCTTTAAAACAGTTCCTGCCCCCCCCAAAAAAAACACGTTTTTTGCACTGCCAGAAATTTATACCCTAAATTCAAATTTTATCGCTTCAAGATCTTTGTCTGAAATTGATAACGTTCCAATACCCTTTTATCCTTGACCCATCTTAAACAGCTACTGCTATAAAGTAATTAGTTTACCATTAGTTAACCTTAGCCATTTGGCCTAACGCAAATTATATTTAAAGCGTTTTCTTCAATAGTCGGCCAAAAGTGTGCACTTATTTTCGAAAATTTTCGCCTCTTAAATATCTTCTTCCATCCTCAAAAACTGTTCCCCCCCCCCAAAAAAAACCCACGTTTTTAGCACTGCCAGAAATTGATACTCTGAATTAAAATTTTAAAGCTTCAAGATCTTTGACAGAAATCGTTAGCGTTCCAATACCCTTTTACACTTGATCCCTCTTAAACAGTTACGGCTATAGAATAAGAATTCGTTTACCGTTAGTTAACGTTAGCCTAACGCAAATTAAATTCAAAGCGTTTTCCTTCAATAGTCGGCCGAAAGTGTGAACCTATTTTCAAAAACTTTCGCCAATTTATGATCTTTTTCCGTCCTCTAAAACTGTTCCCCCCAAGAAAATAATTAGTTTATCTTTTGATAACGTTAGCCATTCTAATAGCCTAACGCAAATTAGATATCGTTTTCCTACAATAGACGGATAAAAGTGTGAACATATTTTCAAAAACTTTCGCCAATTTAAAACCTTTTTCCATCCTCTAAAACTGCCCCCCCTCCCAAAAAAACACATTTTTTGCACTTTAAGAAATTGATACTCTGAATTCAAATTTTAACGCTTTAAGATCTTTGTCAGAAATCGTTAGCGTTCCAATACCCTTTTACCCTTAATCCCTCTTAAACAGTTACGACTATAGAATAAGAATTAGTTTACCGTTAGTTAACGTTAGCCTAACGCAAATTAAATTCAAAGCGTTTTCCTCCAATAGTCGGCCGAAAGTGTGAACTTATTTTCAAAAACTTTCGTCAATTTAAGATCTTTTGCCATCCTTTAAAACTTTTCACCCCCCTCCCAAAAAAACACATTTTTTGCACTTTAAGAAATTTATACCATGAATTCAAATTTTAACGCTTCAAGATCTTTGTCTGAAATTGTTAGCGTTCCAATACCCTTTTTCCTTTGATCCCTCTTTAACAGTTACGGCTACAAAGTAATTAGTTTACAATTTGGTAACGTTAGCCATTCTAATAGCCTTACGCAAATTAGATTCCGTTTTCCGCCAATAGTCGGCCAAAAGTGTGAACTTATTTTAAAAAAATTTCGTCAATTTAAGATCTTTTTCCATCCTCCAAAACTGCCCCCCCCCTTCCCCGCAAAAAAGCACGTATTTCGTACCGCAGGAAATTGATACTCTGAATTCAATTTTTAACGCTTTAAGATCTTTGTCAGAAATCGTTAGCGTTCCAATTCCCTATTTCCTTACATTAATTCTTCAAATCACTGTTTTTCAGTGTCGTGATCTAAGGCCAAGAGCATAAATTCAGCCACTAATACAGGTCACAGTCAGTTTTACAGGGCGGACCCATTCATCTATCCTGAGATCGTGATTTGTCATGACCTTAAACAGAGTGCGATCTATCTCATTATTCAGCAACCCCCAGAGATATTGATTTGTTATGGGGTTTTATGTAACTTCTCACGAATGATGCTATATAATATTTTTTAACTAACATATATTATTTTTTAGCAGCAAAATTGAATTACTGAAGTCAGAGAATGCCTGCAAATTTCCACCGTTTTTAATTTTTAATGGTAAGTAATGTAAACTGAAAAACTCAGTTTTTAATCGTTTCATTAAAATAAATTATATGTATCTATATATATATATATAATATCCCCTCCCCCGAAAAATGCAAATTCAAAATTAAATATAATTGGTTAAAATCAGATATATAATCACGAACTCAGAAAATAATTGCATTTGATAATTTGAAGTGAAAGAATTTTAAGTTGTGTCCCATGTATATTTAATACTTTCAGCGAAGAAAAAATGCAGCCCATTTATAAATACTGCACAACGTTAAATAGAGAAAAAATTATTATAAATAAAATAACGTTAGCCATTCTTATAGTATAACGCAAATTAGATTCAAAGCGTTTTCCTACAATAATCGGCCAAAAGTGTGAACTTATTTTGAAAAATATTTCCCAATTTAAGATATTCTGCCGTCCTTAAAACTGGACCCCCCCCCCAACAAAAAATACGTTTTTAGCACTGCCAGAAATTGATGCCCTGAATTCAAGCTTTAACGCTGCAAGATCTTTGTTAGAAATCGTTAGCGTTCCAATACCCTTTTAACCTTCATCCCTCTTAAAGAGTTATGGCTATTAAGTAATTAGTTTACCATTTGTTAACGTTAGCCATTCTAATAGCATAACGCAAATTAGATTTCGTTTTCCTTCAATAGTCAGCCAAAAGTGTGAACTTATTTTCAAAAACTTTCGCCAATTTAATATTTTCAGCTATCCTCTAAAACAATTCCCCCCCCCCCCCCGAAAAAAAAAAACGTATTGAGCACTGCAAGAAATTGATACTCTGAATTTAAATATTAACGCTTCAAGATCTTTGTCAGAAATTCTTAGCGTACCTTTACCCTTGATCCCTCTTAAACAGTTACGGCTATAGTATAAGAATTAGTTTACCGTTAGTTAAAGTTAGCCATTCTAATAGCCTATCGCAATTTGGATTCATAGCGTTTTCCTCCAATATTCGGCCAAAAGTGTAAACATATTTTCAAAAATTTTCGCCAATTTAAGATTTTCATCTATCCTCTAAAGCTGCACCCCCCCCCTCCAAAAAAAAAACACGTGTCTTGCACTGCTAGAACTTGATACTCTGAATTCAAATTTTAACGCTTCAAGATATTTGTCAGAAATCGATAGCGTTCCATTACCCTTTTTCCCTTCATCCCTCTTATACAGTTACGGCTATAAAATAAGAATTAGTTTACCATTAGTTAATCTTAGCCATATAGACTAACGCAAATTGGTATTACAGCGTTTTCCTCCAATCGCCGGCCAAAAGTGTGAACTTATTTTCATAAACTTTCGCCAATTTAAGATCTTCGGCTATCCTTTAAAACTGTTTCCCCTCCCCCACCCCCAAAAAGATTTTTTTTAGCTCTGGAAGAAATTGATACTCTGAATTCAAATTTTCACTCTTAAAGATCTTTGTCAGAAATTTTAAACTTTCCAATACCCGTTTTTCCTTGATCCCTCTTGCGGCTATAAAATAATTAGTTCACCATTTTTTGACATTAGCCATTCTAATCGCCTAACGCAAATTAGATTCAAAGTGTTTTCCTCGAATACTCGGCCAAAAGTGACAACTTATTTTCAAAAACTTTTACGGAATTTAAAATCTTCAGCCGTCCTCAAAAACTGCCTCCCCCCCCAAAAAAAACACGTGTTTTGCACTGCTAGAACTTGATACTCTGAATTCAAATTTTAACGCTTCAAGATATTTGTCAGAAATCGTTAGCATTCCAATACCCGTTTTTCCTTGATCCCTCTTAAACAGTTACGGCTGTAGAATAAGAATTAGTTTACCGTTAGTTAACGTTAGCCAACGCAAATTAAATTCAAAGCGTTTTCCTCCAATAGTCGGCCAAAAGTGTGAACATATTTTCAAAAACTTTCGTCAATTTAAGATCTTTTTCCATCCTCTAAAACTGCCCCCCCTCTCCCAAAAAAACACGTTTTTTGCACAGGAAGAAATTGATACTCTGAATTCAAATTTTTACGCTTCAAGATCTATGTCAGAAATCGTTATCGTTCCAATACCATTTTTCCCTTGATCCCTCTTTAACAGTTACGGCTACAAAGTAATTAGTTTACCATTTGGTAACGTTAGCCATTCTAATAGCCTTACGCAAATTAGATTTCGTTTTCCGCCAATAGTCGGCCAAAAGTGTGAACTTATTTTAAAAAAATTTCGCCAATTTATAATCTTTTTCCGTCCTCTAAAACTGTTCCCCCTCAAAGTAATTAGTTTACCATTTGATAACGTTAGCCATTCTAATTGCCTTGCGCAAATTAGATTTCGTTTTCTTCCAAAAGTCGCCCAAAAGTGCAAACTTATTTTCAAAAACTTACGCTTCTTAAAATCTTCTTTCATCCTCAAAAACTGTTCCCCCCCCAAAAAAAAAACACGTTTTTAGCACTGCCAGAAAATTATACTCTGAATTTAAATTTTAACTTTTCAAGATCTTAGTCAGAAATCGTTAGCGTTCCAATACCCTTTTAACCATGATCCCTTTTAAACAGTTACGGCTACAAAATAATTAATTACCATTTGTTAACGTTAGCCACTCTCATAGCATAACGCAAATTAGATGCAGTTTTCCTTCAATAGTCGGCCAAAAGTGTGAACTTATTTTCAAAAACTTTTGTCAATTTAAGATCTTTTGCCATCCTTTAAAACAGTTCCTAGCCCCCCCCCCAAAAAAAACACGTTTTTTGCACTGCCAGAAATTTATACCCTAAATTCATATTTTATCGCTTCAAGATCTTTGTCTGAAATTGATAACGTTCCAATACCCTTTTATCCTTGACCCATCTTAAACAGCTACTGCTATAAAGTAATTAGTTTACCATTAGTTAACCTTAGCCATTTGGCCTAACGCAAATTATATTTAAAGCGTTTTCTTCAATAGTCGGCCAAAAGTGTGCACTTATTTTCGAAAATTTTCGCCACTTAAATATCTTCTTCCATCCTCAAAAACTGTTCCCCCCCCCCAAAAAAAAAACCACGTTTTTAGCACTGCCAGAAATTGATACTCTGAATTAAAATTTTAAAGCTTCAAGATCTTTGACAGAAATCGTTAGCGTTCCAATACCCTTTTACCCTTAATCCCTCTTAAACAGTTACGACTATAGAATAAGAATTAGTTTACCGTTAGTTAACGTTAGCTTAACGCAAATTAAATTCAAAGCGTTTTCCTCCAATAGTCGGCCGAAAGTGTGAACTTATTTTCAAAAACTTTCGCCAATTTAAGATCTTTTTCCGTCCTCTAAAATTGTTCCCCCCCAAAAAAATAATTAGTTTACCTTTTGATAACGTTAGCCATTCTAATAGCCTAACGCAAAATAGATATCGTTTTCCTACAATAGACGGCTAAAAGTGTGAACTTATTTTCAAAAACTTTCGTCAATTTAAGATCTTTTGCCATCCATTAAAACTTTTCACCCCCCCCCCCAAAAAAAAACAAGTTTTTAACACTGCCAGAAATTTATACCCTGAATTCAAATTTTAACGCTTCAAGATCTTTGTCTGAAATTGTTAGCGTTCCAATACCCTTTTTCCTTTGATCCCTTTTAAACTGTTACGGTTATAGAATAAGAATTAGTTAACGTTAGCCTAACGCAATCTAGATTCAAAGCGCTTTCATCCAATAGTCGGCCAAAAGTGTAAACTTATTTTCAGAAACTTTCGCCAATTTAAGATCTTTTTCCATACTCTAAAACTGCCCCCCCCTCCCCAAAAAACACGTTTTTTGCACAGAAAGAAATTGATACTTTGAATTCAAATTTTAACGCTTCAAGATCTTTGCCAGAAATCGTTAGCGTTCCAATACCCTTGATCCCTCTGAAACAGTTACGGCGATAAAAAAATTAGTTTACAATTTGTTAGCGTTAGCCATTTTAATAGCCTAGCGCAGATACAGTATTCTTCCAATAGTCGGCCAAAAGTGTGAACTTATTTTCAAAAACTTTCGCCAATTTAAGATCTTTTTCCATCCTCCAAAACTGCCCCCCCCCCCTTCCCCGCAAAAAAGCACGTATTTCGTACCGCAGGAAATTGATACTCTGAATTCAATTTTTAACGCTTCAAGATCTTTGTAAGAAATCGTTAGCTTTCCAATTCCCTATTTCCTAACATTAATTCTTCAAATCACTGTTTTCAGTGTCGTGATCTAAGGCCAAGAGCATAAATTCAGCCACTAATACAGGTCACAGTCAGTTTTACAGGGCGGACCCATTCATCTATCCTGAGATCGTGATTTGTCATGACCTTAAACAGAGTGCGATCTATCTCATTATTCAGCACCCCCCAGAGATATTGATTTGTTATGGGGTTTTATGTAACTTCTCACGAATGATGCTATATAATATTTTTTAACTAACATATATTATTTTTTAGCAGCAAAATTGAATTACTGAAGTCAGAGAATGCCTGCAAATTTCCACCGTTTTTAATTTTTAATGGTAAGTAATGTAAACTGAAAAACTCAGTTTTTAATCGTTTCATCAAAATAAATTATATGTATCTATATATATATATATATAATATCCTCTCCCCCGAAAAATGCAAATTCAAAATTAAATATAATTGGTTAAAATCAGATATATAATCACGAACTCAGAAAATAATTGCATTTGATAATTTGAAGTGAAAGAATTTAAAGTTGTGTCCCATGTATATTTAATACTTTCAGCGAAGAAAAAATGCAGCCCATTTATAAATACTGCACAACGTTAAATAGAGAAAAAATTATTATAAATAAAATAACGTTAGCCATTCTTATAGTATAACGCAAATTAGATTCAAAGCGTTTTCCTACAATAATCGGCCAAAAGTGTGAACTTATTTTGAAAAATATTTCCCAATTTAAGATTTTCTGCCATCCTTAAAACTGGACCCCCCCCCCTCAACAAAAAATACGTTTTTAGCACTGCCAGAAATTGATGCTCTGAATTCAAGCTTTAACGCTTCAAGATCTTTGTTAGAAATCGTTAGCGTTCCAATACCTTTTTAACCTTCATCCCTCTTAAAGAGTTACGGCTATTAAGTAATTAGTTTACCATTTGTTAACGTTAGCCATTCTAATAGCATAACGCAAATTAGATTTCGTTTTCCTTCAATAGTCAGCCAAAAGTGTGAACTTATTTTCAAAAACTTTCGCCAATTTAATATTTTCAGCTATCCTCTAAAACAATTCCCCCCCCCCCCCTCAAAAAAAAACGTATTGAGCACTGCAAGAAATTGATACTCTGAATTTAAATATTAACGCTTCAAGATCTTTGTCAGAAATTCTTAGCGTACCTTTACCCTTGATCCCTCTTAAACAGTTACGGCTATAGTATAAGAATTAGTTTACCGTTAGTTAAAGTTTGCCATTCTAATAGCCTATCGCAATTTGGATTCATAGCGTTTTCCTCCAATATTCGGCCAAAAGTGTAAACATATTTTCAAAAATTTTCGCCAATTTAAGATTTTCATCTATCCTCTAAAGCTGCACCCCCCCCCTCCAAAAAAAAAAACACGTGTCTTGCACTGCTAGAACTTTATACTCTGAATTCAAATTTTAACGCTTCAAGATATTTGTCAGAAATCGATAGCGTTCCATTACCCTTTTTCCCTTGATCCCTCTTATACAGTTACGGCTATAAAGTAATTAGTTCATATTTTAACGTTAGCCATTCTAATAGCCTAACGCAAATTAGATTCGAAGTGTTTTCCTCGAATAGTCGGCCAAAAGTGAGATCTTATTTTCAAAAATTTTGCCAATTCAAGTTTTTTTGCCGTCCTCTAAAACTGTGCCCCCCCAAAAAAAACATGTTTTTAGCACTGCAAGAAATTGATACCCTGAATTCAAATTGTAACGCTTCAAGATCTTTGTCTGAAATTGTAAGCGTTCCAATACCCTTTTATCATTGACCCATCTTAAACAGTTACGGCTATAGAATAAGAATTTGTTTACCGTTAGTTAACGTTAGCGTAACGCAAATTAAATTCAAAGCGTTTTCTACAATAGTCGGCCAAAAGTGTGCACTTATTGTCAAAAACTTTCGCCAATTAAATATCTTCTTCCATCCTCAAAAACTGTTCCCTCCCACAAAAACCACGTTTTTAGCACTGCAAGAAATTGGTACTCTGAATTAAAGTTTTAAAGCTTCAATATATTTGACAGAAATCGTTAGCGTTCCAATACCCTTTTACCCTTGATACCTCTTAAACAGTTACGGCTATAGAATAAGAATTTGTTTACCGTTAGTTGACGTTAGCGTAACGCAAATTAAATTCAAAGCGTTTTCCTTCAATAGTCTGCCAAAAGTGTGAACTTATTTTCATAAACTTTCGCCAATTTAAGATCTTCGGCTATCCTTTAAAACTGTTTCCCCTCCCCCACCCCCAAAAAGATTTTTTTAGCTCTGGAAGAAATTGATACTCTGAATTCAAATTTTCACTCTTAAAGATCTTTGTCAGAAATTTTAAACGTTCCAATACCCGTTTTTCCTTGATCCCTCTTACGGCTATAAAATAATTAGTTCACCATTTTTTGACGTTAGCCATTCTAATCGCCTAACGCAAATTAGATTCAAAGTGTTTTCCTCGAATACTCGGCCAAAAGTGACAACTTATTTTCAAAAACTTTTACGGAATTTAAGATCTTCAGCCGTCCTCAAAAACTGCCTCCCCCCCCCCCCAAAAAAAACACGTGTTTTACACTGCTAGAACTTGATACTCTGAATTCAAATTTTAACGCTTCAAGATATTTGTCAGAAATCTTTAGTTATCGTTTTTCCTTGATCCCTCTTAAACAGTTACGGCTATAAAATAATTAGTTCACCATTTTTTGACGTTAGCCTTTCTAATAGCCTAACGCAAATTAGATTCGAAGTGTTTTCCTCGAATAGTCGGCCAAAAATGAAATCTTATTTTCAAAAATTTTGCCAATTCAAGATCTTTTGCCGTCCTCTAAAACTGTGTCCCCCCAAAAAAAACATGTTTTTAGCACTGCAAGAAATTGATACACTAAATTTAAATTTTAACGCTCAAGATCTTTGTCAGAAATCGTTAGCATTCCTATAACCTTGATCCCTTTTAAACAGTTACGGTTATAGAATAAGAATTAGTTAACGTTAGCCTAACGCAATCTAGATTCAAAGCGCTTTCATCCAATAGTCGGCCAAAAGTGTAAACTTATTTTCAGAAACTTTCGCCAATTTATGATCTTTTTCCATCCTCTAAAACTGACCCCCCCCCCTCTCCCAAAAAAACACGTTTTTTGCACAGGAAGAAATTGATACTCTGAATTCAAATTTTAACGCTTTAAGATCTTTGTCAGAAATCGTTAGCGTTCCAATACCCTTTTACCCTTAATCCCTCTTAAACAGTTACGGCTATAGAATAAGAATTCGTTTACCGTTAGTTAACGTTAGCCTAACGCAAATTAAATTCAAAGCGTTTTCCTCCAATAGTCGGCCGAAAGTGTGAACCTATTTTCAAAAACTTTCGCCAATTTATGATCTTTTTCCGTCCTCTAAAACTGTTCCCCCCCCAAAAATAATTAGTTTATCTTTTGATAACGTTAGCCATTCTAATAGCCTAACGCAAATTAGATATCGTTTTCCTACAATAGACGGATAAAAGTGTGAACATATTTTCAAAAACTTTCGCCAATTTAAAATCTTTTTCCATCCTCTAAAACTGCCCCCCCCCCCTCCCAAAAAAACACATTTTTTGCACTTTAAGAAATTGATACTCTGAATTCAAATTTTAACGCTTTAAGATCTTTGTCAGAAATCGTTAGCGTTCCAATACCCTTTTACCCTTAATCCCTCTTAAACAGTTACGACTATAGAATAAGAATTAGTTTACCGTTAGTTAACGTTAGCCTAACGCAAATTAAATTCAAAGCGTTTTCCTCCAATAGTCGGCCGAAAGTGTGAACTTATTTTCAAAAACTTTCGCCAATTTAAGATCTTTTTCCATCCTCTAAAACTGCCCCCCCCCCCTCCCGAAAAAACACATTTTTTGCACTTTAAGAAATTGATACTCAGAATTCAAATTTTAACGCTTTAAGATCTTTGCCAGAAATCGTTAGCGTTCCAATACCCTTGATCCCTCTGAAACAGTTACGGCGATAAAAAAAATTAGTTTACCATTTGTTAGCGTTAGCCATTTTAATAGCCTAGCGCAGATTCAGTTTTCTTCCAATAGTCGGCCAAAAGTGTGAACTTATTTTCAAAACTTTCGCCAATTTAAGATCTTTTTCCATCCTCCAAAACTGTCCCCCCCCCGCAAAAAAGCACGTATTTCGCACCGCAGGAAATTGATACTCTGAATTCAATTTTTAACGCTTCAAGATCTTTGTAAGAAATCGTTAGCGTTCCAATACCCTATTTCCTAACATTAATTCTTCAAATCACTGTTTTTCAGTGTCGTGATCTAAGGCCAAGAATATAAATTCAGCCGCTAATACAGGTCACAGTCAGTTTTACAGGGCGGACCCATTCATCTATCCTGAGATCGTGATTTGTCATGACCTTAAACAGAGTGCGATCTATCTCATTATTCAGCACCCCCCAGAGATATTGATTTGTTATGGGGTTTTATGTAACTTCTCACGAATGATGCTATATAATATTTTTTAACTAACATATATTATTTTTTAGCAGCAAAATTGAATTATTGAAGTCAGAGAATGCCTGCAAATTTCCACCGTTTTTAATTTTTAAAGGTAAGTAATGTAAACTGAAAAACTCAGTTTTTAATCGTTTCATTAAAATAAATTATATGTATCTATATATATATATATAATATCCCCTCCCCCGAAAAATGCAAATTCAAAATTAAATATAATTGGTTAAAATGAGATATATAATCACGAACTCAGAAAATAATTGCATTTGATAATTTGAAGTGAAAGAATATTAAGTTGTGTCCCATGTATATTTAATACTTTCAGCGAAGAAAAAACGCAGCCCATTTATAAATACTGCACAACGTTAAATAGAGGAAAAATTATTATAAATAAAATAACGTTAGCCATTCTTATAGTATAACGCAAATTAGATTCAAAGCGTTTTCCTACAATAATCGGCCAAAAGTGTGAACTTAAATTGGGAAATATTTTTCAAAATAAGATTTTCTGCCATCCTTAAAAACTGGTCCCCCCCCCTACAAAAAATACGTTTTTAGCACCTGCCAGAAATTGATGCCCTGAATTCAAGCTTTAACGCTTCAAGATCTTTGTTAGAAATTCTTAGCGTACCTTTTCCCTTGATCCCTCTTAAACAGTTACGGCTATAGTATAAGAATTAGTTTACCGTTAGTTAAAGTTAGCCATTCTAATAGCCTATCGCAATTTGGATTCATAGCGTTTTCCTCCAATATTCGGCCAAAAGTGTAAACATATTTTCAAAAATTTTCGCCAATTTAAGATTTTCATCTATCCTCTAAAGCTGCCCCCCCCCCAAAAAAAAAACACGTGTTTTGCACTGCTAGAACTTGATACTCTGAATTCAAATTTTAACGCTTCAAGATATTTGTCAGAAATCGATAGCGTTCCATTACCCTTTTTCCCTTGATCCCTCTTAAACAGTTACGGCTATAAAGTAATTAGTTCACCATATTTTAACGTTAGCCATTCTAATAGCCTAACGCAAATTAGATTCGAAGTGTTTTCCTCGAATAGTCGGCCAAAAGTGAGATCTTATTTTCAAAAATTTTGCCAATTCAAGTTTTTTTGCCGTCCTCTAAAACTGTATTCCCCCCCCCCCAAAAAAAAATAAAACATGTTTTTAGCACTGCAAGAAATTGATACACTAAATTTAAATTTTAACGCTCAAGATCTTTGTCAGAAATCGTTAGCGTTCCAATAACCTTTACCCTTGATCCTTCTTAAACAGTTACGGCTATAAAGTAAGTATTAGATTACCGTTAGTTAACGTTAGCCATTCTAATAGCCTATCGCAAATTGGAGTCAAAGCGTTTTCCTCCATTATTTGCCCAAAAGTGAGAACTTATTTTCAAAAACTTTCGTCAATTTAAGATCTTTTGCCATCCTTTAAAACTGTTCCCCCCCCCAAAAAAAAACCACGTTTTTATCACTGCAAGAAATTGGTACTCTGAATTAAAGTTTTAAAGCTTCAATATATTTGACAGAAATCGTTAGCGTTCCAATACCCTTTTACCCTTGATACCTCTTAAACAGTTACGGCTATAGAATAAGAATTTGTTTACCGTTAGTTGACGTTAGCGTAACGCAAATTAAATTCAAAGCGTTTTCCTTCAATAGTCTGCCAAAAGTGTGAACTTATTTTCAAAAACTTTCGCCAATTTAAGATTTTCAGCTATCCTCTAAAACTGTCCCCCCCCCCCTAAAAAAACACGTATTTAGCACTGCAAGAAATTAATATTCTGAATTCAAATTTAAACACTTAAAGATCTTTGTCAAAAATCGCTAGCGTTCCTATACCCTTTTTCCCTTGATCCCTCTTAAGCAGTTACAGCTATAAAATAAGAATTAGTTTACCATTAGTTAATCTTAGCCATATAGACTAACGCAAATTGGTATTAAAGCGTTTTCCTCCAATCGCCGGCCAAAAGTGTGAACTTATTTTCATAAACTTTCGCCAATTTAAGATCTTCAGCTATCCTTAAAAACTGTTTCCCCTCCCCCCCAAAAATTTTTTAGCTCTGCAAGAAATTGATACTCTGAATTCAAATTTTAACGCTCTAAGTTCTTAGTCAGAAATCGTTAGCGTTCCCATACCCTTTTATCCATGATCCCTTTTGAACAATTACGGCTACAAAATAATTAGTTTACCATTTGTTAACGTTAGCCATTCTAATAACCCAACGCAAATTAGATTCCGTTTTCCTCCAATAAGCGGCCAAAAGTGTGATCTTATTTTCAAAAACTTCCGCCAATTTAAGATCTTCAGCTATCCTTAAAAATTGTTCCCCCCCCCCCACCAAAAAAAAACATGTTTCTCACGCTGCAAGAAATTGATTCTCTGAAGTCAAATTTTAACGCTTCAAGATCTTTCTCAGAAATCGTTTGCGTTCCAATACCCTTTTTCCATTGATCCTTCTTAAGCAGTTACGGGTATACGATAATTAGTTCACCATTTTTTTACGTTAGCCATTCTAATAGTATCGCAAATTAGATTCAAAGTATTTTCCACGAATAGTAGGCCAAAAGTAATATCTTCTTTTCAAAACTTTTCGCCAATTAAAGATCTTGTCATCCTCAAAAGCTGTTTCCCCTCCCCCCCAAAAAAACGCGTTTTTCTCACTGCTAGAGATTGATAGTCTGAATTCAATTTTTAACGCTTCAAGATCTTAGTCAGAAATTGTTAGCGTTCCTTTACCCTTGATCCCTCTTAAACAGTTATGGCTATAAAATAAGAATTAGTTTACCGTAAGTTAACGTTAGCCTAACGCAAATTAGATTCAAAGCGTTTTCCTCCAATAGTAGGCCAAAAGTGTAAACTTATTTTCAAAAACTTTCCCGAATTTAAGATCTTTAGCCATCCTCAAAAACTGTTTCCCCCCATATCTTGAAAAACACCTTTGTAGCACTGCCAGAAATTGATACTCTGAATTTAAATTTTAACGCTTCAAGATCTTAGTCAGAATACCCTCTTAACTTTAATTCTTCAAATCACTTGATTTTTGAGAGGGTGTGTTTCCTGTTTTTCAGTGGCGTGATCTAAAGCCAAGAATATAAATTCAGCCGCTAATACAGGTCACAGTCAGTTTTACAGGGCGGACCCATTCATCTATCCTGAGATCGTGATTTGTCATGACCTTAAACAGAGTGCGATCTATCTCATTATTCAGCACCCCCCAGAGATATTGATTTGTTATGGGGTTTTATGTAACTTCTCACGAATGATGCTATATAATGTTTTTTAACTAACATATATTATTTTTCAGCAGCAAAATTGAATTATTGAAGTCAGAGAATGCCTGCAAATTTCCACCTTTTTTAATTTTTAAAGGTAAGTAATGTAAACTGGAAAAGTCAGTTTTTAATCGTTTCATTAAAATAAATTATATGTATCTATATATATATATATAATATCCCCTCCCCCGAAAAATGCATTTTCTAAATAAAATATAATTGGTTTAAATCAGATATATTATCACGAACTCAGAAAATAATTGCATTTGATAACTTGAGTGAAATAATATTAAGTTTTGTCCCATGTATGTTTAATTCTTTCAGCGAAGAAAAAACGCAGCCCATTTATAAATACTGCACAACGTTAAATAGAGGAAAAATTATTATAAATAAAATAACGTTAGCCATTCTTATAGTATAACGCAAATTGGATTCAAAGCGTTTTCCTCCAATTGTCGGCCAAAAGTGTGAACTTATTTTGAAAAATATTTCCCAATTTAAGATCTTCAGCCGTCCTCAAAAACTGTTCCCCCCCCCCCCAAAAAAAAAACCAAACATGTTTTTAGCACTGCAAGAAATCGATACTCTGAAGTCAATTTTTAACGCTTTAAGATCTTTGTCAGAAATCGTTAGCGTTCCAATTCCCTATTTCCTTACATTAATTCTTCAAATCACTGTTTTTCAGTGTCGTGATCTAAGGCCAAGAGCATAAATTCAGCCACTAATACAGGTCACAGTCAGTTTTACAGGGCGGACCCATTCATCTATCCTGAGATCGTGATTTGTCATGACCTTAAACAGAGTGCGATCTATCTCATTATTCAGCAACCCCCAGAGATATTGATTTGTTATGGGGTTTTATGTAACTTCTCACGAATGATGCTATATAATATTTTTTAACTAACATATATTATTTTTATTAGCAAAATTGAATTATTGAAGTCAGAGAATGCCTGCAAATTTCCACCGTTTTTAATTTTTAAAGGTAAGTAATGTAAACTGGAAAAGTCAGTTTTTAATCGTTTCATTAAAATAAATTATATGTATCTATATATATATATATAATATCCCCTCCCCCGAAAAATGCATTTTCTAAATAAAATATAATTGGTTTAAATCAGATATATTATCACGAACTCAGAAAATAATTGCATTTGATAACTTGAGTGAAATAATATTAAGTTTTGTCCCATGTATGTTTAATTCTTTCAGCGAAGAAAAAATGTAGCCCATTTATAAATACTGCACAACATTAAATAGAGAAAAAATTATTATAAATAAAATAACATTAGCCATTCTAATAGCCTAACGCAAATTGGATTCAAAGCGTTTTCCTCCAATTGTCGGCCAAAAGTGTGAACTTATTTTCAAAAATTTCTGCCAATTTAAGATCTTCAGCCGTCCTCAAAAACTGTTCCCCCCCCCCCCAAAAAAAAAACCAAACATGTTTTTAGCACTGCAAGAAATCGATACTCTGAAGTCAAATTTTAACGTTTCAAGATCTTTGTCAGAAATCGTTGGCGTTCCAATATCCTTTACCCTTGATCCCTCTTAAACAGTTCAGGCTATAAAATAAGTATTAGTTTACAGTTAGTTAACGTTGGCCATTCTAATAGCCTAACGCAAATTAGATTCGAAGCGTTTCCCTCCAATAGTCGTCCAAAAGTGTGAACATATTTTCAAAAACTTTCGCCAATTTAAGCTCAACTTAAGTAATCTTTTGCTTATGAAATCGTTATATTATCCTAAAATCGGTTGCTTAAATTATTATACTGTTACATATTCCTCCTGTAATGATAAATAAATGGAAAAAAAAATTCAGTCGTTAAGAAGTTTTACTTTTCTTTCCCGAAAAGTTAGAATTTCATATAAAATTTTTGTTTGCCTATTTTGACTAAGCATATGTTTCATTACCTCGATACCATAATAATTTTAGCTAAAAACAAGGTTTGAAAAATTTTGATCCATAACACTGAAATAGTTTACCATCGCACATTAGCCCACTAAAGAGTGTAGTAACCCGTCACCTACCGACTTGTTATGGCTATAGTCACTTTTTTAACATTTAGTTAAATTTTACGATAGATCCCGATACTTTAAATACTGCCCAAGACTTGCTTGCCTGTTGAAGATTATAGTTTCGTGTACCAACAGATTCAATTAATGTTTATTAGTTCAGCGTCCTCCTTCCCCCCAATAAAAAAACGCTTTATCTTATGGTGAACGAAAACAAAGTTAATTTTATGCCTTAAATTGTTAGCCCACATAAATATTTGTTATATTTTTATCTGTAATCCTCAAGTTCCAATTTTGCTTGTGAAGGTTAGCCCAATACCTTGCAGATTCCCTCCATTCCCCCTCCCCAAAAAAGTGGAATTTTGCCCCTAAGCGTTATTCTATTGTGGATAATCATTAGCCTTCTAAATATTTTTAACCCCTTCTAGAATATTGCCTGAAACACGTTTTAGCTGTGATCACAAAGTTTGCCAGGGGAAAAGTCTTGGGGCTCCCAGAGTATAAAAAAAACCCCAAAATATTTTTCAGTTAAATAGATATTTTATTACTTATAGGTATCTGATTTCAAAGGTTTGTGTGTCCCTGAGAGTCTAGCTACGCTACTGATACTACCGTCAACAAACTGAATATGTTTGATAGTCCACACTCCAAGAGCAATTATCTAAATAAAAATAAAGTAAAATGAATGACTTTAGCTAACTCATTGAGCTAGAACCCCAAATTTGAAATATTGTCCCAACGCTCTCTGAAAAAAGTAATCTATTACAGATTTTAGCAAACTTTTTGAGCTTTAATCTTGAAACTCAAAACTGAGCAGCAAGACATGCCCATGATGAGAAGCTTACCAAAACGTACCAATTTTCTTGCTGGAAGAAAATGAAATGCCGTACCTTATGACGTGATCTATAACAGTGAATGTTGATTTTAATAGTAATTTGTCATTTGGGCGATAGAAATTTTGCTGGTCTCACACCCTTATTAGCCCTAACTTGTAGGATAAGGCGTTTTTAGTGTCTGTTGTAAAAGTCTTTTATTATATGTGATATCTAACTTGAGCAATTTTTTCTTCTTTTTTTTTAATTAAAAATCTTCCGCTTTCAAAAACTCAAATTAAATGAAAGAAAAATGGGAGAAAAAGGTACTAAACACATGTCTCGGTGAATTATTTAGCTTAAAAAAATTATTGGATACTGTAGAATATTTTCAACAGTACGGATGGCAGGTAAAATATATTTATTGCTACAAATATGTGAAGAGGGAACAAATATTTTACTTAGCCAAATTTAATGCTAACTAAAATAATATATCGCAACCAATATTGTAAAGTTTTTGCTAGATGAAAATAAAATAAAATGCCATACATTTTGACGTCATAGATAACACTGAATGCTGATTTTAATAGTAATTTGACATTTGGGAAAATAACTATATGATTTTATGGATTTATGCCTGTTATACTAATAGGAATAGATATATGCTCAACAAAAAGTTGCATTCTTTTTTTAATGCATGGCTGTAACTTTAAAAGTGTCAGTAGAATTTTTCCTTTGTTAAGAAGAGTATTACTTAGCCATTAGTCGTACTTACATTGTTTTATAAAAATAAGGAGTTAAAATTGTAAGAAAGAAGCGATATTCGTTTATTGCTTTTTCGTATTGGTACTAGTAATTAGTATTAATCTTTTTTGTATAATATTGCTCACTTAAATACCAAGAAACAAATGTATGTAAAAAAAATTTTTTTGCCGAAATAGCTGAAGGGTATAGTAGTTTTTTTAACTCGATTTAAACATAAAATTTTTGAATCTTCAATATTACCGTTTTGACGGTGGCCTGGAAATTAGTTGTAATAGCGGAATTCACTCAATAAACCCAACTAGCAGGGCCTGACTGTCGCCTAGGCCCAATAGGCATGGGCCTAGGGCCCACAATTTCTGAGGGGACTCAAAAATTAGTAAAAAGTCTAATGAAAGATGGGCTAGCTTTGGGTTGGTTTAAGTACTAAATAAAAAATAATTATAGCTTACAATAAAGAATAATTCAGCTTAACAGTGACTTTTAGCAAAAATCACTGATTTTAATTGTTTGCGTCACCAAGCTATTTTTATTTAGACATAACATCATTTTGTCGTTTTTATATTTTGCTTTAATTTATAGATAGGTAAACTTTATCTTAGAAAAATAATATTCAAGTGTCTGCTTTCAAAATTTCTCAGAATGTGTCTCTTGAATCACGCAGTTCAATAGATTCATTTTTATTGCTAGGACTACTCTTCAGTAATTTAATTTCAAAACATTTTGTAAGGGGCCCGGAAAATTTGGTGGGCCTTGGGCCTGAATTTGTCTTGATCGGTCCCTGCCAGCTAGTTATATCAAGTTTTCACTGAATGTCAGCATACTATTTCATTATCTTTCTATCGTCTTTTGCGTTATGCAGCTCCATTTACAAATACCTCTAGAATCATTGATATAGAACAGCAGTGCGTAAAAATCTGATGTTATGTTTAATAAATATATTTAGATTATTCTATTTTTCATTTTGTTTTTAAAAGTTTTTGTTTTAGAATAGAATTTTACTGGTCTCACACCCTTATAAACCCTAATTTCCGTCATAGTGTCACTCATAGTGTCTGTTGTAAAAGTCTTTTATTGTATGTGATAGCTAACTTGAGGAACTTTTTTTTTTGTAGTTAAGAAACAACCGTTGCAAAAACTGAAATTAAATGACAGAAAAATGAGGGGAAAAATATTACAAATATGTCTCGGTGAATTAATTATATTAAGCTTAAAAAATTATTGGACACTAGAATATTTTTAACAGCACGAATGACAATATATTTATTGCCACAAATATGTTTGGACGGATACAAATATTTTGCTAAGTCAAGTTTAGTGCTAATTAAAATAATATTTTACAACCAATGTAGTACATCGTTTTCAAGACATAAGCTGGGTGCTAAGAACTACTGCAATCTTTTTTGTATTTTTAAAAAATGAAACTAAAGAGAGCTTGGTTTCTTGTATAAGCATTACTCATACTCATTCGCCCATTTGTAAGTAACAATCTGAGAGGACAAATCTATGTCGAGAGAGTTAATCCCCTTTTCCGTGTTGCAAAGATAGTCACATGATACATGAGCGATTTTTCCTCGAGTCAGCCTTATTCCCATCCTTTTACTAAGTAAGTGGATTGCTGAGATATGTTTAAAATTATAAAATGGTAGCAGACTGCTGTGCTTTTGGAGGTGGATAATTATTAAAAAAAAAGGAGATTTTATCTTTCGCAAGCTTTATTTTAGATATTTAATGTTAATTTCTAGACATTTTATTGCAATTTGTGTGCTGCCACGAGCCGTTTTGGGAAGAAAAAAATTAAGTTTTTATTCTGTACAATTGCTATTAATTTCTATCTATTTATTTATTTTAATTTAAAAATTATAATTTAAAAATTATAATTTAATTAACATTTGAAAGCATCTTCAATACAATTAAATGTTATAATGGTACAAAAAAATTAGGAATTTATTACTGCTTTTTCGATAAAGCACGTGCTCTATAATCGGTGTATTACTTTCACACCAATATATTGTAAACAATTTGTGTTTTTTTTCCGTATTTTAAAATTTATAATTGCTAAATAGCTATATAGTATATTTATTTCATGATTTAAATTGAAAGTTTTAAAAAAACATTTCGTAGAGAATTTAATTAGAAACTTCAATTTGTACTATATATAATGCATAGATTTCTGGATCGAAAATTTAAATTATCTTTTAATAAATTTCGTCAATACATAAAATTTTTAAGCAGAAAAATGTTTTTTTTTATTATTTAGGAAAAAAAATTGTGCTCTAGTTGAGCCTGCGACAAATTGCCGTTGCGACCGAGGTGTGCCAGTGACGATTTGTGCGAGCGACAAATTGTGCCCAAGATGAATTGTATCACGACCCATTGTCCTATGGCGAATTGACGCGATTCACGTTATCTCACTAAAAGTACAAACATAGTTAGTTCTAATACTCCATTTCTATTTGGCACTACAATCGGACAATTTGCAGTAAAGAGAGAGAGAGAGCTGTGCACAAAATTAGGTTTTGAAATATTTGTTCACGCATTCATTAAGAATACGCTTCATGAAATTACCGGACTGAACGTTTTGATTTTTTTTATGTAATTAATAAAATAAATCTTGATGACACATATCATGCAATTTTTAGATTTCTGTTTTTTTTTTTTTTTTTTTTTTTTTTTTAGATTTCTGCTAGGAATGAGGGTAAATACTTCGATCTAAATTGCCTGCCCTTCCAAGTAAAGAACCTTTCAATTTCGCAGATAAGACTGAATTTTCAAAGTTTATTTCTTATTTCGATTTTCCTGTAGGCTAAATATTTTAGGACCGGCATTGAACTGTTGACAACTATCAATGTTCAACTTCGTAGTCCTATAATAATAAACCCAACCTAGAAGACAAGATGAAGCATTTAGACTAACTAGACTTCGTGGAAGACTTGCTGATGAAAAGTATTCTCATTTGAGTCGTATCGAGAATAAAATCACGAAATAATACCATGGTTAAACAGATGGCAGCTCCTAACCCATGTGGATATATTATAACTCTACCGAGGATACTATACTGTACTGATACAACTACTGTCTACCACAGTACTGTAGAAAACGACATCCTTGAACTTTAATTTGTATCGATGAGATTTTACAACGCTATATGTAAATATATCATTGAGAGGCTTAAGCGTTTAATCCATTAAACCATCCACTGCTCTCCGGTAGACATTTTATAACAGATATGGAACACTTTTGAATTATTAACTTTATCTAACTACTGTTACTAACTACTACTGTTATATTGATCAAAACTCAGCATCAGCTAGGGTCCGAATAGTTGCATTCTTCTATTATTACATTTTGATGAAGGTTAGATAATATGTACGTCAATACTCAGATAAAATAATTGTAATAATTACGTCAAAAATTTTATGTACTTTTTATGTAAGTAAAATTTATGGGTTGTGTGTGTCTTTATTGCCGTGACCAAGATTACAATTTACAATGGACGACTGTCTTTGGAGAAATTCTTTAGGTAAGATTTTTGTTAAATTTTAATAGATCATTCGATTTTCATCGTTCGGAAACATTTCGATTTCCAAATTAATTATAATAATAACGTTGTAAGCAAGTTTTGCAAATAGATTTAGTCATTACACGTTTACAGAAAACTATAACTTATAATTTAATTTTTATATAATTGTTTAACATTTCAAAATAATTCCTTCGATAAGATTTCTAGAAAGAAATTCTTTTCAAATGATACCAAAAAAGTTTTGTTCAACCATTTTTTTCCATATAATAAATGTAGCGTACGTTTGCCATGCAATTCTCTACAATAAAATAATCGCATCGCTTGAATTAAAAGCACTAGCAAAAAAAATAAATGGTTAAACTGAATTATTAATTTTATTCAGATAAGTGATTTGAAATAGTTCACGTATAATATAATATCTATAGTGCCTTGTCAGAAACAATTGTTTAAAATCTTTCTCAGCATATAGAAACTAAAAAAAATTGTATGATATGTAGGCCGTTTTTATTATGCAAATATTAATGAAGAGAAGATAATTTAATATTTCTATCGTAAATATATATAATATACTGAAGAAAAAAAAGTTAAGATTAATTTTTATATGTTAGTATTATTAATTCAATAATATACATAAAATCTATTTTAATAAATATACATAGCGATGTAGCATAAAATCCTCCATGAAATAAACTAAATCATGAAATATTTAATATCAACTTTTACAACATAATCTAGTTCTTGTTTTCTAATTCCTACCACACAATAGTAACAGAATCCAATGTGTAAAAAATGATAAATATTCTAAAATCGAAAACTTTAAATTAATTTACTTTCTTTATTGTTTCGTCATTTTAATAAGCAACGCATATTTATAGGAAAAGATATAATTCTTACTGGAGAACTGAGTAGAATCAAACATACTTCTTAAAGCATAATGAATCAAAACAAAAAATCTCTTTAGCATGTAGAGTAATAAATTAGTACACAGTCTCTTAAGTATTCAAACTTTTATTAAGTTTCGTTATGGCATAACAGGATATTAAACTGTATGAAATAATTTTCATAGTGCAAAAGGTAGAAAATTTCTTTTATTATAATTCTATACTTAATAGTATCTACATCAAAAATTTCAGACAAAAAAAGAACATTTTTTTGAATAGATTAATTAAAATTTTTTTTAATTGTCTGAAAGATGATCAATCATCTTTGATTTGAATACATCCAAGTTAAAACGAGAAAGTAATGTAAGCAACCCATCTTTATTCAAATACTCTTATGTCTGATAAAGACATATTTAATTTAATTTTATGACCGTCGACGAACTGCCGACCCAGGTTTTTTGCTACCATGATTCAGAATTTGACAAATCGATTACTATACAACTTTTTTAACCATTGTCTGAGTTTAAAAATTAAAAACCATGAAAAAACCCAAATTGAATAATTATTTCTTTTAAAGTAATTAAGCAGATGTGCTCCAGGAAAATGCCAACATGAGCTTTTTTGGAAAGTCCGATAATTTTCAAAGGACAATATAGTGATCTCGCTCTTCATTAGTGTTTCAGGATATAGACTTACCCTGATACATAGAAACTATTGCCTGCATGGAAACAACGGTAATTTTTACCAAAAAAACTTTTTATATACATTATAAGCGTCGTTGTACAGCCGATCCGATTTTAATGTTAAACTTCGCAGTAATGTAATATTGGTGACAAAAGAAACTTCTGTATAAAGAATTGACGAAAATTTTTCTCTCGTGGAGGACTTTTTGATGGAAGTAAACCGCATTTGTGTTACATGGAGAGGAAATTTCGTATGGCTTGCCTATCATCAAGGCGATTCTAATTCAAGATCCGTCTACCATTGAGGATATTTTACGCCAGCACTGTGGCCGATGCAGAATTATTATCGACCAGCCACCTGTGGGACTTGAACCCGGTTCACCTCATTTGAAGGTAAGCAAACCAAGCCACCACACGCTTAATATATAATAATTTTTTTTCTTCTTTCGAGTAAAACTAAGGAGAGCTATGGTGACATATTTTAATTTATTACTCTCTAAAATTGGACTCGCGCATTGGAATTGGTCCATCCTCTCCATTATTTGTCAGATTTCGATAGAATTTTGTTTTATTCTTCGCTTAATTAAATTGTGCAATTGAATTCGGAGAGGTCAACAATAACAACGTGGTGAGATTTTTCAGAGAATATATTACAACTATTAGATCATCGTTTATAGTTCCAAATTAACAAACAATGTCTTGAACGCAGAGAAAATTTCTTAGTATGCGGTTTGCATGTGCGATCACGTCCTGCAGTGGACTGCTCATTAAGACACGGTTCTCAGCAGATCACTAGCTGCAGTAAGTGAGCGGATGAGTGACCGCTTGGATCACTCTGAATAGGGACCTAAGGTGTGCGGTATTGGTCCTAGTTAAACTGTTACCATAAAGTGCCCAACTTCACATGCAAGTCTTCGGGCTACCGAAGCGGTGAAATTCCCGCTGCAGAGGATCAAAATTGTGATGGTATGGATCATACACAGGGATGCTTCTCAGCCCGTTGCCAATAGCCCATTGTGCAGTTTTTGCGAAGTTAATGAAATACCTACCTACCGACTCTCGCACCTCTACTCTGCCCAACATGCATCAATCAATCGCTTCATCAATTGTCTTAAGAGCCAATCCAAGTTAATGCGGCTTACGCACCGAAAAAAAGAAGAGCCTGTTGGGCAAGTTTTCCGCAGGAAAATTGTTCATCAAATTTATATTCTCTTTTTACCACGCAAACCGTGTTCAATTAGAATTTCTTTAAACGAAATGCTTTGTACTGGAGAGTAGATTTATCCACGCAAATCTTTCCTACTTCTTTGACGTAATTTCAAGCATTAAAAATCGAACCTAAATTAAATTTTACCAATCGGGAGGATCTCATTCGCCTCTTCTAGTTTTCATTTACGAATTCTCGCATAAAGTAAGGATGGTTCTTAGAGAAATTGTGATTGGAGTGAAACGTTTTTGATTTATTTCTACAGAAATAGGTAGTAGAAAGCGTTATTGTGAAAGATGTTGGAACAATTGATTAATTGATAGTAAACAGTAATCCACATCATTTTTGTTGGACAGTTGCTTGTTTGTCTGAAAAGTAACCAAAGAATAACTTCGCGACATCGAAGATACGTCAGAAATAAAGGTTGAACTCGTGTTTTTTTCTCTATTTTTATGTGAAATATTTAAGAAGTTGACTTTCATTATTAATGTGTTGGATGAATTGCTGTTCAGCTTGAAAATTTCGGCTTATATTTTGTAAGTTAACTTCTTCAATGCATGTTTTTTTGTTCAGCTAGTTAAGTGATATAGCCTGTCTTAGTAGTCTTTTAAATTGTTTAGTTTTCTTTCAGTTTATTTTTTTATTTCATGGTTTGTTTTTTCATATTTCAGCTTTATTTTTGTCGTAAAATAAATTTACCGAAAGCTAAGAATCTTCCATACTGGTGCAGTTAGAATTCACATCTATGAATATTGTAATTCCAGTTTTTCTTCTGCTTTATAATTTTTTTTAAAAATAAAATTTCACTCTTAGTTTTATAAGAATTTTCCTTATTAAAAAAAATTAAGATGAAATGAACTCAGAGTCCAGCTCAAATTGCTCTGAGGAGAGTATAGTTTATTGTAGGCTGTATGTAAGTACTCTTAGTATAAGCTCCTAGCAAACTTAACCTTTAAGTAATGTTTATAGTGCAATGTGTTTTGTTATATCCCTGTAAAATGGTTTATTATGTTATTAAAATAGGTTGCAACAAGCAAATACAAATTAAGAAAAGTAGTAATTAGGAAGAATTTAAACAGGACGAACATTGAAACTCTTAATTATATAAATGCAATCTTAAACTAGGCATGCTGATTATAAGAGAAATAAAAACCAACCAGGCTCACTTATTGGTAGATGTTAGCTCCCGGTCATTTTTGTTCTAAATCTTTAAAATTCTGCTTCGTCTATCTGTCCGTCTTTTTATTCATTAAAAATATTAGTAAAACTGTTTTCATTAATTTGAAAATAGTGAAAAATTTTATCACAGTTCAGGGCTGATTGTGCTCCGGAAAAAATCCGGATTTCCGGATATCGAAGGTCCAGACGTTTCAAAAAATTATTGATCACAGAAGTTTCCGGAAATCAAATTTTCAAAGGATGAACTTAAAAACACAGTTTATTTTATTTGTTTGTAAGGGAGAGCACAGAGAGATACTTTATAGGCTTATATTCATGATTAATATTAATTTATTTTTATCAGTAAATAGTTGTTATAATCATAAACTCAAGAAAGAAAGACATATTTGTAAATTTTAATTATTTCTCCAGGTTATCATGGGTATGTGTAAATGGTATAGGTATGTGTAAAATTTTAAATATATTTTAAGTAAACTAAGAAATATTGAGAAAAAGGAAAAAAAAACCTAGTTTAAATTTTTTTCAATTTAAACCGTTTTTTTTTAACTCGAGAAATTTTCCGGAATTTTGACTTGGGCTCACAATCACCCCTGACAGTTATTTATAAGTAATTGATAATTATTAAAAAATTTAAAAGCATTCAAGTTTGAAACTTTTTTGCGAACTATTTCTTGTCTATTTCAGTCTTACTGCTTTTGGGCACTAACAACTATTGTATCATATTGCTACACTTATTTTGTTTTCATTATGGATTGTAATTATGCAGATAATGAATGTAGAAAATTCATTCTCATGGTTAATTTAATTGTGATAATGTGCATGGACTTGTGCTTTGACTATGAATAAATATATTTGGGAGATTTCTGAATCCTGATCTGTGGCAGAATAATGGCAACTCGTAGCCAATCCTGGGCAAACCTCTACTTTTTTTTCTTTTAAATATTTCCACAAAAAATCATTTGGTGCCTTGGCCTTTGTTGTTGGTGTGGCAGATCACAATATGAAAATATTCCTAACATATTTGTGACCTGTAGGCAAATTAAGCTTAGGAGACAAACAATGTGATAAACTATGAATATTATGAATAAAACTTTTAACCAATAACCTTATTTTTAATAGTAAAGTTTAACTTGGTAACCTGTGGCAGTTGACTGCTGACAGTTTAATAAAACCTGTATTTTTTTTATTTTATTTATTCAAGATTTTTTTTCTTCAAAAGTTCAGCTTAATGGAGTTTTTTTTTAACCAAAAAACCAGGTTTTTCATCAAAAACCTGGACTTTTTTTTTTCCATTCAGAAATAGTTAAAATTTCTGTTCCTGAGTGACCGACAAAATTTGCTTCGAATGTAAAAGTTAAATATATTTGGTAATTATTTATAATTTGTTTTCTTACAATGGCGGGAATGAAAAATTTTTGGGAGATTTTAAATTTCTATGCTTTTATTTTTATTTCTTAATGACAGATTGTTACTTAAAATTATATCCAAACCAAAAATAAATTCCCAAAGTTTTTTTTAATTGTATTTATACAGATTTAGTTCCTGAGTAAAATTTTAAATTATATTTCAGGTTAATTTACAAATAGTTTTTTGTTTAAACGGCAATAATTCACAATTATTTCGCTTTTGAAGTAAAACTTATTGCTCTGTTTCAGTAAGTTTAGAAAAAACTTACCTTTGAAAGAACCTTTACCCTTGTTTCAAGTGGGCCCACTCAAAAACCGTTGGCTGTCAGATGATTTTGTGACATTTGAGTGTGGTGCAATTGCTATTTAACTAAGCTTTCTATCGAAGCAAGAATTGTCCCTGAAGCATTACATCATTCAAACTTTATTTTTTGTTTGTAAAAATTTGATGTTAACTTGATACAGTTCTTTCTTAGCCAAAGTAGAACAGAAAGCAGTAAAGCACTTGTCTTACTCTTATTGTAAGGTTTGTAAATGTTGACATTTTTTATATGCATATTGGAGTTTTATAGTAGTTCTTTCATTCTTGGGATATTTTTGAATACAGAGTCATCATCAAAATCTCAAGTAGCTTTCATAACGTTTATAATACTTGTTTGCTGTTTATCAAAATCTTGAGCGGCTTTCATAAAGTTTAATGTTTGTTGGTCCGTGAAGGGAGGGGGTAGTCAGAGATAACTTTTTAAAGAAATTCATAGAATTGTGATAAAAACTGTAAATGCAAGTTTATGTTTTAAATGAATGTATTTTTCTGAAAAATGTAAATCTTGTGGTTTTCTAAACTATGCATCTTAGTATTATTATGCAACCACTACTATGCATATTTTCCCTTACAAAACATTTAACATAAAAAAGAAAGTTCTAATGTAAAAGTAACTAATATTTTGTGTAAAATGTATCTACTTGGTTGTTTTATTACATTTTATATGCCTGTTGATTTAGGATAGTTGTATAGCAGGTGTGTCCAACTGGCGGGCCGCGAACTAAATTATATTGGTTGTCATTTTTTGCGGACAATTTTTGTAAAAAATCTACATGGGTTTAAAATACTTTTCTCGTTAATAAAAACCTAATTTCTTCGTTTCTGTGAAATTCAACATAACAGCAGTGCAAAAAAAATTTTTTCTCAGGTTTTGCATCCAAGAAAATATTTATTTAAATACAAAAATAATTGTGTATGTTGCACTTTTTATTTCATTTTTTTGTATTTTGTGAATATAATTTAGCATGTAAATATCAGAAATTTTATCAAAGAAATTCTTATGGAATTAACTTTTTGAAACCACTCATTTAAGACGAAAATATTTACACACACATTTGTAAATTTTAAATGTAAATATTTATTCTCTAGTGGTTGCAGAAGACAAACCTTAATTTTTTCATTGAACATTTGGTGTGCTACTATGTAAGTTTTAATACCAACCTTTTCAAAGTTTTATATCTTAACAATTAGATGTCTGTTGCACATTAATTGTTTAATACATAGGTGTTCATTAAAGTTATTTAATATTGTTAAAAATATTATTGACAAATATATTAAAAATCTACTTCTTATTTTAATTTGTAATTCAATACTTTTGTTTTGTACAACTTGGTAAAAATATGACAGTAATATTTAATATTCCTTCAAACATAAAGAGTCCTACATAAAATTTTGAGAAAGTTGCAGCCCGCCATTTGATTTGTGTTTTTATTGTGGCCCCCAGCCTCATGTAAGTTGTACAATGTTAATTTCCCCAAAATTAATGCAAGTAATTCTTATAGAAAACCTAACCTCAATGAAATATTGTAAATCATCAATAAAAAAATATTGAAGATTTTATTTAAATATTGTGAATTTGTTATTGATTCTTAAGCTATACAGTTAACGTTAGTGTATAAGAAAATAGATATGGTAAATGACCTAAGCAAATTTGCTGTTATTCTCATTCTTTAGTCATAATTTTTATTCGCTATTTTGCATATTTGTGGCTAAATTTTGTTCATATCATGCTTAATTTACCCCTTAATGACGACATGGATGGTTATAGCTAGTTAATCTTCAAAAAATAAAAAGTCCTGCAACTGAAAATTGTATGATTTTTTATTTAGGTCAATCAGCATTAAATTAATTTTATTTTTAAATGATATTTATTGTTCGTGACTCATATTTTCTTTTCTATAAAACATAAAATCGATTTTTGTTGTACAATGTTACAGATTACATTACTTTAAAAAAAAAAATTGATTGACTATGTGAACAAAATCAGGAACTGTTCAAAATTTTTCTGAAATATGATTCCCTTTTTAATTACCTGAAATTTCAGCTGATCTTCTGTCTTATTCTTTTCATTGGTAATACCTTATTGTACAAATTCAAGTCTTGCAAAACAGGCTGTTTCACACTATTCAAGGGTTGAAAAAAGTTTTTTCTTTAAAAAAAAAAAATCTCTTGGAATTTTTTTTTGTAACTCTAGGTTCAACTCAACTCAACAAAGTTAATTTCGCTGAACCTCTTTTTAATTTGGAAGAGGCAAAAGGCCTTTTTTGAATTTCTTTTTCTTAAAATAATTTACTCCTTTAAAAGTTCATGATCAGATACAGTTCTATAGCTCAAACAATTCCTATGTTAAAATGTCTTCCTCTAAGACTTTACAGCTTTTTGAAAGCCAAGGCCATTCTAATCAATTTCTGCCATCTGAACCTATTAAGCACAGTAATTCTCCGGTTTGTCTTGTAATAAAACCAAAAAAATTTTTTGTCTATGGCCTAAATGTTTTTTTTATTTTTTTTTTTTTATAAGCCACTTGCAATTTAACTTGGTATTGTTCAGAATAAGAAAAATTATTGCTTGTTCAGATACAAAACTGGATCTTTCAATGAAAGTTACAGCTAATGAACAATTATGCCTATACAGTGTGACTTCAGATTTAAAGGTCTATATTTATCCAATTACACTATTCTACAGCTATAGTCCAAAATTGGAGTCTTGGTACTAGTAGAATGATAATGGGCTATTAATTGCTAGGGAAAGAACGCTTAATTGCGCATTTGTGACTTGACGAATCGATATTATAAGAATAGGAACAATTGGTCATTAAAGGTTTTATTTGATCAACCTATGAGGAGTTTGAACGTTGAAAATAAAGGTACTATATATTGCGATAGGTAGTTTTATTTGTTTTTATGTAAGATCCTTTTTTCACATCACAGTTTAGGAAATAGCAAACAATATTCTGTTTTTATTTTTTATGTTTGTTGATGAAAAGTTATCAATTGTGTGCAAATAGTGTTAAAAGGTTTAAATCTGATTATAAATTACTATTTTCTTTTAGAAAATGAATAATAAGATTTCCCTAACTGGTTAAATTTTCATGAAAATTTAACCATCTTACATTGCATTTTTTTAATTTATTATCAATGTATTTGCAGTTATTTTTAATTTAAATTTTGTTTGAAATGTATTGCGTAACAAAATTTGTTTTTTAAGCATGCACATTGTTTAACTTTTAAAATAACAAAATCTAAATTTTCACCGGTAAGTTATAATGTGCGTAGATCCTAACTATAATTACTGTAAAGTTATATGCTATTAGTTTAATTAGATTGCGATCGTAAATTGTTTAATATCAAATATTAATGTTTAAATATTTACAATTTATCTAAGATTACTATTATAATTTTTTTTTTTTTTACGTTTCATCTGGGAAAGTTTTTTTTTGTTGCTTTTTTTCCAGTATTTTTTCAACCTTAAACCAAAAATTTGCTTGCCAATTTTAAACATTTACTTATTTTTTTAGGGGAGACGGTTGACTTGTGCCCTAAAATCTACCCGTGGTTTTTAAAGCATATTTTGAAAAAAAATAACGTTATACTGCTTCACGTGTACAGTATCCAGTTTTCTTGTTAGAAATAAGTTTTCCATTTCTGCTTATTCATATGAGTGTTGTAAAGGAACGAGTATTATTAGTTTCAAAGGGTTCCAGAAATAACGGTTGACTGCCCCCTTCGAGCAACGCGTGCAAGTTGAATTCTGCCAGTGAAATTGGCAAGCTAGCTGATTTAAATGAAAACCTTGCAAGAGATTTAGAAAGAGATGGCAATTAACTCACCCAAGATATAAATATAGATTACAAAATGAATAAGCTTTTTTTTTTCTTTTCGATTTGGCTTTTTCCCAAAGAACCTTGACATTGCTTAAATTGTCAATACTTAACAAATATTTAGTAATAACAGCGGAAAAAATGTGTTGTCTCGTATCCAAATTTTATTTGATCTGGCTTCTACTCAAAGAATCTTGACATTGCCACCTAAAAGAAGCATGAGAAAAATAAATCGAGTCTAGTAGGAACATTATTTTATTGAAAAAAATAAATCTGATGTAGTTGGAAAGTATAGTAATGGGGAAAATTAATCGGTTATAATAAAATATAGAAATGGGAAAAATAAATTAGTAATAGTAAAGTATGGTATGGGGAGAAATAAACCGGTTATTGTAAAATATAGTTTCAGAAAAAATAAATCGGTCATAATACAATATAGGAATAGAGATAATAAATAAATATAACTGTAATAAAGTACAGTAATGAGAAAAATAGATTGGTTATAATAAAGTAGAGAAATGGGAAAAATTAATCGGTCATAATAAAATATAGTAATAGGAAAATTAAATCATTTAAATGACGTCATCTTAATAAAGTAGGTAGAAAAGTGATCATACATCATGGCAAAGAAAAGAGCCCAAGTTGTTTGTGATTATGTGACTTGTTTACTTTTGGTTTCGGTTTTTATTTTTAATCAATATTTACAGCAGTTATTGCCAGGCATTATTTGAGAATTTTGTAATATTAATTGCTCATCACCCATTTATATTTCAGTATCATATTATATTATGTTACATTCAATCACCACGAGAGGGTCGTTGTGACTCAGGGGATAGAACTCTCGCATGCTAATGAGGTAACCTAGGTTCGAATTCCAACTGTAGCTTGTTGAAACAAATTCTGCACCCGCCGCGTACTGACCACGTTGTTAATCTGAAATATCCTCTGTGGTAGACGGATCATGGGTTTTTGTCGTCGGGCTAACTGCAGGAGGTTTTAGTCTCCATGCATAGCAAATGCTGGTTAGTACCATCAAAAAGGTTAGTTAGTCGCAATGATTGATCAAGGAGTTCCCTCGTCTTCTGGATTGAGTTAAAAATTACAAGGCAGGGAACCTTGATAGTCGTAAACTCATTGGGTGCGCTGTTCAACGCCAGTTAAAAAAAAAAAAAAAAATCGCGAGAAAGCCGCCGTGGCTCAGGAGATAGAGCGCTCGCCTCCCAATCAGGTGACCAAGGTTTCATTAACACACTTTAAAAAATATATTTTGTCCAAATATTCGACCAGTTCTAATCTAGGATTCTATTTACCTGAGATTGACATCAAATATTTGAACCCATTGTAGAAAAAGCATATTTTTTTTTCTTCTTTTCTCCAGACATTTATGTTTGATTTCGTAATTTATATTAATATTTGTCCTAATTAATTAAAATACTTTAGTTTGGACGCGCGCTCAAACTAATCAGGAAAATTTTAACGCATAAAAATTTAATCAGTAGTGCAAGATTTATTCAAAATGAATGTTTTTTTTTCTCTCTAAATAAATAAACAGTAGCAGATTGTAAATTGGACGAAACTTAAAATCAAATTTTTATTTCAAATTAAGTGAGCATGTGAAGCTTGTCGTCTACTTGGTAATTTTTTTTTATTTTGAAAATAGTTCAAAACTCGTGTTTAAGTAAATAAATTCAGCCTGATATACGTATTTGGAAAAAGTGGATATAGCTTAAAATGTATGTTTAAAAAAATTGTCTCAACTAAAAACACGTCTTTGAAAAGAAATAGGCATAGCTCAAAGTGAGTATTTAGGAAAATGAATGAATGTTATTCATTTCTCATACTCAAAATGAATATTATACTCAAAATGAATATTAGAAAAAAAAAATGGAAGTGACTTGAATTGTGCGTTTTTGAACTGTGTTCATATTTTTTACACGCGCATATCAAATAGTACTTTTTTTTCTTTTATGAAAAGTGCAATTTAAGCTATGGGCAAAACAAAAAGTTAACTGATGATGTGAAAAAGGGAATTATAGAAATGCAAGATAAGTTCGTAAAATTTTAATTTTGATTCGTAACATATTTAGCATCTGTGACATTGCATGAAGCATTTCATCTGGATTAGATATACAATTTTATTATTTTGATTAAATGAAGACTATTTTTCGTTGTCATGCCTCTGAGTACTGCGCTGCTTTTTTTTTTCTCTTCATTTATTTAAAACCCTGATATTTTTATGACGGGATAGCTTGGATGCTATCCAATCTACTATTCGCTTTTTTTTTTTCTGATGAGAAAGTGTGCGATGCGTAAAAGTCTATCATATGCCAACTGATATTGATGCCCCTCTCATTGTTTTTGTGGTGAGTTGCCTTTTACATATTGCATTTCAGTTGATATGTATTTTGCTGCATTGTTTTCTCACTAAGTAAAATCTAAAGAAAACGGTGAATATAATTCCATTTTTTTGTTTTAGGCATAAATAAATATAATAATTCTATTGATTTAAGTATGCCTCAATGCAATAAATGGTACGTATTATAATATTTGAGATATGCCTGTAGTATTGGTACGCAATAAAACGAATGATTGAATGCATCGTGAAATTTTTTTTGATCATCACGTTTATATTTGATTTAAAAAATTTTGTACACATCTTCGTATATTAAGTCGTAAATCAATTAATAATAAAATATTTGTTTTTTTTTAGGCATAAATAAGTAGATTTGAATAAGAATAATAGTTATAATAATTTAAAAACTGCAGGCGTCAATTATGCCAATTTGTACTGGTATGTAATAAAGAAATTTGATTATATAGACAGAATGTGAATTGAAAAACTTCTTGTTGCTTGTATCGTTTCATCCTTTATAAATTAAATTATAACAGAATGCTTAGTTCAAAAAAAAAAAAAAAAAACTTCTAGTTAATAGGTTTTTTGTTATAAATTTTCCAGTGTATTGGCAATCATGCAATAATTACTTCTTCGTAAAATTTTATTTATTTAAATCTGGAGAGGAATCACGAAAAGATATCTAATGTTTCTGGGGTGTTCGCCGTTTCAGTTTAGATTTGGAGTTAACTAAGAAATCGCATTTTCCAAAGAGAGCCTATAATTTAGAGCATGGAATGAATGTCTCATTTTTATGTTTTAATTTTTTTCACAATGTCACGTGTAATAGTTTATTGTGATGTCGCTGGATCTGTAAAGTAAAAATAAACTAAGGAATTATGATGTGAAATAGCATTATTGAAAATATTTTTCTTGTTCTTTTTAATAAAAATATTTGCTGTGTAAATATGTCCCCGACTTATCTTTTCCTTTAGCGCGTAGTTTTTATCGTTGTTTCCCATAAAACTATTCCAAGTGTATTATTTAAAAGTGTCTTTTTATTTGTTTATGAACTAAAATATTTTTCATGAAATGGAATATTACTTTTATCTTTTATTTATTTATTTATTTTTTTTCTTTAATTTCAGGACATGCGATCCGATTAAAATCTTAGAAGTCGTAAAAAAAGTCTCGGAATTTATGATGTTAGGAAGACATTTAGTTATAGTCAAGAAAAAAATGTTGTGAAATTGTGAAGGGAATATAAAATTGGCGCCAAGTAAACCTTTAGGCGTAAAAACTAAAATTAATCACGCGGCAAATCACTTTTAATCTAAGTTTAGAATTTTTCTTTCTATTTTATGTGATGTCAAATATATTATTTTAGTAGTTTTTGCACGAGTCGTAAATATGACAAATGCTCTCTTATTTTCTGTGTTTTTGATTCCTTCTGTTTCAACAATTCCTGCCAAATTTTACGGTAGTTGGAACAGATTCACAAATACTTCGCCAACCCTTTAAGTATAACAATTTAAAAGTTTTAGTATAACTAACTACTTGATCTTATTAACACATATTAGAATTATTGCATTAATCGTGTTAGGTAAAACAATGTTCTTTTTTTTATATATATTATATTTTTAATATAAAAACCAAGATTTATACATTTTGGCAAATGTTGCTGCCACTAAGAATTTGTTTTCTTAATGACCTTAGAATTGTACAGCTAACTGTGCAAGTACATGCAATTTTACTAAAAATTCTGTTTTTTTTTTAGAATTTTTTAAAATTTATTTGCTATACTCTGCTGTTATACTACAGTTTTAAAATGATATTGCTACGTAATTTTTTACCTATCCTCAAGATAAAATAAGATGAAGTTTTAATGTATTTGTAGATCGAAAAAAATAATTGAATAGAAAAATAAAAGTAAATCGACCGAATAAAATAGTTAAATCGAAAAATAGTAATCTATCGAACAAAATAATGAAATAGAAAAATAAATCGATTGAATAAAATAATTAAATCGAAAAATAACAGTCAATCGATCGAATAAAATAATTTAATAAAAAATAGTAAATCTATCGAATAAAGCAACTCAATCGAAAAATAAAAGCAAATCAATCATATAAAAATTGTAATTAACTTTTTTTTTTGATTAAGGTTAATTTTATCTTTATTTTTTTCTATTTAGATTAAAAAAACAATTTTCAATTTTGCTACACAAATTATGTTTGAAGAGTATATTTTTACATTTGTAAAGAGGGATTCTCAGTTTATCATCTAGATCAGGGGTTTCCAACTTACATAAGGCCGGGGGCCGCAATTAAAAACACCAGTCAAATGGCGGGCCGCATCTTTATCAAAAATTTATATAGGACTCTTTTATGTTTGATAGAACATTAAATATTACTGTCAGATTTTTATCAAGTTGTACAAAACAAAAGTATTGAATTACAAATTAAAATAAGAAGTAGACTTTTACCTTCGAAAATTTTTTATTTTGCACCATTGGTATGTTAAATTTTACAGAAACGAAGAAATTAGTTTTTTTTCTTCTTCTTTTTTCTTTTCTTTTTTTTAAACAAAAGAAAAGTATTTTAAACCCATATAGATATTTACGAAAATTGTCCTAAAAAAAATGACAACTAGTAATATATTTTAGTTCGCGGGCCACAAAAAAGGCTGCGTGGGCCGGATGTGGCCCGCGGGCCGCCAATTGGTAACCACTGATCTAGATCGATCAAGCACATTCTATACAGCACTATGTTTCACAGCATTATCACAGTATTTCACTATTTTTGTAAAATTTTCATTTTTTAAGGAATTGTGAAAGATCTAGTTATAAATTATTGATTTTGTAAAAATAGTTCTGATTCTGTGAAATGTCCCAAAAACAGCAGTCTGTTTAGTCTTTTTGTGACTTTGGGGCAAACATTTACTCATAATTTATTGAATTAAAAAAAGTGTTAAAAAAAAAACTCAATCTGTTCAGACTTTTTGTGAATTTTTGAAATAATCTACTCTCAGTTTAGATAATTAAAAAAAAAAAAAAAAAATAGAGTCCTGAGAATTTGTGAAAAATTACAAAAAACCTGTTCGTTTTTCTTTCTTTCTGAAATAGTGAGAAATCGGCTCAAAATTTATTGTATTAGAAAAATTACAAAAACAGTCGTCTGTTCCGACTTTTTTTAAATTGATTAAAAATCTACTCATAATTTTCTGAATCCTTTTTTAAATTTTTTTTTTTATTTGTACCCAGTATTTGTCAATATGGCGAAAAGCCGTCTTTGAAGGAATTGTTGTTATAAAATTATGACGTCATCGACCCTGTTTTTAGAAGAGAATTTTTTGAGGGACTATTTTTTTTTAAATGAAAAATGTTCGTTTTTAATAATTTCCATTACAGTTTGCTGTAAGATTTTACTGTAAAATATTTTATTAACTGTTCTATGTGAAGAACAAAAATTTTTTGTGAAGAGTCCGTTTATAGACCTCAAATGCTCTTAAAACAAAAGATTATGAAATTTTAATTTCGTTTCCCAAACAAGTGATTGAGTTCCGCAAGTTATATTAAGCAGATTAATCTTTTTTTTTTAGAGTAGAAAGTGTTTGTAATAGATATGATTATAGTCTGAACCAGAATAACTAGTAATTACTTACAGATAAAGGCAACACGCATTATTCTATTAAATTGTGTCATTGTTTTATCTTTATTTTTTTATCACTGAAATATTAGATAACTTTTATCGATTAAGTAATAGGTTTACATCCTGAACAGTAAAGAAAATTTTATTTCTTCAAATTTTTTTACAGTTTTATCGAAGAAATAGGATAAAGGAGGTATGTAATAATTTTTAGAAAGTCTTAATTATAAAAAATATTTTTTTTTTAAAGAAAGATTCAATTTTTTTTCCTTTACTGGTATAATCGTTTGCGAAATTTGGTTGTCAGAATTAATTAAGTTTGCAAAAAGATACTACACGTGTAACTTAGCCAATAAGAGACCGTTTAAACAATTCGTGGAAGGGGATAGAGGGGGTTATGATTTTCTTATTTTTGGTGCCTAAGAGAAGAATGGGTATGTGCAACTATTGCTTACGTAAAAAAAAAAAAAACCTTATTTTCAGCAATGTATTAAAATCCATATAAAGTGTAACAGTCATTTGGAAAGAAAAAATTAAACTTGGATAAAAGTAAATTTGAGGAAAGGAAAGGTTGAAAAAAAATTCTAGTTGTTTAATATTGACCACAGAAGGAAAACACAATATTCCTAAATGGTATAATATTTTACTCAAAATTTTATTAAACTCATTAAAAAGTAAATTATTTTTATGCCAAGTTTTATCTTTTATTTGAATTTTATCTTAAAATTAGATTGCTGCATTGAATGTCGAATTTAAAATAAAGAACATGGGGTCGGAAGAATTTTTTGCGTAATCAAGGGTTTTCTCCGCCCATCAAAAACTGGTGGATTTTTGCATCTCAAAGTAGAAGTTAACAAATAGTTATTATTTCATTGCAAATTTATTATAACGCAAAGAATTTTAAATAAAAAATATGTATTTTTTTTATTATAACGCAAATACTCATAAACACAAATTTAAAATTATATGGTTTCTTCTAGTTGCGATTTTTTTCAAATCTCATTGTGTTTTTTCATTGGTTTCTTATATATTTTTTTGTTTTCTTTTCTTTAAAAGAAAGGACTGAGTATTGGTAGATATTTTAGATGAACACTGTTGGTATCTAATTAGTTTTTTAATTGATTAATGACAAAAATCACAAGTATATTTAACATGAAATCGAATGATAGTACGAGTTTCCCTATATTTCGTTGTTCATCACGTTGATGGCTTCACTTATAATGATATAAGAAACAAATCTTCAGCTGCAACTTTTTATTATGTGATTTAAGCAGCTCAGAACAATTCACACATAATGGACAAATAAAATTACACCCGATATAAAACTACCAGACATTCATGTCTCTCCTACCTAAAGTCCAAGATGGAAGTGAAAAGTTAAGTTTTCTGTTCTAAAAGTGTATTCTTTTTAGAGGGTATGCGCCATCTATCGGCAACGATTCTTACAATGATAATAATTATAACAGATTTTACATTATATTCGCAACAATATTAGTTTGGAAATTATCATCAAAATGTGAAACTAGCCCTAAATTCAATATTGAAGTAATGTAGAGGAGCGCAAATAAAATAAGGTAAAATTCTATTTAAGTACTTAAAAAAATAATTTTTTAATATGTTCAGAAAATTTAAACTATTATTTTTGTTATAAATTACGAAAATTATTAAAAATTTAAGAGCCGCCCTGAAATGGATGCAAGGAACTAACACATGCGTTTTCGATTGAGATAGTTTTTCGAATCTTTCACTACTCGGTGTTAGTTTTATTCGAAATTTTGAGAAGAATATTTAAAACGAAAATAAGTATACGCTATCACTCATGATTTTTAAGGGAGGGGATGACAAAATTATAACCATCAAATCATAATTAGCGAAATCTTGTTTCCCCCCCCCCCTCCCAAGACTTGTTATAATTTTTTCGGTCTCTTTTGCGTTTGTTTCTCTAAATCACAAAACTTGTATAAAATTTGCGGAATTCCGGAATAAAATGTATATTAACGATAAAATAAATAAATAAATAAAAAACGAAGCGATAAAGTTATATTACTAGAACTTAAGTTATTTGTCTCATTCGCTAATGAAACTCTGTTTCTATATTTAGATTTTACATTCCCGCTTTATTGTAAAGTTTTATCTTTAATAAACCTGTTGAGATATCTTTTGGTCGTAAATTTTATGACTTGTAAGTAAGTCACTATGATTTTTCACATTTCCGCATCCCCCTTCCCCTCCCTCACATTTGATCTATACTTGCGTAGATTCCCAATACTTGTGTAGAACTAAAACTGTTTTGAATTGTTAAATTTTAGTTATCTGCATCGCTTGTGTTTTCTGTACTTCGTTTTTATGGCTGTGGATGCAGCTACTTACGCTGCTTTGACTGGTTAGTGGCGAAAATTTATTACGTAAATTATAAAACTTGTTCGAAATCACTCTTAGTTATTTGTTTAGTTAAAATTTTATTGTTTTTGAATGGCTTGTGCAGTTGGTTTGAATATTTTCGTCTTTCCATGTTATTTTAGTTTTGTCGTGGTTAGCCTGCATTTTGTTAATGGATTATGCTATTTTAATACACCTATACTGCCGTACAATAGAAAAATTAACGTAAGCGACATATCCGAGATTTTTTTTTATACATTTAGCATTTTCGTGTGATGAGCTGCATGTTGCATTAGATTTTTATTTCAAAATCAATTTTTTTATTAGTTCTTTAAAATTTTATTTTATCGTTAGCAAACAGAACGAAATAGTTATCAAGCCGCTTTTCTTGGAACTCTATCATGAAGCACGTAAATTTTTCAATTGCACGGCAGTTATGCTTCTTTTTGAGGAGATTTCCGTATCGTGATCTGTGGCAGAATATTCGCCAAGTCTTGGCAACTTTCTGGCAGCGGCCCGCAAGAAACTATTAAAAAAAAAAAATAAATAGAAAAAAAAACATCACAGAAAACACTCGAAAGGTATAACCCATAGCTACCCTCGGGTGGATATATTTCCGTATCGTGATCTGTCTCGCCAACTACAATCGCCAAGGTCGCAACAAATAGATTTTAAACTTACAAATTTAAAAACAAAAACATGTAAATATTTGTCCGGGGTGGCTACGAGTATACCTTTTTTTTTTAGTATACCTTTCGAGTTGGTAATGCTTTTTTTTTAGTTTATCGCGAACCTCTGCCCGGAAGTTTCCAAGACTTGGCGGTTATTCTGCCACAGATCACGATACGGAAATCACCACACACCGGTAAACATCTACATGTTTTTTTTTAAAAAAAAAAACACTTGCAAATTTAAAATCGAATATGCACCTTGGCGATTGTAGTTGGCACGACAGATCACAATAAGGAAATATCCGTTATATAGTCTTTTTTATTCATGACTTTTAAAGATACTTTAAGAATTTTAGTTTGTAATTGTTTAAATCCTCCTAATCTAATTATAATTAAAATATTATTCGAAATTGAACCAGAATACTATATTACTGTATTAAAAGTTATTTAATGTATGATGTAAAAATTTGTATAGCTTGCAATTCTATGTTTGTCCGAACATTATGAAATAAGGTTATAAATAATTGTTAAATCTTTTTTTTCCCATGGAATTATCTTAAGGTAAACGAATTTTAAAGTTGTGTGAAAATATTTTTCGATTTGCTTCTAAAATTCTCGAGATATAGCGAAATACGTAAAAAAACTGGAAATTTTTTATTAAGAAGTTCAAACTTTTGATCATTCCTTTGTCGAAACTATTGGGTGTATCCCATACCCTGCCCATATTTTGAGAGTTAAGAATCCGTAGGAAAGAAAAAGGTATTATTACTTAAAGAAGCGTTTGTAATTTAAAATATTGTCTGTTAAGTAGCTTGTTTTAAGTTATGCTTTTGAATTATTTAGATTGAGTTTTACGCGAGAATCCTTTCTTTAAATTAAAAGTAATTCAAAATGTTAAATTTTTTATTTTGCGCTTTGTTCATCGCGTAGATTAAATAAATATTAGGCTTCCCTTATGAAGGCTGTGAAAAAAGTTCTAGGTTTCAATATCCCAAATCGATATTTTATTAAAAGTTTATTAATCTTGTAATGAGCATTTTAGTTGTTTAAATATAAAATGATTGAAACCTTTTTTTAAATTACCTTAATTTTATTTGCTAATTGCTTAAATATATTTAAAAATTTTTTCATTGTGAAAACGAAATTGCACCAGATTTATGGTCAATACAAAAAATCTCAACATTGTAGTCAGTATGTCTTTATGTGTTTCTTTTAGATATCACATGTTATTGTTGCTTATCCTCATCTGACCTGGCGAAGTCAGACCAAATCTATGAACCCGTTGACCTTAATGAAATCGAAGACCAAAAGAAGAAGATATCACTTAAAAATACCTAATGCTAAATTTTGAGTTGTGTGTCTCTCTCTTGTGGCAAGCTAATGCTAACATCTATAAGCCTGCAAATAAAAGCATCTAAAAGCTGTTATCAGAAAAATATTTATTTTGCATTGAAAATGTTACTTTAAAAAGATAATGAATAAAATGTTTTGAAAATTTCACATTGCATGCTTTTTCAATGAGTTCTGTAACAACTGTTGTTACTTTTCCACAATATATCTTACATGTTTTTCTTTATATTTCAGGCATTTAATGTATGTAATCAGTACATGACACCATCATAATAAAAGATGAAGCTCATGGTAATGGACGATCAGCATAAAATAAAATGGACTTTATACGTTGCTCTAACATCTCTGTTTTTATTTATAACTGTATCTGAAGTAAGGCATTTTACATCTTTAAGAACAATATTCATATCTGAAACTCATCTACCTTTACAAAAATATGTCATTGTTTTTGATGGTGGCAGCACTGGTACTAGAATTCACGTATTTTCATTTGCAACAAGTTTAAGTAAGTCTTCATGCATTTACTTTTTCATATTTTACTAATTTTAAACTGTTAGCTTACTTTTCTTCATTCAGTTTAACAGTTTTAATTACAAAAGTCATAATTAAACTTTTCTGATGTTCGAATGTTATATGCATCTGGTTTAAACTTTATTTACCAATAGAAGATTCAGTTTATATTTTTGAGAATGTTATACAAGTCCAAAATTAAAGGTTACAATTTATTTCGTATTTTTCAGAGTTTGTTGATTTAAATCAGCTTGATTTAAATCAAATGATTTTTTTAAAAAAATCATTGATTTAAATCAACTTTTTTTTATATATATATTGATTTAAAAAGTCAAGAAACAGTGTTTTAAATTATTGATACTTTTATTATTTCTTTTCTTAGTTTTAAAATTTATTATTGCTGCATTAATTAACTATAGCTAACAAAATTACTTTCCTTCTTGGTATGTGTTTAATTCCAACACATTTGAAATTGCATTTTTAAAAATCTTTTGATTCTTGAAATTAAAGGTACAGATTAAAGTAAACATTTAAGTACTTTTTTCTCATAATATGTTTGCAGTATCTTTGACATTATCAGATTTTCTATAAAGAAATTTTGTAAAAAAAAATTTCAATGAGTACATAGATTTAAAAAAATTTTTTTTTTAGCTTAACTTATCTATTTTGATATAGGATCAAAAATTAATATTTTGATATGAAAATATTTAGATTAAATATTGATATATTTTATTTAGATTAAATATTGATATATTTTTTGATGAATGACTGCATTTATAAACACAATCTGTTACAATTATTTTGTTTAAAAATGAAGAGAAAAAGAAAGAAATCACAATTTTAAATTAAAGTTATGATTTGGTAATTGAAACTTTGTTTTAATAGTTAAAGTATTCTTTAAATTCTTTATTTCATCTAGTCTTTACATTTCTATCATGCATTTGTTTCAAAGTAGCTGCTATGCATTCAAAGCTGTGTATTATAATGAAAAATTGTTTCTGGTAGTTAGAGCTTCTAAAATATTCTTATAATGTAGTTTTAATATTAATTTAATTTTGATTAAACATTTATAAAGTTTTTTTAGTCATAAATCAAAGTTCTTACAGTGCATTTTAATAAAAATAAAAAAAATCAGATTAAAAAAAAAAAAAAAAAAACGGGAACCCTGATATTAATATTTATACCAGGCTCCTAACTGTCCTAATATTAAAAAAAATATTTTGTCATTATTGCTTGATTTTTAACTTTTTATCATGATAGAATATTCGATTTAAAACATACTATTTTTTGTGAAATGCAAATTTTAAAACAATCCATTTGAAGACTTTAAAGATTTGAATTTCTAATCTGTCATCTCTTTTATTTTAATTAATGATGCAAAATTTGATCAATCAAACTTGGGACTTGTTCATATTTTACATACTTGATTTAGGCTTCTCAAGATTTAGTATTTAAAAGTTTTTTTTAAAATTAACTCATCTTATGAAAAAGAAACTCAATTAACAATTTCCCCTAATCAAATTTTTATAGTGAGGATTTCAGGGATCATACATTTATTATTTTAACAAATGCAGTTACAAATCGTGTAGGGTGGAGTTCGGTAGTTTCACAATTATTGATTCGTCTTTTTCATCCAATTTTAAAAATGATTCCTGTCAACAGTACCATAATCATAACAAAGAATTTTTCAATAATGAATACGGTCTCCCACAAACTTATTGTACAAAAATATTTAGCAAAATATTCACTGTGTTTTCATTTCGAGATTATTGTAACCCTACATTAAAATTAGTTGTTTAAGGAAGTCTTGAACTTGATGACAAATTTCAATTAAATGTTAGCATGATGGAATATGAACTTAATATTGATACTGGTTAATTTTTTACGTAACATTGATGTAAAATTGTTCATTTATTGATCTCAAACTGTTATGTCCCATTAATGAAAGAACTGGAAAATTAAAATTTTCTGTTCTAAACAAAATTATTCTGAAATTATAAATAGTATATTTTATTATTCTTTTGCAACAAAATTTGTCTTTATCATACTTTATCTACTATGTTTCATGCCTTTATCATTAATATTTATTTGAAAAAATAAAATAAAATTTAAAAAAATACTTAAAAAAATTCTGACATTGCATACAGGTTTTATGTCTATAACTGTTCCATTGATGATTTAAAAGATTGGTTTAATCATTTAAATTGATTAAACCAGTGTTTCCCAAAGTGTGGTACGCGTACCCCCAGGGGTACGGGAACAGCTTAGAGGGGGTACGCGTTCCTGTGTGAAATATCTTGCAACAAGAGAAAATTTAAAAAATTTAATATAAAAACAAAGCTAGCCATGAAAATTGACGATTACGTATTTTTCTATTGACTATTTTTTGCAGAGTTAGTAGTTAATATTTAGTGGTGTCAACAGCCAGTTGTGATTTTTAGCTTTTGTGCTTTTTTTATAGTAAAAAAATACATAAATTTTTTTTATCAGTGGTACACAGCTTTACGAAACATTTAGAAGGAGTACACAAAAGTCATAAGTTTGGGAAACACTGGATTAAACTAATAATTAAATCACTCAATAAATTTATTTCATCAATTGATGATGAATTTAAATTGCTTCATTTTCAAATTGCATGTTATTGATATATAATTGGGTTTTGTTTTCAGGTGGCCATTTGACACTTAAGAGTGAATATTTTGAAGAAGTTAAGCCAGGTCTCTCTGGATATGTTAACAATCCTCATGAAGTAGGACATTTTAAATACATTTTGTTTCATAAATAAGCAATTTAAAAAAAAAGGCTAAGTAAGTTTAAATAAATATTCAAATTCAAAAGCTTCTTTTCAACAAATGTTTTTGCAGTAAAGTGTTTAAACTAGTTTTTATAGAATTACTATATATGTCTATAAATAAACTGGTTTCTTAAACTTCAACTCACTTTTTTTGCATTGATTGATAATACATTGATAGTTCTTTAAATTAATAAAAACAATGTCAATGTACAGCATATTTATGATTACGAAATATAACTTATACTTTTGAATTAAAAAAAAAGCATTTGAAATTTTACATTATACATTACTTTACCTACTTCAAAAATATAAATTGCACAATTTCTACTTTTTCTGTGGGAAAATTTTGTATTTATTTTTCACTTTGTATAAATTATTGATTACTGAGAGTTCCGCGTTGGGCCGACCACCCAACCGGAACATCTGCTCTTGCACCCCAGAGACCAAAGGTCAAGAAAACTGATATGAGCACAGTAGACCTTCTATGGGCTGTCGTGCCACTGAGTTTAGTTTAGTTTATAAATTATTAATTACTATACTTTTTAATTATAGCTTTAACTTTGAAATAAATTTTTTAAAATTTGAGCATGCTTTGTTTTAAGAGAACTTTCTTTAAAAAAATAAAAAACTGTTGAAGGACTAAAATCTTTTTACATTTTCAATTAGTACTCTAAAGCTTGAAATGTTGAGTTTTTTAATGTTTTATTGACATAAGTTTGAACGCTCTTGACCTATTTCTCACACATATTTTGTGCTTTTCCCAATTGACTTTTATATTTAAGGTGAGGCCCCAAGATTTGCTTTGTAATTTTCAGTTCATCAGTTAGTGATTAGGTTGTTTTTGATATTCAAAGTATAAACACCTTAATTTTGATAAATTTGTAGTGTATCTGCTTCTACAAGAATACAATTCCAATTCACTAGTATCTAAGACATGTTAACTGAATTCTATGTTGGGGTACCTTTTCGTAGATGAATGTTGGCATTGGCGATATGACTTTCCCTCACAATTATAACACATTATGTTTATCAATCTGATATTTTTTTAAAAATCATGTCCATTTACAGTTTAATGGCCTCGTGTGCCTTCAAAACAGCATCCGCAAGCTCCAATATATCATTACTGTAAGGGATCTCACGAAGTTCTGAAGCCAGTGGCACCATACCCAGTTGTAGGGTATGGTGCCACTGGCTTCAGAGCTTCGTGAGATCCTTTACAGTACTGATGTATTGGAGCTTGCGGATGCTGTTTTGAAGGCACACGAGGCCATTTAATTGTCCATGGACACGATAAAAAAAATCAATCTGATTAAACTTTAAGAATGCATCTTGTTAGATAGTTCATAACAAATAATAAAATAGACTTGAGTAATGAACACAAGGGGGACAAGATTAAATACTTTAGTATAACAGTTTTTAAAATTTTGAAAAGGAAATAAACTCTTCTGAAGAATTCTGCAATGTCATACTAAGAAGTAGTGATCAATTTCCCAGTAAGCAAACTTAGTTAACAGTTTATAGAGCCACAAAGACTGAGTTTAAACAAGCATGAAGATTTTAAAATTAAAGTTATTAATTCCTATATAAGTTTTTGGTATTAATTAATTCCTTCCATTTTTAGATTTAAAGAGAAACCAGTGTACTAAACCTTAACTACACCACTACAGCCAAATTAAGCCTACTAAAGTATATTGAAATTTAGAGCATATTTTTGTTATTAAGAAACAATAATTCTTCAAAATCTTTGTCAATAAATACACATAAATCTGTTAGTTGGGTACCAGACAGAGCTTTGAAAAAAATCAACCAAAGAATTTTATATTCTAATTTATTTTTTTGTTAAAATAAGTATACTTAATCCTTAATCTTATAAGTTAATTTGTTTAGTGAATGCTTAGACTGTATTAATAATTTTTTTTCATTACTTTGAAGGCAGCCAATAGTGTTATTCAACTGTTAGAAAAAGCAAAAACATTAGTTCCTCTGGATAAATGGTCCGAAACTCCCGTAGCACTAAAAGCAACTGCTGGTCTTCGTCTCTTACCCGATACTGTGTCAAACTCTCTTTTAGAAGAGGTAGGAAACTTTAAAATATTTTTATTCAATTTTTAAGCATTTAAATTTTGTATTTTACTAAAAGCAGGGCTGATTGTGCTTCGGAAAAAATCCAGATTTCCGGAATTTTCGCCAACAGAAGTTTCCGGAGATCGAAGGTCCAGACGTTTAAAAAAATTATTGATCACAGAAGTTTCCGGAAATCAAATTTTCAAAAGTGGAACTTAATAACACAGTTTATTTTATTTGTTTGTAAGGGAGAGCCAGAGAGATACTTTATAAGCTTATATTTATGATTAATATTCATTTTTTATCAGTAAATAGTTATAATCATAAACTCAAGAAAGAAAGACATATTTGTAAATTTTAATCACTTCTCCTGGTCATCATAGGTATGTGTAAATGGTATAGGTATGTATAAAATTTTAGATATATTTTAAGCAAACTAAGAAATATTAAGAAAAAAGGGGAAAAAAACCTTGTTTAAATTTTTTTACAATTTTTAAATTTAAACTGTTTTTTATTTTATTTTATTTATTTATTTATTTTTTTTAAACTCATGAAATTCTCTGGAATTTTGACTTGGGCTTACAATCACCCCTGTTAAAGTAATAGCTAATATTTATTAAGAGGACGTCATACCACAGAAAAAAATTTTCTTTGCAAATTATCTTTTTCCTTCATTACTAATTTAAAATTTAAAGTGTAGAAAAAGTGCTTTCAGACAAACGTAGAGTAAGCCATGAAGTTTCAAATACTAAAAAGAAAATTTTAAAATATGAAAATAAATTATGAGATGATAACTTAGGATTTCAAAACGGAGAAGTTCTCGTCTAATAATTTGTTTGTATAATAATATTTGAAGTATTTTTTTCAGCAATTGAAACTTCATGACTGACTCTAGGTTTGCCTGAACTTACTTTTTCTTTCTTTTATATTTTAAAATCGTAATGAGGGATAAAAAGAATTTGCAACAAAAATTTTCTTCTTGGGTATGGCGTCCTCTTAACAATACTGTTTGAATTTTTTTATCGTAATAACTATATTTTTTAAAGTATAATGAAATAAATACAAGTAAAAAAATATCTTTAAATGTACATTGCACAACCTAAGCATCACAAGAAAAATTAGTCAATGTAATTGCGGCTTATGATTACATCATTACTTGTATTTAAGTTTACATACAATCATGAATTATCTCATTTTAAAATTTGATTATGTTCAGTTATGAGAAAATACATACATTAAACATGCTGAGTCAAATTTGTTTCTTGCATAACTTTATTTATTCAGAATTTTTTCAGCCAATGTGAAAGTACTTTCAATGTAATCAAATGTCAACTATAATTCACTTTATAAAATATTTTGTATTTTTATCATTGTTTGCTCTACTTTTTCTTTGATATCTAATTGAATTTTGTAATATTATTTTTAAAATTTAATATGGAATGTGAACTTTTTATTTAAAAAAATGTCATGCTTCATTTTCAGGTTTATAAAGCTTTTGACAATTCTCCATTCCATTCTAGTGATGATTGTGTGACAATATTGTCTGGAGAAGATGAAGGTCTGAACTTTTTTTCTTCCTGTCTATTTTACTAGAAGAAATTATTTTTAACGTCGTTATTTTTACTTCTGGACAAATTATGGTTATTAGGATTTTGGAATAAATTTTAAAATCATGAAATAAGAATCATTTAAAAAAAAAATAATTTCAAGTAGTCCTAAGATCTAAATGTTGCAAAGTTCTCATTTTAAGTTCTTTGGATATATGTTGATCATCTTCTTTTTATAAACTCTGTATCATGATTATAAATTGACTTTGCTGACACATAGTCTGGCAAATACGCTATTCCAGAGCACAGAATAAAATTTTATGTAAAGGTATTATAAGCTATGTGCTTCAGAAATATTTTAAAAATGATTATTCAGCAATCACAGTTTAGTTATGATACAGCTGCAGAATTATGAAATTTATTAGATGAATGAAATTTATTATATAAACTGACATAATAATTTTCTATTTATAAAATCTGTATCATGATTATAAATTAACTTTGCTAACACATGGTCTGGCAAGTACGCTATTCCAGAGCGCAAAATAAAATTTTATATAAAGGTATTATAAGCTATGTGCTTAAGAAAATTGTTAAAAATTATTATTCAGTAATCACAATTTAGTTATGCTACAGCAACAGAATTTTGAAATTTTCAAGTGCTCTTTCTTTTTCATTAAAGAAAATGATCCTCACATTTAAAAAAAAAAAATTTTTTTTTGGAAGGAGAAAGATAGGACTAGGCAGAGAGATAAAGAAAAGAATATTTTTAAAATTTTCTGTGTATCTGTGAATTTTCTGGGAGAACAAAGGGAAGGTGATTTTTACGCTGCATTTCATCCCTGCCTGGCCTTACTTTCTCTTTTCACTTCTCCAACTTCAATATGTTTTTCACTCTGATGATCCTGTTCAAATTAAAACTATGCAGTCATTTAAAATTTTTTTGATGTAACCATAATCAAGAGTGGTATAATTGTTTTTAACATTTTTGGGTGCATACCTTGATAATTTTATAAAAATTTTTATTCTCTTGAATGATATGCCATGCTTACTATGCGTGGTAAAAATTTTCATACTGTTACTGTAGAACTTTGAGTTAAGTACTGATATTATGAATGAAGATTTTATGAATCACTGTTTATGTGCTTAATAACTTGCATTGTTTATCATTTTCATCAGCTCTAAAATAATATTTTAAATAAATAATAATAATAAAATAGCTTTTGGATAACTTAGGATGTGACAAAAATAACAAAATGAATTTAATTTGTTGAAAGAGAAATATTAACAGATTGTATTTGATTTTTTTTCCTGTCTAATATTAATTAGAAATATTTTTATTTGTAATTTTCATAAAATTCAGAAGCTAAACTCTTTACATTTTGTTCCACAGTATTTTCTATTGATAAAGATAGTCCAATATTTTTTATTATATCTATTTGCTAATTTGTATTATTCTATGGTTAATTCTATCTGCTATGTGTATTTATATCTTTCAGTGTATTCAAATGATTAAGGGGGGAAGCACTTTTAAAATAAAATAAAAATTTATTATTTTTTTATTTCTCATTTTGTTTTGTTTTAAGTTTTTATTCACATTTCATTATCTAAACGTTGTCATTATATTTAATTATTTCTTTTAGGTCTATATGCATGGTACACATTGAATTTCCTTTTAGGTATGTTTATATTTTCTCTACCATTTTTTTTGTTGATAAAATGGAATGGAATCGATAAAAAATGTACAAACTATATTGTACTTGGATTATTTAATATGTATTAATAATTTTTTAGTTTTAATTTTATTTTATAAATTGGCAATAATAATATAATAATTAACAAAAAATAAATCTACTTTGTATCTTTCATTGTTAAGCTATAGAATGAGAAAGTTAACATGATTATTTTTCAAGTTCTTCAATTGTTAAAAAACTGATTATAAATCAGTAAAGTATTGAAATTTATGTATTTTATATATTAAGAAAATGTTTTATGCTCTAAAAAAAACTCTTTACAAAATTAAAAATGTGTAATTCGATACTTAAATCATCTTTATGAGGGGTATTTTAAAACTACAATTTTAAAAGTTATTAAAATATTATTGCAAATTATAAAAATATTTGTTTTTATTTTAAGGAGTTTCATTGCTCTAGATTTCTTTTTGTTGAATTTTAATAGGTTTCAACACAATTTTTTTTTTTACTTGAACATTTTGTACAACACTCAATGAACTCAATATTAGGTATATTTTGTGTTCTCAATTTAATGTTGAGGAGAAAGTCTAAGGAAAGGTTTGATCTGTAACATCTTAATAGGATCATTGTTTGAATGTTATTTTTTCTCTTTGGAATTTAAAAATTCTTTTAAATATATTTTCAGTGCTCTTGGTTTTAATTAGATCTGTTATTGTGAATACCAGAGAATTCTTTTAAAATCAATACTGTGATTGATAGTAGCTGGTTTTTTTTAGGAAATCTTTTTTACAAAGTAAATGTTTAGAATATATGTCAAGTTCATAAAACATGTTTCATAATTCATTACAAGAATTAAGCATCCTTATTCCATTTTTTAAAGAATTATGTTCATATTTGTTATATAAAATTACGATGGTAGTATTTTTTTTTTTTGCATAATAATTTATTTATATGCTTTGTCCAGTTTCTGTTTCTTGTATAAATAGAATTGGTGTGATGATGCATGCATGATGAATTATTTTATTTAAAGGTTTTCTTTTTCAATGCAGAGGTGTTTCTAGGCATCTTTTATATTCTAAAGCTAATTTAGATAAAGACATTGGTTTAAAGGTTAGGGTATCATTTGTGTAAAATAATTATAATTGTAGTGTGTTTTTGCTATTTTTTTAATGGTCCCATGAAAGTATTAATATTTTTGTGTTTCTTATATGGGTTATGAAATAAGTATTGCAATATTAACTATGATCAATAAGTTACTGTCGTCCAATTTTAAAACTTTGCAAACACCATTTTGATTTTACATGTGTGAAAATAACTTCTGTTTTAGACAATAACTTTTGTTTTCTGTTTTTTTACCCAGAAGAGAAAATATGTTATATAAGTCATTTTTATTGTAACACATTTTTGCTACTGGACAATTATTAAATCTAAAAAAAAATATTAATTTGGTGTTATAAATATTTCAGGTAGACTAAATGACGCAAATCATTCAGTTGCATCGCTAGATTTAGGAGGAGGCTCAACTCAAATCACTTTTTCGCCTGCCACACTCGACACTTTGATCTTTAGTCCCAAAGATTATATTCTTTTACCTCAAGTACAAAATAGAACTACGACTATATACACTCACAGGTAAAATGTTTTAAATTTTTCAGTATTTTCTATAAATTCTATGTTTAACTTTTAGAGTTGCTTAAATTTTGATTTACAGTTTTGTATGCTTATTTATGAAACATATTTTGTATGTTTATAATAAAAAAACAAAATATGATAGGAAAACATTATGCTAAATTAATGAATAACTTCAATATGAGTTTAATTGATTTATATGTTTTGATTATACAGTTAAAAAGTTATAAGATGAAATTATTGTTGAATAATATTAATTAGATATCATTTAATGCTAAATGTATGTTTAAAAATGGTGCTTGTAAATAAGTTCAATAAGTTCATGAGGCACCTTCTGTGTTTCCATGGTTTATTTTAGTGTTTTCTTCGATTGTCCTTTTTCTAATCCTTTTTTGAAATTTAAACTCAGACTGTTCCTCAAATTTTCTTAATCCATTCATAGAAAAATTACAAATTTTTTCAATGACAATCAAAAGATGTTTTGGCACAGTTGCAGAATAAAATAATGCTGACATATAATCATAAGCATATTTATTTTTTACTATATATTGTGATGCAATCACATTTAAGAACATTTAGAAATGACATACTCTTTGTGCACATCTTTTTTACATGACTAACCAGCAGTGTTTGAAAAAATCTTACGTTTTTGAAAAAGTCGCTAATTGTAAAAGTGGCTCCAAAAAGTAGTTTTTTTTAATATTTAAGTTGTGTTTTTAATTTTTTTGCAATAATTCTGAATTAAAATTTTGAATATAGTACTACGAATTTTTATTCATTTTTTTATATTCCATTTTTAAAAACAATATATTGACTACTTTGATTAAGTGATATTTTGAAAAGGAAACAAGTGTCAATCAAAGTGCTTTCTGCAGCCCAAAAAGTTTTATTACTGTTTTTCAAATTTGTCAACTTTCAGAGATTTTTGCAAGTAAATTTTTTTTTTGTGAATCTAAAGTAGGCAAGATTAAAAAAAAAAAAAAAAAAGGTAATCAATAGTTCAGCTTAGAATTGTTTTTGAGATTCTTATCAACAGTAGACACTCAGGCTTGAACGTTTTTAGAATTTCAAAGATTTAACCTTATTTTTCAATTAGGCAATATTAAAGCAGAACAGATTAATATATGTCTGAAAACATAAGCAATATTGATTTTGTTCTAGTTTTAAACCACCAAAAGTAAAAGTTATAAGTTTTAAAAGTTCTGGTATTTGGATCTACATAAATTATTAGTTTCATAATAATTATTCATAATTAATTATCAGCTACTACAAAATAACGATATTCCTCCAATTTCTTTTTACCGTTATTATCTGGGTAGAACCTTTTGCAATGAGTAAATAAAGCTTAGAAAATAATCCCCATTAAAGTTTGCATGACTAAATCAAAATGTTTTTAAATTAAATTGATGATTTTTCTAAAGAAAATAAGTTATTTAAATCAACCTATTCTGCTTCACAAAGTTTTTTTTTTGGTGGTTAGTGAGATGGATTGTAGTTGCTTCTGTTTAAAAGTTATTGTACTTTTTCAAAAAAATGTATATTACTTTCATGCAATAGCTTTTTATTATTTTATGCCATGTTGTTATACATTTCATTAAATTACGTTTTTCAAAAAACATACAATCACAGAAAATTGAAATCTTTTTCAGAATATCAAAAATCTTTTTCAGAAAAAATTATAAAAAAAATAGTAGTATTTTGTTTTAATTCTATACATTTTAACGTGTAAGTTCTACCTGTTTAAAATAAAAAGGAGAAAGTAGTTCTCTGTTTTTTAGTACTAGGGATAGCTTTTCACCATAAAAATATGAAAATCACAATTAAAATTTATTTAATATTATTGATCAAAAATTTTTTGTTGTTGTATTCAAAAATTCTTTTGTTTAATTTTTGCACTCACATTCCTTGTTTTACTCTTTCAGACTTATAAAGTGTTTTTCTTGTTTCTACCGAGAGTAACGTAATTCAGAGTTACTGTTCTAAGCTAAATATTCAATTTGTTTATTTGTAGTTCGAAGGAGCATTTTTACTAAGCTTCTTAACTGCAAAATTTACTGACAAAATAACAATATGCATCCCCCATTAAATAATTGTTAGCTTTTACTGCATATTCAAAATATAATTATGCATTTCCCCTCTTATTTTGCATTATCACTTAGTTTTAAAATTTGATATTAGAGCTAATTACAATTAAATTACAGGATATGAAATTTTATACCGGATTAAATTACAAAATGGGCTAAACTTTTGAATAAAGTAGGGATAAGCAGGGACTTAAATAAATAAGCATTCTGTAAATTGTTGATTTGAAAAAACCTAACATTGCAGTTATTATTTCTATCTATTTGGTTTTGTCTTCTTGAATGGAATTGTTTTTCATTATTCCGTTTTGTCATCTTTCAAATGTGTATTGGGTTTAGATGCATAACACATTAAATTTGTTTGTAAAATTGTGCATGTTAATGCAAAATATGTCTATATACTTCAATGTTGTAAAATGTCTAAAAACGTTAATTTAGCCATTTTTATTTAGCTATTTAGGCTTAGGACTCATGTCAGCCAGGCATTCTATTTTACAGTTTTCCACAGACCGTTCAGGTATGTGAATTTAAAGATTATGATTTATCTGAGGAGGATTATAATTCTGATGGACAAAAGTTATTTTTTGATTTAAATTTATGAGTACTTTCTTTTCAAAAAAAAAAAAAAAAAAAAAAAAAAAAAAAATAAATAAGAAATTATGAGATTTTAATTGAAAAAATATTGAAAAATGCTTATTTCCTTTGAAAAATCTTATATTTTATTTATTGGACTACAATTTTTTTATACTTATACTGCTAGTATTTTACTGAATGAATTTTGTTTACATGTTGTTGGCAATTGGAAATTTGGCTCTTTGCAAGCTACTGCTGTCATTTGTTGGAGTGATTGTAACAAGCTTTGTAGATGTCGACAGTTTGTTAAAAGCAAGATTTTGCAATTAGCCTACGACATATATGTATAGTTTGTCTATTGAAAGAACTTGCCTCACTGCAAAGTCTAATGCTTACTATTCAGGGGTCTGTTTAAAAGAAATTTGGGTCAGTTAATGGACCTTTCACAAAATATCTTTTCATGAAAACGGACCCTTCACAAAATGATTTTTCTTTTAAACAGACCCTTCACAAATTTGTTTATCTTCATTATTGTTTTGTTAATCGAATAAACCCTTCCCAGGGGGGAAAACAAGAAAGATGGATGTAAACAAATTAAGTTTTGTCTTCGGCTGACGCTTCTTCCATTATTCGTCTGAAATGAATATTCTGCTTTTAGCAGTATAGGCAAAATACCAAATATTTGTATGTTGCATCTCTAATTTAGTAGCAGCAATTGCTGTTTATTTTTGAAAATGTAATTTTTTTTATTATAATTTTACAGTGCTGAGCATAATCTTGTATCTACAATTTAAAAACTCCATGAAATTTTTTTTTTGCAATAACCGAACCCTATTTGCACAAATTCATAAAAGCAGAACCCTGGTTGAAAGAATGTGACTTAACGTTTGTTTTATATTCACAAATTACAGGTAATTTTTTCAGAATTTTACAAAAAACAGGACCTTTCGCAAAATGTCTGGACAGACCTCTGCTATTGCTATGGAATCAAGAAATAGCACATTTCAAAGAGGGGAGCTTTTCTCTTCTGCCTTCTTTTCTCTTGCTGACCCGAGCAAAAACCTGTCTTAAATATTGCTTAAACACTCCTACTTGAAATAGTTAAATCTTGTAAATCTTGTAATCATACTTACTGCCACTGCTCTCAAAAAATGGAGAGGAGAGTTTTTTCCATAAACAGACTATGTATATTACGCGATCTACAAATCTTATGTGTTTGATCAACCCAGTGTCTAAAAAGTCATCCAATATTGTTGTGAAATTTAGGATAAAATTATAAAGTTGTTCATAAAATTAATTTTGGAATGAAAATTATAATTGTCTCTTTATTCTTTCGATATTTTAATATTGCTCAATATTAATATTGCAGTGATATTTTAATATTACATATAGATATCTTAATATTGCTTAATATTAATATTGCAGTGAAATTGTGGATGAAATCATAAAGTTGTTCAGAGTGGCTCTTAAAATTTGTCTTGGAATAAGAATTAAAATTGTCTCTTTATTCTCTAGATATTTGAAAACTTTTTTCTTGTTTAAATTTTTTTTTCTCAATACAATTTAAGTAATTTTTTTTTTTAATCATCTCATAACGGTCACATTATTCAGTTAAATATGGATCCCACAAATCCGTGGTACCCTAGTATCTTTCAAATTTTTGTTTTGTTTAATTTCTGAGAAATGTAACCAGTTGATTTTGTTTATAATACTGTTTGATTTCTTTGCATGGTTTACATTATAACATGTTTTGGGTGCAGTATTATTTTCTTAGAGTTCTGTGTTCAACTCTATATATAATCAATCAACTCAGAGCTTTTATTTCAATAACCTCTGTAAATCTGTTTTGATGCATTTATGTTTTTTCTATAATAAATAAAGAAATAAAATTATTGCCATAAACATCCTGATAATTTTTATCATACATTGCACACAAAATCAGCCTTTTGATCTTATGCAAATAGCTATATTGATAAGATAAGATAATCAAATAAATGAATTCATGAATATTTTTCACAATAATTAAGATATTTGAATGTAAAATCTAACCAAATATATTATTTCCAATTTATTAAATCATTTATTTCATTTACATTATTTATTAATTATTAATCTATGAGAATAATTTAATTTGTGATTGTTTTTTAGTCCCTCTTGAAAATAATGGAACGGTAACATTTTCAAGCTCTTGTATTCATCCTCATGATAAAACAGTTTGGAAACACGACTTGAAGGAATATATAGTCATGTAAGTTTTAAATAAAAAACTTTTTTTTAAACAAACATAATGAAAATCTGAGTTAAAATGTGATAACCCAGATTTTGTAAAATTATCATTATTGTAAATAATCACATTCAATAAGGCATTTCCTTCTCCGTATATTATGTTCAGCAATTGTTAAACAGCAAATATTTAGCAATAAGTTTTAAAATTTGAAAAATGCACTCATAAAAATATTTTATGCTTATATAAAGTTGTTTATCTCTAAACTAAAAAATGTGGATTATCTCTTTTTATTTTTGGAGTCTTTTCTGATGCATAGTTTAGCTTTGATTTTGCCTTCTTTAGTTTCTAAGTAAAAGCAAAAAGTAAATAAAGTTTGATAATACAGCAAATTTTCCAATTTTTTCTTACACACTTCTAAGATTTTTATTATAAAATTTGAATTAATAAATTGTGTAAGTATTTCAAATAAATTAAACTCGAAGAATTTTTTTTAAATATTTTAAGAACTGTACAATATTTTGTGAGAAATAGCTTTTTTTTCTTTAACAAATTATGTTTATTTCATCAATTTAAGGCTCTTGTGTTTATAATTTGCCCTTATAATTATGTTTATAACTGTATTATTTAAAAATTTATTTTATTTTATTGCATTCATGCAATTTAAATTCTGCATCTCATATTGGATGTAATAATTTTATAAGATTCTGGCATCACATAATACAAATAAAGAAATGGCTATTTTTAAATTTATTATTTCATTTGTCTCAAACTTTTTTTTTATTAATTCACCAATTATAGTTTCTAGTACTTTGAGTTTGACATAGCGTAAACATGAAGGATTAAAGGCTTATTTTCGTACGTATGAGGTATCGACAAAATAAAATGAATCTATGCCTGATACTTACAAATATTGCTATTTTGGCAAAATTATGCAATGGTGAGCACCAACCACTACTAAACGTGACCAATTAGCTCTGGATACTTACTTTCTAATCAAAACTCCCTAACTAATAGAAAAATCGTTTCTTCTTTTCTTTCGGCTTTTGTATTTTTTTAGAAATTTTATATTTCTTCTCATTTTTGTTTCTATTTACTATTTTTTTGCTTTATTTCTATCTATCTTGCCTTCCAACCTTAACCATTAACCGATAAATGCCCCTTCAGGGGCATAGGCGAGGGGTTAAATGTTGGTGTGTTTGCTTAAAATGCTAAACAATTTTCTTGCTGTGTGTGTATACATTTATTATTTGTAAAATAGACTAAAATATATTACTCATGTATATTTAACTGCATTTAAAGGATGGCTACAGAACATCAGGGACAACAATCAGAGAAATATCAGGGTATTTATCACAATACTCCAAAAGTAAGGAAAAACGAGTTTGAGATTCTGGGAAGTCTAATATTTTTTCCGGAAATAATTGATCTTGTAATAGATAAAAAATGGGTTATTTTTCAATTCTAATAGCTAGTTTTATCATACATTTTATGCAATATTTATTATAGATACGGCATAACTGAAAAACTAAGTATTCATGCCTACCTTGATGTATGAATTTCTTTCACTCATTGAACCCTGATGCTAAAATATAAGAAAAAAAATGCAGAGCATGCTTTTTCATAAAACAAGTTTGAAATTAACTTCTGAATTTTGCACAATTTATTGCTACTAAATGATTTGGTTTCACAGAAACAGCCTTATTATTTTAAAGAAGAATATGATTTATATCTGTATTTTAATTTTTAAATTTTATTGTTGAATAAAATGCCATTTTGATAAAACTTTTTTGTTATAATAATATAATGGAGTAAAATTTGTGTAAAATGTGAAAGATCATTTTAGCATTCAAATAAAGAAAGATTGACTTAGTGTGATGCATAAAGTTAAAACACAGTGTAAAGCTACAAATATTGTCTCCTGTTTTTCAACACGGAAGAAGGTGCTTCACTATAATTCCACTTCAATATCTCAATATGACTATTGTGCCGTTTTACATTCTTTTAACTTTATTTGTTTTAACCCTTTTTTATATAAAATAATATTACCAAATTTTTCTATTCAATTTTGAGAGATGATCACAGTCATAAGTATAATAGAGTGTTCAAAAGATTGCCAGGTGTTCGTAATAAAATATAAACTACTTTTTAAGTAAAATATAATATAAACACATTAATAAAAAAATATTAAATTATAATAAAATATGAACATTATTTTTTTTGTTGCTTTTTAAGCAAGAAAAAAAGTTGTTAAGTTATTGATTTTGATTCAGTTTCTTTAAGTAATGTTTGCCTCATTGATGATCAAAACAATTTTTTTTAAATAATTGTATTTATTTATATATAATAAATGATACTGATCTTTTTTTGAACTTAGGTTTTTGCTTTTAATGAAAAAAAGGAAGTAATTAAACTTATATGTATACATAAACTTCTTAAGCCTCAGTATTATGTCTTTTGTCTTTACCTATATGTTATGTTAATGTTTTGTCATTACCTTTGTTATTTGTACCTTGAGCTTGGCGTAACTAGTAATTTCTTGTAACTTGTATGCTGAATTGCCTTTAACATGTTCAAATTATTCATATTTTTATATTTAGTGTTTTATGTTAGAGATCAAGGAGGATTTCTAAACAAATGAAAAAAAATGAATCTGTAAAATCTTATTATCACTTAGCTTCAAAGTTTTAATAATGCAAAAGTATAATAACTAAAATATTTAATGTACAAAAGAGCATTTCTTTTACCTTTCATAAAACTTATAAACTAAAATCTTTAATTGTTGTTAAATTGAAAGTTCTTATCATCTTTATGTTTACCATTTTACATGATATAAATGAATTATTTCCTAGAGTTTTAGAAATAAGATTATAAGGAACCACTCAAATATTACACCAGTTTTTGGTTCTTCTTTTTGTCAGCAAAAATAAGCAAATGACTAACCCCCCTACCAATGCTTGTGTAAGAAAGTCTAACCACCCTTTCTTTTGATTTACCTAATTTTGACTTTAATTCCAAATTTTAAAATTTTTAGTCCTAAAATTTTTATTTCCTAAAATTAAATAAAAAATAAATTTTTTAGTCCTGAAAATGATGATTCAATTCAAATAAAAGATTCCTGATTAAATTCAAATAAAAGATGTAATTGTATAAAACTAAATTTATGTTGTTTTTATTTTAAATTTAAAGTCTTTCTAATGTAATTTTTTCCCCATGTTTGTTACAATTATTTTGCATTTTTAAAAAAAAAATTGAAAAGATTTAGACGTTGGTGTCTTTTATAAGCATTGCTTTTGCCTCTACTTTTCCCTTGTCAGCAAAAATAAACAAATTAAAAATCCCTCCATTTTTTGCTGTTTACATAATATTTGAACAGTCTTTGAGTGTAAAATACATATGCAAAAAATAAGAAAGTGATGAAAATAATTTGTTGTGCTATGATTATAATTTAGTAAAAACATTTAAACTCACAAGTAAAATATTTATTTAAACATAGACAAATTTTTGTGCTTCTTAGCTTATTTTTTTAGCGAGATGAAATGACAGTGATGGTAAAGGCAATGATTACTTATGTTAAATGGTTACAAGAAAAACATACAGTTAAATATATAAAACATAAGTATTAAGTTTTTGATAATTAAACAATACAGTGAGGTCTCCAGGAAAAACCACCTCTGTGTAGCGACCTCCTTTTAACTTAGCAGAAAGAGATATTTTAGAAAAACTAAGCAGCTCAAACAAACAAACCACTCATCTTTTAAAGTAGTAATCTTATTTTCATGATATAAAATTAAATGCAAACTTAAACAAAAAGCATTGTCTTTTTTATTTAAGATAGTTCTAGCACTCATAAAAATTTGTTTTAAATTTGTAATTTGTTTTTATGCATAATTATATAAGTGGGGATAATTTTTTTTTGATTCTAAATTTGATTCGTAGATCCGATTTTCATGATATCAACACAAGTGGCATTTCCTCATCAATAAATTGACACTGGTTAAAATTGTTTGCAACAAGTCTTGTACCTTCCATAGCGTTTTGAAGTCAATGGAGGTAACTCCTAAAAAGGACCAACCTCCATTAATGACCATTTTACTGTGGAACTGATAGTGGTCACTGCCGAGATGTTTCACTGTAATAATTTTTTTACAGTTACTATAAGTTAACAGTGAAAAAAGTTCAAAAAAAAAATTATTTTTGAACTAGAAATTTTTAATGTTTTTACTCTCTTAACTTCAGTTTTCTTCACTAGTTCAAGTAAGCTATTGATTTATCACTGCCGCCATTTTAACCCGTTAATGAAGATATACTATCATGTGACATCAGAACTAGTCTTTTAAAAAAAATGCTATTGGTTATTTGAAAATACGTTCTTTATAGGTTATTTAAAAATATGCTATAATTTATATACTGCCTCTGTTAAAATATATTCTTAAATATTTTTAGTAATTAAGTAAAAATATTTTTATAATCGAAGTATTTTAAATAAATATTTTTACTGATGCTATTACTACAGTAATTTAACCTGTGCAGTTATGTAACACAGGGTTGTGTAATTTTTTTTTGAAGAATATATACAGTTTGCAACTCAAGTGTGAAAAATTTACAAAGAGTAGAAGAATATTTTAATTAATTTAAATATGATAAAACCATCTTGGCAAAAATACCAATTTAAAACCATGTTTTGAAAAATATCTTCCTCACTAACAAGCTTTACTAAGGATTTAACTATTTTTGTATAATTAATTAACAATAATTAATCTATGTATTAATATTTAAATTACGTTTTTTTAGGGGTAGAAAAAGTGGAAAGTACGGCTTTAAAAATTGCTATTATAAAGCAGTTGAGTTCCTAGGAAATGCAGTTCATAGACCAGAAGAACTTATGAAACGAGAAATTTATGTACTTTCATATTATTTTGATCGTGCCTTTGATTTGGGCATTATTGGTATGTATTTCAGGAAAAGTCTTATTGAATTGTAAAAGAAAATTGTTTTAAACTTTTTAAAATTATTTTATTTATTTTTAAATCTGGAAACACATCAATTCATTATTTATATTTTTGAATGATTGTTATTGATCAAAAATAATTTTCTCTTCTCTTATATCCAAGAGTATTATTTTTAAAATGTTAACTTTTTTGAATTTTATGTAATTAAGAATGTAATTAAGTATGTAATTTTTTCACTCTTTATGTTATGTTTTGATCATATTTTACAACTTTTTATTTAAGTATTAAATTAGATATTATAGGAATTAAATTTTTCGATCATTATCTTTGCAATTATCAGGATTATCAGCAGAATTATTATCATTAAGCTTCTTAGAAATTTTGTCTGGATTTTATTAGGATTATCATCTGGATTCATTAGGGTTATCAACAGGATTTTATTAGGATTATCATGAGGATTATTAGCATTGTCAGGAATGTGTTATGATATGTATATGCTTTAAGTTAGGGGTGCACAACCTGCGGCCCGCCAACCCTCAATGTGCGGCCCGCTACCGCAATCTGAACAAAATGAAAAAAATAAAATGAAATTTTCTTTTAAATAAAAAAAAATTCGGGAATTTGAAATTTACGCATTTAAGTTTTTGACGCACCCAATTTCACTCAATGTAGTTTTCGATCGCTTTTTTTCGATGGTTACCTCTACAGATTTAGGCATAGTTTTGAAAATACCATTATTTTGAACACATCATTATTACGAACACATCATCATATGTGTATTAATTGTAAATAGAAAGTGTCATGTTAAAAAAATATTCGCCATAAAAAATTTTAAACAAGTGTCTTAATAGTTTTTTATTATTAAGGAAAAAGTTTATAGAAGATTAATGCTTTCTTTCTTTCTTCCCTCTCTCTGCTTCCTATCATTAATTTAAAATAAATGTTTTAAAGTTTAAGTATATTCCCCTTCTAAATGCTAAATCTTATTTTCCGCAGATGGGGTTTTGTTTCAATTTTTATCATTTTGAACCCTATAAACTTTCTTTAAATCAAAGTATTTACAGAGATGCCAACTGCTCCGGATACGCCAAAATAATTAAAAAAACGGTAAATAACTTCAAACTAAATTTCGAAAATATTTGACTATTTTTGCTTGCTTTTTAAAAGGTATAGCATGAAATAACTATTACAAAGTAGTGAAGTATATAAGCCTACAAAATATTTAGAAATAGTGGTGGATAAAAATCTACTAAATTGAATTCATTAAACCAAGAATCACAATTGATAAACTACCACTTGAAAATATTTATTTGCCGTCCAAAGCAAGTTGGCATGTCTGTATTTAACTTGTATTTATTTTAATAACTAGAACATTTTTTTAAAATTTATTTCTATGAACAAATTTTTTAAGTTAAAATTTATGTTAAAATGGACTTATGTATTATGTAATATGACTTTTAAAAAACATGTATTTTCCCATAGTTTTTTAATTATTTCAATTTATCTAAATTTTCTTCTGATTAACTGATTCTGATTTTTCTTAGAAGGCTCAGTTTTTTCTTAGATTAGAAGTTTTTAACTTTAAACATTTAAAAGTATTTAATTTTATGCTAAGATATTACAAGGTTAACTTAGAAAAAGAATTTAGTGGTTAGAACAATGTTTTTATAACAATTACTACCTAAAATTGCTATGAACATGCTTGTCTAAATACTTTGGGTGTTCCCTTTGGCATGCGGCTCTTCATTAGTCAATCTGCTGCGCATGTGGCCCTTCACTCAAAAAGGTTGTGCACCCCTACTTTAAGTGTTGATAAAATAATAAATAATGTAATCCAATATAGCTTAAAAATCTATAAATTCAATCTAGTTTAAAATTATAGTATTAATTTCTAAGCCGTGCATCATTTTTAAATAAACGAAAACAAAAGGCAATAGGTTGGAGATTATCTAAAATGAGAAAAAAATAAAATTCAATAAATTTTTTATGAAATTAAAACAAATGTAGTTTTCTTCCAGCATTTTGCGTATACAAATATTGTAAAATGTAGTTTGAAATTGCATAAAGAGCTGTTGCTACATTATATTCAAATTTTATCAATACAATTCAATTAACAAATCACATACTAAACATATGTACAACTACAAATCATTTATTGAATCCACAATTACAAATAGCATTTTAATTTTCATTATCAATTACTGTTAAGTATGAATACTAAAGTTACTCTTAAAACATGCGGTATATTGATTTTAAAATTTAATTTAAAACTTAATTTAAAACTAAAATAATATGAAAATAGTAGATGTGAAAATCTAACTTTTGAGTACTATATCAAATTTCAATTGCTAATTAAAACTATTAATATTTTATTAAATTTTAACTATTCTTATAATACATATTACTGAATAATTAATTGTATTTCTTCAATTATGTCCATTTTTATTTTTAGTGTTCTAGAAAGAAAAGGTTTCTTATGCACAATATTACAATCCCTTTAAAATCTATAAATTAAAATGTAATCTATGAATACGGACTTCATATCATCATAAATCACTCTGTATATTAGCCCTAGATTCATAATAATCTAAGACAGCACAAACAATTGCACTTTTAAAACGTAAAACTTGGGAAAAATTGCTATGTTTAAAATTTTTTAATTTTTTAAAAAGAAAGTTAAAATTTCTTTTATCTGTTTCAGGTAAAGAGGGAGGCATTCGAACTGTTGATGAATTCGTAAATTCTTGTAAGCATTCTTGTTCCTCTAAACAGCCTAAAGAGATATTTTTGTGCCTTGATTGTACATACATTACTGCTCTCATGAAACATGGACTGGGACTGGATGGAAAAAAAGAATTACGAGTAAGTTTTATTTATTTAATTTAAATTTATTTATTGTTTCTTATTCATAACTCTTGTTAATAATAATAATGAATTTAAATTTCTGGTTACTTTTGAAAATATGCAATTTCTGCATTAAATTGCATATTTTTCAATTCTCTGAATAATTCTAATAATTTTTCAAACTTCTGTATTGTATTCTATAATACTGTGTTTGAAATGTGTTGCTTTCCTGACTATTGTTTCAGTATGGAATTGTTCCACCCTAGAGGCTAACTAGAACACTTGCTTATTTACTATCAGTCACCATAATATTATCAGGCTCGAAATTTAGGGGGTTTAGGACTACGAAAATTTAACATGGACCACCATAAGATAATTATCAGTGGTCTCCCTGACAAGCAATCCGTGTAAATGCGTGGTTTTTTGATTTTCATTTCCTGTTTTAGTTTGTGTTAGTATTGTTACAAAAAAGCATATTTCATCAAAATTATGAACATAACATATTTTTTGTATTGTAATTTTTTTATTATTTAATTTTACTTTATAAACTTTTTATTAAAGCACAAAAGATTCTAATAGTCCGTGTTCATATTAATAGTCCATGTAAATTGTTCAGTGAAAATGTGTATGGACTTTTAATATTCTTTAGTCATTGGTTTGTTGGATCAATAAGTAAATTTTCTAAATTTCTACCCATGTATTGTGGTTGTTGCAACAACAACAACAATTATTTTGCTGTTAATGAAATGAAGTTGTAAAGAAATCAAAATTTTCTTGCAAATTAGTTTTCTAATTTTGCTTTGTTTTATTGGGAATTTTAATCAAAGAAAATAGACACTCAATGTCTAGTCTGTCATAGAGGTGCAAAAAAAGGTGCAGAATTGCATGTGTTTGATCACTGGTTTAGTTGCTATTGGTAACTAATTGATGTATGGTTGGTTGATGCATAGTAACTAATTAATACATGAAGTGACGTTGGCTTGGACATCTCTACTTATTAGTAGTTTGTTACATTTTATTACTATTAAAATTTAAATTAAATAGGATAAATTACTAATATTTGGGAATAAATGCAAGCTTTAACTATATAAGGATTAAATGAGCCTCTCAGAAGCCAATGCGGTTAAGTCCATTTTTTGATATTTTCTGATTTTTGGAAATTTTGATGAAATAAATAACAATCTTCTTAGTTATTAAAGGATTTACTCGTTGGTTACTTTTTTCTTGGTTTGACAGCCCTTTTTTTTAATAGCTTCTGAATATATTGTATAATAATTTCAGAAGCCATTGTGAATAAGTCCACTTTTTATCAATATTTTTTTACATAAACTTTGAAATAAAAATTAATTTATTCTTCTTTTTTCGATATTTGTTGGTAACACTGAAAAACAAGAAATTCATAGTAACTCAGGGTTGCCAGACGTAGTATTTTTAATACTACGGTAGTATTTTTTCACCAAAAAAAAGGGGTATGGTATTTTTTGTAGTATTTTTTTAAAATGCGGTATTTTTATTTTTTTATTTTATTTTATTTATTTATTTTATTTTCATTTCCCAAAACAAAGAAAAGTGCCACTCTAGTTTTGAAGTAAAAAAATAGGTAGGCCAGTAAATTTAAAAAATATAACTCAACCTATATTATATCCTAATGGCAGAACAATTTCAAGAGAAACAAAAAAAGACATCATGTGTTCATTAAAGTATGTACCTCCAATTAAACACGACTTTTACAGGACATTGAGGGCAACACGTGGAGATCAAGATTTACATTTAAATAACTCGGAAGAAGATGATGTTTGTTATGATGAATAAACATAAAACTTATGACAATAAATGTTATTTTATTATTTTTACATAAATATTGATTTCAGCTGCCAAAAGGTATAAGTCCTAAAATTTTTAAGATGCTGTCATTATTTCAATAAATACTTACGTTTTTATTTACACATCCTGTACATATCTTGTTTTTTTGCCGAGTTTACACCTCGAAAAAAGACTTTATACACTTTTCTAATTAAATTAATAAACCAAGAATTTTAAAAACTAATGTATTAGACTATATAATTATTAAACTATAGTGAACCTTTGCAGATAAACGGACATTCCTTTGAAAAGGTTAAAGAATTTAAGTATCTTGGTACAATTATCAATGACCAAAACAAACTGAAACCTGAAATTGACAATAGAATCAATATGGCCAACAGATGTTTTTTTGGACTAAAAAGTCAACTAAGACCGAATTTTATTAGCCAAAAAACAAAACTAAAATTATATAAGACACTCATTCTGCCTGTCTTGCTATACGGAAACGAAACCTGGACTTTAAACCTTGACGTACAACGCCCGATAGAAACGTTTGAAAGAAAGATACTTAGAACTATCTTTGGTGCCATACCAGAGGGGGGATGTTGGCGAACACGGTACAACTTTGAACTTTATGGGCTCTATAAACATCCTCAAATTATGCAGATAATCCGAAGCAACCGACTAAGGTGGCTCGGACATATATGGAGAGGCTCTGAAGATAGCCCTGTAAAAATTGCCACCTTCAAGAACCCTCAGGGGTCCCGCTCTAGAGGTAGACCACCTACTCGATGGCTCAAAGACACTGAAAACGACCTCAAAGTCCTGAAACTTAAGAACTGGAGGGGAGTTGCCATGGACAGAGGGAGCTGGAGAAGGCGTGCTGTTGAGGCAGCCAAGGCCTGCAAAGGGCTGTTGCGCTCCTGAAGAAGAAGAAGAATGTATTAAAAAACATCAATTTTCTCAATTTTTGTGTTTTGGACTTAACCGCATTGGCTTCTGAGCGACTCAAATATGAGTGGGATATTTTTCCTTTTTTAATAAATGTATTAAATATTAAGTATTATTCATTAAATATACTTGTAAATTATGAGATTTAATGAGATGAAATAATTATTTCTGTTTTATGCGTGAACTAAATCCTAATTTAAGTGTTAAAGCAATAATTCACATTATTTAAAAGAAATGACTTTCAAGCCTTATTCGAATTATTTTCAATCAGTTAATTAATCAAGTTTTCAAACCTTATTCAAATTATTGATAAAAATTATTTGTCCTCTACTGGTGCATCCACAATACATCATCTATATTATCCAAAATATATGTTTTTTTTGCACACAGTAAAATGCGGGACAAAAAGCAATCTGCAAATCTTGTATATGAAAAACCATGTACGAAATTTTTTGATTGGGATTTAAAATAAGATAATTCGCATTCATCATTTTTATTCTAAGTCTTATGTAATTCTATAAGTTCATTCTATTTATAACTTCTTTAATGTATGCGTCTTAATTTCTTTTACAGTTTGCTAAACAGATTGATGGCATTGAAACAAGTTGGGGCTTAGGTGCTGCTTTTAATATGTTAAGGTAGAAATGTTCTTGCATTTATTTACACTTTCATCCTAATAAATTTACATTAATGGAAGCTTTCAGTAAGAAAACTCTCCTTATAGCTTCTCTCTGTGATATGTATTTTCAAGAACTCATATTTTTATTTATTCATGGAACATTTAGTATTATACACGGAGTGACTTTTTTTTTATTATTTAAACCTGTTAGCTGTGTCACAATAAATTATTTTTTAATCAGTCTGTTTGTTTATTTATGTATTTTAGGTTTATTTTTTGGCGCCTGATATTTTTTATTGCAGTGATTTGATGTAGCATTTTCGGGTTTGAATCAGCAGAGTTGCTGATATCTGTGAGTTTGAGTTGTGACTTTGGAACTAAGAACAGCTTTTAAAAATCTTTGAAAGTTTGAACTGCGACTTTTTTATTATGATTAATTCTTTATATTTTGGTGCATCTTTCTCACACCTATGAACAGTTTAAAGACCAGATTTTTCTCTCTATCAGCACAGTACAATTATGCTTTGTAAAAAAGAAATGTTCATCGTAAAGTGCTTATAACAAGTGGCAAAACGTGTGTGGAGATGGCCAAAATCTTCTCCAAATAGAGAGGGAAGTGGAAGGGATGATCACACTCATCTATGTAATAGGTGACCCTATAAAAAGTCATGAAGTCGAGAGTCTAAAATTTTATTTTATAACTGTTGTTGAACAGCTGACCCAATTTTTGGGTTTACGACTACTAATGTTCAACTTTGTTGCCTTGTAATTTTGAACCTAATCCAGAAGACAGGAGAACTCCTAGAAAAAGTATTGAGAGAAATTTGCCTCCGTGGAGGTCTTTTTGTTGGAACAACCAGCATTAGCGTTACATGGAAAGGAAAACCTCTCACAGTTAGCCTGACGGCAAGGGAACTCTAACCCATGAACTGTCGACCACTGAGGATATTTTACGTCAGTACTGTGGTTGGTGCAAGCCAGATGCGAGATTCATATCGACCAGCCACCGCTGGGATGTGAACCCGATTCACCTCAGTTGTAGGCAAACGCTCTATCCCCTGAGTCATCACGGCTCGAGAGTCTAAAATTGGCAGTAGCCCTATATCTAAGGAAGTTATTTGCCAGAGGATGAGTCAAAAATAAGTTTTTGCTGGACAGGTTGCAATGATAAACCGCCATTACTCAATCGCGCAGCTTAGGGAACACATATAGCTTAGAGAATGTTATAAACATGTGTAACACTACCTACCTGTAATTAGTGAATTACGTCTTATGATTTTGAAGTCTTGAGTGAAATCCTTATTATTATTATTTTTGCAGCATTGCAAACAATAATTAGGAATTCAGTCATTGGTCTGCTAAATTAGTGAGTTTGTTTTGATTTGTTTTAAGCCTAATTTAATCTTTTGTATAAACATTTTTGAGGATTTATTATAAAGTGAAAACAATTATTTAACTGGATGAGGTAATAAAAAATTCTGAATATTTTATTGCTTTATGATTGTAAATATATAATATTATTACAACATCTTAATTTCAAGCATATATAAAATAAATAAAAATATCCGATTTTCAGTTTTGAATGATAGTAGAAAATCTTCAGTCATATTCTGCACTTCTATGAAATTATGTTTTATTGGGCTGTTGTAAAGCATTTTTACTGTAGTAAGCTGAGAGCCACACCCAATGCCCAGCCAGTACCAATTCCTCTTATCTCTTCTGCAAACTAAAATGAAATAGGGAAGCAAATATATACTCAACACATAATATATGTAAGAAAATTAAAAAACAATAATTTACTAATACATTAATGCAGAAGTTGATATGGAAATTTATGAATGATCTATATGAATGAAACCATGTGATATGAGTGATATTTATTCTACTGTGTCGTTTGTTATTCGAAACAGACAATATTTTTCAGAATATCTAGTAAGCATCATTAAAAAAATATAAAATATTCAGTAACTCCATCTGACTTGGTTTTTAGTGTACTGTATGCCGACTTATATTACTTAATAATTAGCAGAATCAAACTAATTATCAATTTTCATGAAGTTGCCGCGATTCTTTTAGAAAAGTTACATAATTAGTTTAATTTGTTGTTTGATTTCCATAAATTAAAAACTGCAATATTTAATCGAGCTGATCCTCTAAGTCTGCCAATCCATTATTAAATTAAGCATTATTTATGTCAGGAGGTAGAGCTTTCACCTTCCAATGAGGTGAACCGAGTTCGAATCCCAGTGATGACTGGTCGATACGAATTCCGAATCCAGCTCGCACTTACCACAGTGCTGATGTTAAATATCCTCAATGGTAGACAGATCATGTGTTAGAGTCCCCTTGCTGTTAAGCTAACTGTTTTGTGGTTTTCCTCACCATGCAATGCAAATGTGAGTTAGTTCTATCAAAAAGTCCTCCACGAAAGCAAATTTCTCTCAATACTTGATCCAGGAATTCCCTTGTCTTCTGGATTGGGTTTAAAATTGCAAGGCTGAACATTTTAAATCATAAATCCGAAAATTGGGTCGACTGTTCAACGACGGTTATAAAATAAAACAAAATTTTCATCTGGAAATCCTGTTTTTTTTCTAGAAAATAGTTGCATAATATTCGAAAATGATATTTAGCGTAGTGTACTATGTATGGTATACAAAAAAGAAAAAAATGTGATCACCCTGGATAACTTTTGCTTGAATGATTGGAATTTTATGTACTTAGACTGAATCTTAACTGTTTGATCCCCTAACCTTAATTACGCTAATATATTAGTGCGGATGTTATTTTAAGTATTGAAATGAGACTCATAAAATGGTTGGCTCAGTTTTAATATCTTTTGAGAAATCAAATTTGAAATATACGAAAAGAACCATAATTTTAAAGAAATTTATTATAATTTTATTAAAATTATATATTTTCCTTTTAAAATAACATTCTTTAAAATGATGTAAAAATTTTTACACCACTGTATCAGAAAATTAAGGTAACAGTAGTGTTCTGATTTTTTATTTTAAATATGGAGGAAAACATTAACTATTTCATTAATATAGATTACAGGAAGTAAATTTTTTACTTAAATTTTATTTTGTTTAAATATTTTTGAAAATGTGGAGAGAGTATTTGTTTTGTATGTTATCTTACCTTTATTTCCATCTTGCTATCAAGTCCTAATCCGTGTATCCATAATGCTGAAATATAACTGCAATCGAGACATGTGAATGTTGAGAGGATTTCATATGAGTTGCAGAAAGATCTACAGGCATTAACGAATTCACCAACTGTACAAACATCATTTTTGTTATCTGCAAAAATAAGGAGAAATAATTAATGACATAAATTCTCCTGGTTTGAAATTGCATAAAACAAACATTTAGAAAGTCCAAAATAATATGAGTTTAAGATATATTGGAGAAGCATAATAGTAAAAATTATACTAAGTGATTAAAGTATCTCCTGATAAGAATAAATAGCTCCCCCCACAAAAAGAATATAAAAGTGTGAATTTGTTACATGCACGCTATTGTCTTTATGTACCAGTCTTCATATGCAAATTTCATCTTAAAATATTAGCAACAAAGGATTGCAATCTTGTCGAGTAGATCTTATAATGAAATGGACTCATCGAGTAAAGGAACTACTTGAAATAGAATGCTACTAGTTTTCAATAGAAATTGATCGTTGGAGTTTTAAAACATAATATCAGGATTTATTAATTGGTGTGGCATGTAGTTCTGTAACACCCAGCGTTTAATAATGCTTGGCTTAGCAAATGTTTTTTTTCTCTAAAATCTGTCACTTTAAAATGAGTTTTTCTAATTATCAAAGCCAACTTGATCATAATTTCTCTGTTCTTTGATGGCAAATTTGTAAATTATATTACTTGTTCGAACTGAGCCACGGTGGCCCTAGAGATAGAGCTTTCACCTTTCACTGAGGCAACCCAGTTTCGAATCCCAGTGGTGGCTGGTTGATACGAATTTTGCTCCTGGCTTGCACCGACTACAGTGCTAACTCTGTTTTTTTTAGACAGATCATAGGTGAGAATTTCCTTGCCGTCTGGCTAATCGTAGGGTTGTCCTCTCCATGTAACACAAATGTGGGTTAGTTTCATCAAAGAGTCCTCCATGATAGCTAGTTTGTTCCCATTGCTGGACTCAGGAATTGCCTTGTCTTTAGTGTGGGGTTCAAAAGTACAAGGCTACGGTTTTGAACATTGATTATTGTAAATTCAGAATTGGGTCGCCTGTTCACCGCCAGGTATAAAATAAAATTAAAAAAAAAAAAATCTGAAGTAAGGTTTTGTAAAATTGCCAAAATATGATGGCTAAGAGCATACGGTAAAGGTGCCATTGGCAATAAGAATCTAGTTTTTCTTTCTTTATTAGTTCAAGTTGAAGAGAGGATAAATATTTTAAGGATTTGAGAATACTTAACTATTATATTTAATATTCGGCAGTTCTATATTAGTGTCGAGTGCCTAATTTTCAGCTAGCCATTTTTCTAGACAATATTACACACCCAAAATCTTCCGTTTTGTCTTAAAATTATTTAAAATGCAGACTAAAGGTAAAGCCATAATTAAAAAATTTTGCAGTACCAAGCACGGTACAGCCAAGACTGGTTCTTGAGCTTATAATTTTTATTTTTTCTAATCTAACGAACACAATGTTCGGGGAAGCAGTGATATACTCTATGCTGTCGAAAATTAAGATGCTTCAGACTTTTATGGGAGGTGATAAGAAAATTCCAATGTAGCTTTTTAAATGAACTATTGTTATAATGCTTACTTACCTATAGCACCTATTTCGTAGGCATGATCAAATTGACCTTTGAGGCCATAGAAATCTCTTCCTCCGAAATCAATTGATTTTAAATCAATAGAACTTCCCAAATACTCGGTGGCTTTGCGGTAACAATTTTCAAAACTGTACAGTTCGCTGCTGTTGACCCTGCAATGATTGTTTCTTTTTAGCTGGTGTACTTAAAAATTAAACATTAGATTTACGATTTCAACAAAAAAAGTATTACCGACGCGCCGAAAACAATATTCTCTTAAACAACTCAGCAGAGGCTCAATACGTTAACATCTGAACCCTTCCAACGACTGCAAAGCTCTATAATGTCTTCATCATCACAGTCAAAAGCTCTCGTCTTATATTTAGGGAAATTAGTATTTTGCCGAATTAAAATTTTTAATATGAGCTAATCATAAATTATGTGTAATTCATTTGTTTCAGTAAAAAATTATTTTGTTTCTAGTGCTTCCCAGTATGCTTTGTTCCACCACTAATTTAATGATTTTATATATAATTATTCTAGTAAATGAGCAGTGATTGGGCGGTGAGGAAGTCACGGGTTCAAGCCATTCAGATCGATAGGTACCAGTTTGTCTAGGAAGTAAAGGCGGCTTGTGCGTAATGTGGACCACTTTGCCACAATCAAGCAGTTGGTGACGAAATTAAGAACAGGGTGCGTAGTGTTTTTTAGAGGCGCTTATTTTCGTTTTTTAAAAGTCCTTAAAGGTGCTTGATTTTCCGAAATCTAATATTTTTCTCTACCATGTTGATTTTCGCCACAAATTATGCAAAAAGACATTGTTCTATTCAACGTTTTCACAATTAATTCAACCCCAATCTATTTCGACGTACCGCCGGTCTGTAGTGTATGAAAACACCATTTATTTGATGAAATACTTGCGGGTCCGCACTTGCGTATACTGAGCTGGATTCAGTGGTAGGGATTTTTGACTCTCATGTGCAACCCTGCTGCATTTTGCAAGAGATTCTCAATTTCAGACTTCATTTTCTGCCCTCTGTAATAGAATCGAAAAATCTCATTTTCGGCTCTCTGTAATCGAATCGAAAAATCTCTCGAATTTTTGCTGATTACGGGAACCAACCATTGTCAAATTTTTTTCTATCAGAGATAGAAAATTTCATTTCTCTTGTTAATTTCATCGTTTGTGACGCGCAATCGTCTTCGTCTCTGTAAATAAAACCATCGATTGTCAAAAACTTGCCAACCCTGTCTGAATATGATATTTTTCCAAGTGCTTAAAAATATATTTTGAGTGCTTGAAAAGTGCTTAAAAGGTGCTTGTTTTTTGTTGAAAAATTTGGCTACGCACTCTGTAGGAGTTTTAACCTCCATGTACCCTTTGACCACAATGAGATGTCATTTTCTTTTTATTCTGGTAAGTAAATAATGAGCCATTTGATAAGTAATTGTTAAAAAAAAAAGAGAAATAAATTAGTTCATTTCCATATGTTTCTCAGGGATTACAAATGAAGTAGAATGCTCACTCAATCATCCGTTTCTTGAGATTTCCTTCCCAAAAAAATTTGTCTAGTGGATGAAAACATGGATGTAAAACTTCATATGTGCCATTATTTTCTGCAATAGCTAAAACAAATATTTATGAGGAGTATTACTATTGAAATGCATATAAAAATATACAATAATGAGCAAAATTAACACAAGCTAGCAGTTTAAAAAGAACAAATGTAATTAAAATAGTTAAGTCAGTATTTGAAAATGACAGGAAAATGAAATAATAAAATTGATCAAATTTTGGTAAAGTTCAGCTATTAAAGATTTAGTTCGTAATCCCATCTCCCTCCAAATTGTCTTCAAGTGTTTAATAATGTTTATGATAATTTGTATATGGACCAGATTTATGAAACAGTCGCGAGCAATATTATTGAAAGTTATGAAAGTTGAAGCCACAGAAAATCGGAAACATACGACAGTTTATGATTAATGTGATCATGAAAATGTGATGTAAATTTTATTTCTTCATCATTGCGCAATGCCGGCGACTTGAAGACTTTTTAGAATAGTAGCTTCGGTAGCAGAACGTATGGAGTGAATCTGCAGAATTTATGATGAATTTATATATGGACCAGATTTATGAAACAGTCGCGAGCAATATTATTGAAAGTTATGAAAGTTGAAGCCACAGAAAATCGGAAACATACGACAGTTTATGATTAATGTGATCATGAAAATGTGATGTAAATTTTATTTCTTCATCATTGCGCAATGCCGGCGACTTGAAGACTTTTTAGAATTGTAGCTTCGGTAGCAGAACGTATGGAGTGAATCTGCAGAATTTATGATGAATTTATATATGGACCAGATTTATGAAACAGTCGCGAGCAATATTATTGAAAGTTATGAAAGTTGAAGCCACAGAAAATCGGAAACATACGACAGTTTATGATTAATGTGATCATGAAAATGTGATGTAAATTTTATTTCTTCATCATTGCACAATGCCGGCGACTTGAAGACTTTTTAGAATAGTAGCTTCGGTAGCAGAACGTATGGAGTGAATCTGCAGCACTATCTTAAGAAATTCAAATTTGTTTGTAATCTTAACATAGTCTGACAGAGTTTTTTTTATTTAGCTTAAGTCTGTCTAAAGTAAGAACTCTCCTAGCCATTCGTCTGAGCCTGTGGCAGTGACTATGGCAACGATGTATAACTATTTCATGTAGGGGTGTGGGGTCACTGTTTAAGACAGGTTTTGGCTTGGTTCCGCGAGAGACAAGGAATCTTTTTCTTCGGTTTATTATGTTAGCCCTTGAGTGAAGAGAAGCTACCCTCTCTGAAATGCGCTATTCTTGATTCCATAGCAGCAGATGGCTTCAGACTTTGTGGCGGGGGTAGTTCTTACCGTAGACAAACTATAAATACAGCAAAATTTGCAAATAGCAGGTTCTTAGCAATCAAGCGTAAAAACTTAAGTTGAATTTTATACAATTATGCTAAAAAAGTGGAAAAAATTCCGACACAGTTTAACCTGTAAGGGTGTAACAAAAAGAGAAAAAAAAAAATGCCTTCCTTTTTGCTCTTTGCCTTGTTTTTTCAATCCAGGTTTCTAATTTTTAGTAAAAACAAGTTTAGAGATGTTTTTAAAAGTGTCATAACAACGCATTACTAAGCGTAGTGATTTTTCTGAAGCCATGTTAGGGAAAAGTGATGTGAAAATTTTTTTAATTTTATACTGATAGTGCTACAAAGTTCACAACCTATGCTGTGTTTAACTAATTTTTATTTTTTTTAAAAATTGACTTCATTTTAAAAATGCACTTCATTATATTTTATGTTTTAGTTACTCTAACATTAAATACACATAAATATAATTTTTATTTTTATATAATTTTGCAAAATACAATATTTCAAATAATATGCCATTAAATAAACTAAATAAATTCTGATCTATGGTGAGATCAACAACAGAGAGCAAAGTAATTAATTTTTGATTTTGTTAATTAACTATTTCATTACTAAGTAAGATATTTTTAATTAATTATTTCATACCCAAGTAACCAGATGAGGGAGGCATTAGGGAAAGTCTTGCACTGACTCCTCCAAAACCTGCACAACTAATTTCAAATCAGAAACTAGAAACATTTAAATTATTAATTATATAAAGATTATAAATTACGAAAAACGTTATGCCTTACAAGTTCAGTGAAAAATATATTTTAGGAAGTAAGTAGTTATTTTTATAAATGTAATAGTTACATAGTGATTTCATTTATGATTCCTGATCATTATTGCGTTTACTGTGTTTTCAAGTAAAATGGTGACGAGTTCGCTATATCAACTCAAAACATTTCTAATACATCGCTAACTTTCTGATATTAAAAATACTATGGATCTTATTCTGCTATTAAAATGGCAAAAAAGTCATAATCTATTAGATACACTGGTTATCATAAATTAAGGAAAAATCACAAAAATAGCGATAACTCTTTCAAAAGTAAGCCAAACCGTGCAAAATTTGCATATGTTGTCCACTAAGAGTAGCTGAGTAAAATTGCAATATGCAAATTAGTGGCGCTGCACTCGGCTTACGTCATCTGCCTGGAGCATAAAAGTCCAAGTTTGAGAGAAAGCACACAAATTTTACTGTGATTGCGACATTGAAAATCTGAGATAGCCAATTCGTAATAATGACCTCTAGGCATCATTTGCCTGAAGAACTACGATGGAGAGCCATCGGGAGACTAGAGGCAGGGCAGAGTCAATCAGAAGTGGCCAGATGGCTAAATGTGAGTCCATCTGTGGTTCATAGACTTTGGAGGCAATTTCAAACCACAGATTCGGCATCTAGGAGGTTCAGTCAAGGACGGCCAACTGTTACGACCAGTGCCGATGACCGATATTTGACATTAAGTGCACGCAGGAATAGAACCGCTACTCCGACACATCTTAGATCCTCTCTTGCTGCAGCCACCGGAAGGTTGGTGTCAACGTCAACTGTGCGCAGAAGGCTCCACGAAGGTGGTCTGTATGCGAGACGACCAGCCATTTGCGTGCCGCTCACATCACGCCATAGGAGAGACCGTTTGCAGTGGGCCCGACAACATGTCCACTGGACGTCAGATCAATGGAGGCCTGTTCTCTTTACGGATGAGTCCAGGTTTAGTCTAGAAAGTGACAGTAGACGTTATTTGATATGGAGAGAACCTGGGACCCGTTATCATCCATCAAACATCCGTGAAAGAGATGCATACGGAAGAGGCAGTGTCTGTGTTTGGGGAGGCATATCCTTAGGAGGGCGCACATACCTCCATGTCTTTCCAAGGGGAACCGTGAATGCTCAGGTTTATCGAGACAACATCCTTGATGCTTATGTGCGCCCATATGCCGGGGCAATTGGTGATTGCTTCCTGTTACAGGACGATAATGCAAGACCACACAGAGCTCGCATTGTTGATGATTATCTTCAACAGGAAACAATTACTCGCATGGAGTGGCCAGCTCGATCCCCGGACTTGAATCCTATCGAGCACGTTTGGGATGCTCTAGGGAGGCGTGTATCTGCCATCAATCCGCCCCCTCAGACCCTTGCCACGCTTGCAACTGCTTTACAAGAGCAATGGCTCTCACTTCCTATTGAACTGATAGACCGCATAATTGAAAGCATCACACATCGCTGTTTGTGCTGTATTGCTTCTAGAGGCAATCATATTCCATATTAAAGGTACTTTTTCTATTGCAAACCGATACTTCCAATTTGTTTATTTTATACATGTGCTAATTTCTATACTACTATTAATGTCTGATAATTTCTTTTTATGTTGTTTAATACCTTACTATGTGTTGTATATTGTGGGTAAGTTTCATAAAATTCCATGTGTAATTTCTTGAGTTATCGCGATTTTTGTGAATTTTCCTTAATTTATGATAACCAGTGTATATCAGATTAATATATCTTTATAATAATCTGATCTAGTGACCCTTTCGAGTCTAGTGACTGGCGCAGTGTATCCGTTTCTGGCTCTTGTGCCAATAAACTGAAACCAATCAACCAATAAACGAGAATTATTGCGAATCACCCTACATTGGTCTCTCACTTAGGCATCTTTTTTCGTAAACGATTATTTGAACAAGTGCAGCAAATTTTAAATGTAGAGGTAGCACAATTTTGGTAGCTCTAAATTCAGCATTTTTTTAAAAATTTATAACTGTTGAACAGCCGACCTAATTTTTCATTTTGCGGCTACTAATGTTAAACTGCGTAACCTTGTAATTTTGAACCCAATTCAGAAGACAAGGGAACTCGTGAATCAAATATTGGGAGAAGTTTGACTTTTTGATGGAACTAACTCGCATTTGCGTTACATGGAGAGGAAAACCTCCCATTTGTTGCCCGATGGCAAGGGGAATTTAACCCAGAGTCCGTCTACCACTGAGGATATTTTACGTCAGCGCTGTGGTCTGTGTCAGCATTGCTAGCCGGATGCGGAATTCGACCAGCCATAGTTGGGATTCGAATCCAGTTCACCTCATTGGAAAGCGAACTCTCTATTCTCTGAGCAATCACGGCCCCTAAATTCACCATTATCAATATTTATTGGAGAAAATCCATACTGTCACATTTTTTCATCCACAAAGCCATTAGTTTTCTTTCATCAATTTAAATTTTACGCCATAACAAAATAGACATCTATGAACTTAGTTGTTGGAGCGGTATAGCCAAAACTGACTCTTTCGTCTACGACTCACAAATAACTAACTTTCTTTGCTTTCTCAAATACGTTTTTTTAAGGACCCGATTCAGAAATCCAGGACTAAAGACACAGAACAGTTGGCAGGGGGTCTTACAAATCATAATCTTGAACCTCTGTTTGTATACAAGATGCTTTTGAATGATTTAAATCATAAGGTAATTTATGACCAGGACTCGAAAAACCGCCCGTCCGTCCGTCCTCGGCGGTCAAAAATTCCCCACGGACAACGAATTTCTCGAATCCGACGTCCGCGCGGGCGGCCGTTTTCCCGTCTTGACCTCTGTCATTTAAATTATTTCATAAAAGAAATAAATTATTTCATAAAAGAAATACTAGGTTACTATTAGTAACCTAGTATTTCTTTTATTACTGTATGATGTAATCGTAGTATTTGTAATCCTAGTAACTACTAATTCATTGTGCAATTTATATAAATGTTTGTAATAAATAAGAGAAAATTATATATTTTTTTATTTAGAAGCTACGCGTTAGTTTCAAAAGAGGACGGGTACATTGTTGGACAAGCCATCCTCGGGGACGGGTAAAATTTCGGAGGTTTTTCGAGCCTTGTTTATGACATAAAGAGAATTTAAGCTTATATTTAGATTTCAATTTTTAATTCATAGTTTCAGTAGATCTTTGTTCAATGAAAACATACATTGTTTTCATAAGTTGAGGAGTTAGGTCCTAGGATAAATCAGACACTGGTTAGGGCCACGAATAAAGATGAAAGACGACGCTTCTTACTAGATATAATTGACTGTTGAACTAATAACTTCTAACTGAATTATTTTTAATTGGTCACATGCCTCATTATTTTGCTTAGATTTATAATCATACCTCTATTTATTATCTGATGCAAATTATAAGAATAAATATGGCAAAAGATTTGTCATGACATTGTTCAAATATATAACGTAAGATTTTATTATACTTAATTTTTGTCAGCGATACAAATTTTGGGATTGTGCTGACCAGCCTCTGTAGAGGTCAGGGAACTGCCCTTGCATCAGAAAGGTTCTGGGTTTGAATTCTGGGCAAGGCATGAATGTTCTTTCATTCTCCGTAGTATCTGTCCTTACTGTGGGAGCAACGCTGGTTCACTTAATATGGTGCCCCTAAAAGAGTGGACAACAAATCTATCCTTCAGATGCCTGTGTGACGAAAGGTCATTTTTCCAAGTGGGCATTGCAAAAAAAAAATTCGATGTTGACATTTTAATGTTTTTTGTCTATGTAGAAAGTCCTGTAAATGCCACACTACCACCTTTTAATCTCTGTAGTTATATTATTGTGCCAAATGAATGACATTTTATGGGCCATTCTCACTTACTGCATGCGTTTCTCGTACCTCCAATGACCACAGAAGCACACCACAATGATTGTTGAAATATCCTACATAGCAACGCAAACGTTGTATTTGAGGTTTCTTCGGATTAGCACAATAAGGTTGACTGGCCAATTAATATTCTCATAAAGCAAAAATATTTCAATTCCAAGATTATTTTTTTAAAGATTGAATAAAAGCATGCTTAAACTTTTACAAAAAATATAATTTCTTAGCTTTTATTGCAAACCTTTGCATATTTAAGATTCTCAAACGCAACATTTAAAAAAAAAATAATGTGAAGTGTTTTTAGATTCATTCTCGATCTAAAAGGGTCCCGCAGTGGACTGATCGTTAAGACACGGTTCCCAGCAGATCACCGAAGTCAAGCATCACTGGCTGTGGTCAGTGTGCGGGTGGGTGACCACTTGGATCAGTCTGCGTAGGGACCGAGGGTGTGCGGTATTGGTCCTCGTTAAACTGTGCTACCGTAAAGTGCTCGACTTCGCGCGCAGGTCGTCGGGCTACCGAAGCGGGGGTGCCATCCCCTCCGCAGAGGATCAAAATTGTGATGGCATGTCTTCGGATCATCCTCCGGGATGTTTCCCAGACCGTCGCCAATAGCCCATTGTGCAGCTCTAGTGCGACGTAAATTAACAACAAATAGAAAACGATCTAAAAGGTTTGTTTATGGAAGTTTAAGGCTTACCTCATTGCGCGTAAGCTAGCGCAGCTAAATTTTATATTGTTTCAAGCCTGCGTGGTTTAGTTGCTAATCATTTATAAACCTCGTAGGGGTTTTCAACGTAAACGACCTGTTGATGTTTTCGAATAGAGGAATAATATTTTATTAGGGCAATCTATAATGTGTTCAAATTGATCTGATTAGTGTTGAATAGTGAAGGTTTTGCTGCAGAGGAAAAAATGTCAAAGACTTGGTTTAATTAAAAAAAAATGAGTAACTGTTGATCTTACCTTCTGGTATATAACGATATTGGTTTTTGTTGTAGTTTAGGTAAAAGGTAGTAGTTTCTCGTATCAGTCGAGGGAGTTTTTGCACCATCTGATGATAAAGTAATTTCAAATGATTGTCCTCCTAAATCGGTAGAAATGGCAGAATGGCTGACATCGTTCAAACGACCTGCAAAAATATTTGAGAGGATCATGAACTATCAAAGAGTTTAAACTTTTTATGAACTTATTTTCTTAATTGAAAATCGGAGAATGATAAATGCGAAAATTATTCACCCATTTCGCACACAGCATTTCTGACCCAGTGTATGAAATTTAAATCTAAAAGAAGACAGAACTTTAACTGCGACTTTTTGACTTTATCATTTTTACTTGGAGACACACTTCATCCAAACTTGATACTCTACCTTAAACATATCGGGTTTTACAATTTGATTTAGTTCTTGTTATAACCAAGTTGACATTTTTTAACTAGATATTTTTATTTTGGACAAGTTGTTAATTTTAACCTAGTTGATTTTAACCTAGATCTTAAGCAAGTTACAGCAATGTTTAACTAGTTTTGGGCGAGGTATAGCCAAACCATGGTTTTCGCCAAAAATTTCTATAAATCAATCGATCAATTCGCACACAGAGAGATTCTGTTCCATAAATGAGCTTGTTTCAGTTGTAGCGAACCTCTAACTAACTGTTCAGCATATCTAACTGTTAATGTTATCCTAACCCAGTGCGATGTATTTAAGTTTCAAAGGCAACGCCGATTGGGATGCAATTATCTAATGTTGTTTTTATTAATTAAAGACAGGACTTTATTGTCGGATAGGATTACGGTGCCTGGCCGCAGTGTCTGAAGGGCATTAAATGTTTGTTAAAAAGTTTGTTCTTCTTTCGCCTCTGATTAATTAATATTTGATATGCATACTACTACGTCGGAAGGACAATTAGAAATTTTAAAATTTGTATGAATATTAATAAAATTTATTTTATGTATTTATAAATGGTATTACAATATTTCAAACATTGATACACATTTACAAAGTATTTTTTTTTTTTTTTGGTAAATGTATTAATCAATTTCACGAATCTTATAAGAGACAAAACTATGAAATTGCTCTCAGATTTTCTGGTTTATGAGCACATTATTAGTAAGATGTTATCATAAAAATTTATGTATTTACCCAAATATTTGAATTAGGTGTTTTATTCATCAGAAGTAATATTTTGCAAATAGTTTTTGCAATAGTTTTTATGTAAGTTAGTTTTCTTGTTTCTTTAAACTTCAAAAATAATTTAAGTGGCAACTATATAGGTGTTATTATATTTAAGAAAATAGATTACCTAGTAAGTAATTCAAAGAGTACCATGCATAGATACCTAAAATAGAAAGACAAATATTAATTCTCTCAATGCAATGTAAATTCATTTAAAGCTTGCTATTTATATTAAGTAACGTGTTTAAAATAAATCATTCAATGCATTGGTGTGGCGATGCGAATAATGAACCTAGTAAAATAGTGCATTAAGTAATCCAAATTAAATTTAAGATAAAATAAATAAAGGCAGATTAATTCATGATTATTTTTCAAAAAGTGTACAATTAAGAAGTGATGAATATTTATACCTTCTTCTTCTCCTTCGAGTATTGTTGCGCTATCATTATTGCAAAGGAAGGGAGATTTTTTAAAGACTTGACGTACCTAAAAGATGGAAAGTGATAAACATATAAACAGAAAATATCTAATGAGCAATAAAATCTGATTCTGTAAATATTAAGTAGGGAATCAATTATCTTGACCAAAAATGAATCCCCCTTGCTGAATTGGATAAATATCCATGTTAGTTATTAATTAAATTTCGAAATCTTCATATATTTTGAGTGCAATTCGAGTTATTGTGCGTGCTAGCGAATTCAGGTTCGGTTACAGCTTTCTTTTCAAAAATTACGAATTAACTGCGATTCTGATATATTAGTAGATCAATCCTGGTAGGATTGTTTAGAGTTTCTGTCTTCCTTAAAGATATCCGAATTTTATGATTCAATTTAGTTCTAATTTTAACCTAGCTGTTCTGTTCCAATCGTTGTTCAGAATTTATCACAGTTGCTGTAGTTTTAGTCTAGACGTTGGGAATTTAATCTATTTAGCCAAAAGTTTGTAATTTGATCAATTCTAGTACCCAAAGGTTGGATAACTTAGAATTCCTGCTTTACTTAAAGAATCTGGTCAATTCTGGTATGCAGGGGTAGTATGTATTACTTAAAGTTCCATGTTCTAGCTTTATTAAAGGAAATTCGATTTTATAATTCAATTTAGTTTCAAGTTTAACCTCTTTGTTTTGAATTTAACCCTTGTTGTTGTAGTTTTAGTTTAGACGTTTGGATTTTAATCTACTTTAGACGTAGTACAGTAAAAATGTGGCATTTGCGCCAAAATTTTACATTATTCACTCACTCCATGAAATACTCTATGAAAGGCGAATAATATATTTGTGTAGTTTTAAAGACAAGTTTAAGGTGAAGCTTTTTCTGAGTGTTGTGCCAAGAATCATAAACTTGATATTTAAATACTGATGGAAATAGTTCAAACCTTTCTGAGGATGATATTTTTCTTTTTCGGAGACTGGGCTCTCAAACCACCTGTTCCTTTCAATACCACGGGAGTTTTTCTCCATTTACCCATTGGTATATATGATCTGGCTTTTTCCAGTAATTCAGAAATGGAGATTGCTACCTATGCAGGAGAAAAACCATTAGTATAGAGTGGCTTTCAGTTGTACTCCTCCAGACATCAGTCTAGTGTCAGGGCGGGTACCATGGTTACAAGGAAAAATCACTTCGGATAAGGGTGTGGGTTGAATAGTTTTGTCTTAAACTTGGCTTAGGTCAACGTAAGCAAACCAATCGACTCCTTCATTCCTCCATAGCACCATTATTAGAAATGTGCTCTCGCTTGTTACCAAAGCAGCAAGCAGTCCCAGACTTTTAATCTGGAGGAGTTCTCCTCAAAGTCACACAATATATTTTGTAAGAAACTTCATATAGAGTAAAAGCTCGAAAGTAAGAGTATCAAGTTTTAGAAATACGATATTATTATTCAACTTACCACCATATTAAGGTTATAGTAATCATATTAAGATAGCACCATATTAAGATATGGTTCATCACGCTGCCAAATTTCTAAAAGTTTTGGATGCTTCTTGATGTTTCACGTGTGAAACTGGTATGTTTAGTTACTACTATGTCTGTTCTAATTGGATAGACTACTATCGAAGGGGATTTTGCATTCAGTGTGGTAAAATTTATTTTCAAACTTGCAAGGTTTGATTCGAAAGGTTTTGTATACATATTATTTCAGACTCGGAGGCTAATTTTGAGAGATGTTTTCTCTCTTAACAATTTTATCAAACTATATATTGCTAGCCAACTGAGATATAATTTGAAGAAATTCTTTGGTTTTCTCGATCATACAGGAATCTCATCAGTTTCTAAGCAACGGACTTGGCAAAGATTAATTTATCCATTAAAAGTACTCCATTGTAAGGTTTGATTAGGAATGTTTAATGTACGTACTTTTTTAGGCTCTGAGGCTAATTTTGTGAGATATTCTTTAGTTTTCTCGACATATTCGTCTTCCAGAGTAATTCTACCATCTAAAAAGAAAGAAAAATGTATAATTAAATTTAATTGTTATTATAATTTATGTATAGTAAGCATTTAAAAAATTTTTAAGATTACATTTTTTTTTTGAGAAAAAAATCTACGAAACAGAGAGAAGACAGTGATATTGTACGGGATACTCACCTTACTTTAATAGAAGCATTTTGTTGAAAAGATAAATTACACTGGTTGTTACAAAAGGTTGTTTAGGTAAAAATTTCATATTGTCCGAATATTTGTAGCTCATTTAGGCAAGTATGAATTTTTTTTTAAAAGTTGACTAACTGCTTGAATCCATTCAAAATATTTTAAACAAGCTGATAAGTTATACAGACATTTAAAATGTTAGTAATAGCATTTTATCTGCAAAGTGAGAGGTTACAAGAAACACAGAAGTAAATAATAAACTGTTTCATATTAAACCATTGATAGTCCTCTTTAAACCATTAAATCTGCCTAGAAGATTGAGAGTCGTTATAAACAGATCACGGATTGAACAAACGCGTTTTACCATCATACATTTAAAGAACCAGCTCTTGTATGTGTTTACTATATGGGAAACCCTTGACCGTGAAAAACATTCTGTTACAGCGTACCAGTGCATTAAGTATCAGCAACTTAAACAATAATGCTTTAACTATGAGCAGTACAATTAGTAATTGAAATTTTTTTTTTGGAATAAAGTTTGCCTTCTGTACCAATAAACTGTGCTTTCATACAATTTTGCCAGGAGAGTTTTTTTTACATGATTAAAACATACATAATTAACAAATATCTAGACGAAGCAATACTTAGACTGTTGCAAAGAACTGTAAAACACGTTATGACAAAAAATACCGATTTGAAATTTGAGAGACGTCAATATGATTTTACTGATTGAGTTATCTGTTTTACTTGCTGATACTCTACGGAGTGAGTATCTTAAAAATATTGAACTTCATTGCCATAAAAACGAAATGTTTGTGCTTGGTACAATAAAGCTACTTTTAACTCATGTGCATGACTTCGAACCATCCTGTTCCTTTAATAAATAGAATAGACGCCTCAAAGTTACGCGATTCTCCCATTCTTCACACTTTCCCCATTGTCATAGTTAGGGAAAATATTATTTTCCTCCCTCTGTAGTACGTTTTAGTAAGAAATGGGAATGTCCTGGCCTGAGGAAAAAGCAAGATTGTGGTAACGGAGAGGCTACAAGTATGAAGAGTGAGAAAATCGGGTCACCTTGATGTTTATATTTTTTTTTTTTACAAAGAGTACAGTAGAGCCGTGTTGGCTCAGAGGATAGAGCTCTCGCTTCCCGTTGAGGTGACCTGGGTTCGAATCCCAGATACGACTAATCTGCACTTAGTTGTTCTCAATGCTGTGTGGTATTACTATTAAGCATACTTTAACCGATCGAAAACGATTCAAATATTTGAGGAACAAACTTTTAGGCAGTTTTTATCCCGATCTTCAATCTTTGCTTGGTGGCCCAATACATCACTTTTTGAAGTTTATCAAGACTATAGAACTTCATTCTCTACTTTAAGAAAAATATGTCGGTTCAACCTAGAGACTAATTTTAACTTAATAACTGGAGCTGTATAGCTATTTCTGTTTCTTGTGCCAATTAACTCCAACCAACCAACCCAGCTATGATTGGTTAATATGAATTCCGCACCAGTCGTCTTGCCGTCGGGCTAACACTGGGAGGTTTTCATCTCCTGTTACGCAAATGCGGGTTAGTTTCCTCAAAAAGTCCTTCACAAAGGCAAGTTTTTTCCAATACTTGATTCAGGAGCTCCCTTGTTTTTGGATTGGGTTCAAAATATTAATAGTTGAGCATTGATAGTCGTAAACTCAAAATTGGAGGAGGGGAGTCAATGATGGTTATAAAAACAAATAATAAAAACAAAGAGTACATTAATAAATTTTCGTTATATGGGAAGCACTGGTGTACGTGTTTGAAGTAGTGTAATCGCTTCTGATATTCTTGGGTTAAACTTTTTTCGAACATTCCAAACATCCATCTATTGTGCATTTATATTCTAAATTCAAAACTGTTCTGTGCATATGCATATAAAGCTTTATCTAATCTCAAATATATCAGGATTAAAAATAATGGAACTTTGTATTAACTTTATTATTTTTTGAAAGTCCTTTATACCTAGGAAGTATAATGGGATATTGGATTAAGAAACTTTAATGCTATACTGTTATACTTACTCGAATACGAAAGAAACATATAGACATGCATCCGGGTCCCAGTACTGCCTCCATCAAACACAATAACGTATTTTTCTAATGGCTTTTGAAACATGAATATTTGTATTGATAAAATGAATCCTGGGTTCAATTGCAATACCAGTAATATAAATAGCGATATGACGATGCAAAAAATGCATTTCATCCTATATTTCCCTTTCATTTTCTTGTTTCATTTGAACATACTCATGGTTTATCTTATGGATAAAATACCTGAAAATACATAGGAGTGCTTTATTTCTATATGCATTACTATTCTACATATAATAGCAATGGGATGTAATTAACACATATAAGAGAGTGAAATGTAGTGCTCGGTTGTTTGAATATTTTAAGGTTTTTTTCACAATAGATTTTAGAAATCAACACAGAAATGGACAAACACTGTCAATCTTAAGGTGCCTGATGTTCTTACAGTATAATTTGGTTTTTGAGTTTAAAATATCTACCAGAATAACGAGTTAGTCTTATCATTTGACATTTAACGATAGAGTAGGTTATTTTGTTACATGATTCTACACTACAAATCAGAAGATTTTGCAATGTAGAACCATTAAATAAACCTTATGCAAAGTACGGGAATAATTTTTTTTTTAAAATTTAAATGTCAGCGCGTCTAGAGTTGTCTTTGGAATGAAATCCGTTTACGTTATATCGTGTTTTGTATGATATTGACACGGAGATCACACTAGGCTGTTATATTTTAAATTTGTCTAGCTTTTTTCTTCTCAAATTGTTTCTTAGTTATTTTGGCCAAAATATCGGCACGATCAGCCGAAATATCGGCATGATTCTCGAGAATGCCGATATGTGAAGGTATCCAACAAAAGTAGATACTATATTCTTTATCCTGTAAACTTAAAACGTAACGTTGAATTCTATGAATTATGGGATTGCATCCAAATGTGAGAAACACCAGATACAAAGCTACGAGAGTCGGTATACTTGCGTCTACTTGATAAGTTGCGTCTGAAATAAAATTAAGGGCTAGCAAAATAGCACAGCATCAGTTTTTACAGCCGAATCCTTCGCTATTGGTGTACATTCAAGCAAAATGATTTTATATAGTTATATTAACTATGTAAATACATAGTTATATAAATAAATTCTATGTTTTGCTCGGAAGTATTAAATTTCTAGAAAAAAAAAACAATACCCTAACTACTATTTACAGCTTTAAATAGCAAAGTTTCAGAAAACATTAAGACTACAACTAACGAGAGAATAAAGACTACAGAAGTATAGAATAATTAAATAAAGAAAGAATGGACTCACCCGAGTGAAAAGCTTTAGGATTTCACTTTATAATCATAAAATGTCCAGCTATAGGTTGAAGCGATTACACACTATTTTTAAGTCAGTAATTGGTAAAAAAAAAAGGTTCTGAGTCTATTTACTCAGCTGCTGCGTTTGAAGAAGATCATACGTCATCGAAAAGTCAATATCACAACTAAACGGTAGGTGGAAGTGTTGACAGTATCAGCTTAGAACGACCAGCTAATAAATAAAACGTTTTTTTTTGCAAGCAAATTTAGATGAGAAAAAAATATCTTATTTTAGTAACATATATATTAAATTCTATGTAAATTAACTTTAGTAGATACCATCTAATAATAAATTTTTGAAATTTTTAAAAATGAGACAAATCATTATCATACAATATATTCGAGATCAGAAAATTTAAAAAAAAAAAAATTAGTTTCATTGCTTGGAAATAAGTCTTATTTGCAAATACAATTTTAATATTGCGTTTTGGGTTTTAATCAATACTGCGTTAATACATTTTTATTACTGTTTATTAAAAAAATAATTTCTTCTTCTAAATAAGACAATATATTTTATTTTAACGAATCAGATTTAATTTACTTAAACCTTTTCTCTATGATATTTTTACCTAGTCTTGAATTGAGTTGAATATATAGTTTAATGGCACAAGATCCACAAAACTACAAGGTGCGCCAAACGAACTGTTTTATCCAAGTCTTAAATGCGGTACATTTGAATGTGGCTCATTATGAGAGTTCACATCAATTTGGACATTTAAATGAAAGATCGAGTATAGCTGTATAGGGTTGCTTCCCTAACATAATTCTGTTCAGGGTCTGTTTATAGTGCTGGTTGTTATGCTGCCCTAACTTAAGGGATTCTTAATTGTACAAATGTGTGCACTGGCTAGGCATTTCTCCATATTTTATTATTGTTTATTATGAAATTGAGCAGCGATGGCTCAATGGTTAAGGCATGGAATTGTCATTGTGAAGTTTTTCATTGGGGTTTCCATCCCCAGTGGCGGCTTTAAGCCCATCCACTTTCAGATTGATGGGTACCAGCTTGTCTAGGAAGTAAAAACCACATTACCACAGTCATGCCGTTGGCTATGAAATCGTGAATCTTTAATTTTCACGAACCCCCTGACCCATAACGGACTGTTGCGAGAATGCTTTACTTTATTCCGACAGTTTTTGTTAAATATAAAATTACAGTTTTTAAGTGTCGTATGTCTGCTTTTCAAACAGTCAATACTTTCCCTAAAACCCAGGTTTTAGTTAATAGACTGCGCATCAGTCATTCCCGTTATAGCCATAAACATTTATTGAAAGTCAAACCAGCACCTAATTGTTACCCATTAGCAGAGATGCCAACTGTTCCGGACGTGCCATAATAGTTTTAAAAACGGTAGACAACTACAAACTTAAATTTGCAAATACTTGACTAATTTTGGTTGCAACGGAGGTGCATGACTTAAGTGTAACAAAGTGGTGAATGATATAAACCGTCGAATTATTTAGAAATAGTGGTGGATAAAAAACTAATAAATTGAATTTATTAAACCAAGAATCACACATTAATAAACTACCACTCGAAAACATTTGTTTGCTGTCCGGAGCAAGTTGGAATCTCTGTATTAAACATATTTTAACCGACTGTAAACGGTTCAAGCATTTGCGTAACAAACTTCTTGGTTGCTTTTATCCTGATATTTTATCCGTACTTAGTGACCTTATACATCACAATCTTATCAAGTTTATATTAAAACAATGGGACTATATCCATTACTCTATAAAATAAAAAATAAAACAATGACTCTTAAACCTGGTGTCTGGTGCAGTATAGCCATTTCTGGCTATTGTGCCGATAAATTCCAACCAACCAACTTTCTTTAAAGAAATATAACAAAATTAGATTGAAATAATTTATTTTATTATTTTAATTACAGAAAATATTTCAAAATATGTGAGTCGATTTCACAGAATCTCTGAACTGGGATAAAGATCCATAATAGCTGTTAATTGCCTGCTGTCAATTATATTCTAATAAGTTGAGAGCAGCTCCTAATGACCATTCAACGTTAATTCCCCGTATGATGTTTGTAAGCTAAAAAAAATATTTTTTTAAAATAGAAAATTGAATTTCATAATCTATTTTAATTAACAATATAACAAAATCAAAACTATATCAGGGTATACAGACTTGCGAGAATAAATTATTTGCAAATACACTTCAAATATTATAATTAATTTAACATAGTTGAATTTCAATTATATTATATTTTTTGTTAATAACACTCAACGGTAGAGCAGGTTACAATAACAAGATACCAAAAAAAGAGAATAAAAACTTCTTGCAGGCTTAGTGGACTCGTTATACAGTGCGTTAATCACTAGGTATTCATGCCTAGAATCTTAAACACTAGCTACATATTTTGTGTCGTATTTTTTATGATCCACACATTAAATTCATATCCTATACATTAGTGTTAGCTATCAAATTAACTCACATTATATGTATTTCTCGTTGCACTTATTTTCATTTTATTTGATTTTTTCGAACTTTTCTTTTAAGCTTATTTATCAATATCACTCATCATTATGAAATACTCTAAACAATGCATACTTGAAATAATAATTCCACAAACAATTTAGTAACGCGTGGACAGTAAAAATATCTTAATAGCAAAAAATACTTTTAGGCAATAAAAAAAAAGGAAAACAAGTATGGTAAAACTTATTTGAATGGGCATTTCCATTTTCAATAACAAGGACCATTTGACACTGAATATAAATTCAGCTTAAAATAAAGGAAAAAACACAATTCAAAATTCATTCTAAGAAAGAAATTATTTACCTACTTATATTTTTACCTACATTTAAATTTTCAATGAGAAACATCATATCTCAAAATATTAATTTATTTTATAACATTATTATCATAAAACTAACTCATATTCAATGCTCATGTTCATGCAATGTTCATAATTTTTTTTTAATTTTCTAATTCAGTTCTTAAAGACCTTTTTTCTCTTTGAAAAGTATACTTACCTAAAATATTTTTAACTCATCACTTTCATCGTCTTTAATGTGTATTAAATATTTGTTCCCTCTAATTTTTTTGCAATTCTAAAAGATCGTTTAGGTGAAATAAGTTAATATTATTATTAGTTTCAAATATACAAGATCATTTTATTCAAAATTAGGAAAAGGTGTACTTTTATAGTACTTGTAGTGTATCTATCACTACAAAATTACAATTGCAATTCTCTAGTATGTGAGACATGTTAACTCAATTCTATGTTGGGGTGCAATTTCATAGATGAAGGTTGACATAGTCGATGTCTAGTCCTCCCACATTGGTGACCTTCGGGCGTGATGTGAACCTCGACAGAAACTCCCACTTCGAAATGAACACGCCTACTAAGATGGATAGTCCACATTGAGCAGCTGACTTGCTACTTGTGACTGCGACATTATCCTCCATCTCGCGCTGTTGCTACTCAGTCTCGATTACACTCAACGTACACACTCGACTGCTAAAGGCAACACAGGAGCGATCACGACGGTGAACTTAATACAGCTCTCACCATCTGCATTCAAAAGTACGGGGATCTTAATACAGCTCTCTCGACTTCTCACAAAAAACAGCAATGAATCAACTTGTGGTATTCGTTTATTGAATTCTATCACAGCTATAGTTCTGGTTGGGGAATACTGTAGTGTATCTACTACTACAAAATTACAATTCTCTAGTATGTAAGACATGTTAACTCAATTCTATGATGGGGTACCTTTTCATAGATGAAGGTTGACATTGTCGATATCTACTCTTCCCACAGTACTTTTTATGTCGTTCAAAATATTTGTTCTCAAAATGTTGTTCCTTAATTATCTTTTTAGCTTCTGTTATGCGTTCTTTTAACTTTCTTAGATAATTAAATGATTTTTCCTTGGTCTTAGCAGTTAAAATTATGTTTAAAAGTAATAGTCAAATTTTTACCAAGAAATGATTCGGCAGGTGTATAACTTGTTACAACATGGACAGATGAATTGTAAATGCAATTTAAAGAAAAGTAATCTTTGCCCATTCTCAAATGTTATTACATATGGAAGCAATAAATTTTTTAAGAAGAACTCTATGTGATCTTTCTAAGAGTCCATCATACATATCATAGTAAAATGAAGTTTTGCGATGCTTTAAGGATTTTGAATAATTCTCAAATTCATCAGAAGTAATTTAACTTGATCAAGCTGAAGTTTATCAAACTGAAATTACCGTTATCAGTTATTATTACCCAAAGCAAGCAGAGTGTAGAAAAAAAACATTTGTTTAGATTATTTATAATAGTTGATAATTAGCCTTAGGTTTATTAGCAAGGCAAGCATCACAAGTTTCAATAAAATTTTGGGTATCAGCTAGCAATCTTCAACAAATTATAAGCTCTATATAAACCACAATTTAAGGCATGGGAAGCTTTTAGTTATTATTTAACCCAAATCTATTCATATTATTAACTACAGCATTTCTAAGAGGTATGCTAGATAAATAATCAGCTGAATTTTTTACACCTTGAATATGCTGCATTTGATAGTTAAATTCCTGCAGAATATACGAATTTACAACTGCAGAATATGCTAATTCTAACGTTGAACTTCCGATGCAAAGTATGTTTTAGATTTAACATGTACATATCTTACTTGGATTTCCTTTTCTCTACGAAGGCCTAAGCCATGTTGCCAAAATGCTGAAATATAACTGCAATCGAGACAAGTAAATGTTGTTGCAGGCATCAAATTGTTGCAAAAAAATTTGCAAGTATCCACAAACTCCCCGACTGTGCAGTTTCCACCTTGAAAATCTGAAACGGAATATTTTTTTAACTATGCTAAGTATGAAAAAATCTTAGCTTTTGCACTTTATAATTCACCGAAAAATTGCAGAATTTACTTAACTCAAAAATTGCGTTTTTTCAGTATAACTTTTTTTGTTACTTGCGCCAAAAAACTAACAGCTGACTTAATTTACGAAAGAATATAGCAGAATCTGCACTTTGTAATTTATTAAAGAATAGTAGAATTTGTGCATTATGTATCTTGTGAAGTTATTACAGCATATGTTAACTACTTTATCTTATATGCATCGCGATTAAAATTACATTATTCTGTTTGAAAAAAGTCTGTATTTTACGAATTACAGAACGAGAAAGAAACACATTGTTATTTTATGTAAACAAAAACCATTTAATAATCAATTCAGTGTTAAGCGTCACGTACAGATAATGACCGGTCACATAATCTTGTGCAAAAACCGCTGGACATTCTCACTAACCGTAAGCTTGACCGAAGGCATTGAAATATTGTTAAATGCTATTTTTAATGATACGATTCTGGTATTTTAAACGATAAAGTTAACGTACCAAAATATACAAGACTGCAGAAATTGTTTTTGCTACGTACCACGTAAATAAACAATAGCAATTTTCAATCTGCAGATCGGGTATCATTGTTTGTCAGAGCATTTAGTAGGAACATGCATATGGTCCACCAATGTGTACCCGAAATGCAAAACAGGTACCATGAATTTGAATCCCCTCTTAATTTGTAATGGACTCGGCAGAAAGTCGCAAATTTGATATTTGAAAATCGCCCAAGTCTGCGGGTTCGATCCCCGGCCCAGACACCGGATTTTCGGGATGCAGAAAATCCTCTGCGGCCATGTCGTATGAGTAAAAGATCCCTGGAGTGCCTTATTGGCTCTTGGCATTTCCGGCAAAATTAAATTCCTAGTGCACTTTAGCATACAAATAGAGTCTCGGTGCTGCCATCTAGTGTGGCAGAAACTAGACGTTTAAATTAACATGACCCACGGTATCTCACCCATTGTGGTGGTCCTGAAAGAGTGGATACCACCTTTGGAGAACGCACTAGGTCTGCTCATCGGCATGACCGATTGTGCAGCTCATTGGAAATAAAAAAATATATTTGCAAATCGTAACTGGGGGACGCGGGGAATATTATGATCTCAAAATGACTGAATTTTATTTCAAATTAAATTTTTGTTTTTTAAGTAACTTTCTTTTTTGCTTTTATTGTACATTTTATTCAATTTTGTTTCCTGATGCGATTGATCGTGATTGATTTACTGATAAAGTCATGTACTTAAAAATAACTTAACGTACCAATAAGACCTAATTCAAAACCTCGATCTATGTGGCTTGACAGGGCATATATTTCTCGTTTTCCGAGATTGCGAGGTTTGTGAATAATGTTATCCAGATATGCTACAGCCTTTAGATAGCAATTTTCAAAGCCATACTTTTCATAACTTTGATTTCTAAGGAAAAAAATTTTCATTTATTTAGAAACTAAAAACAATATAAAGTTAATTGAAATAATGTAAATGTGAAACAATGTAATGTAAAACAAACTGAATTAAAGTAATTGAAATATTGTAGTAAATGTGGTTTTCTTATCAATTGTGTGTAAAGGGATCAGCATTTGTTCACAATTTGTAATGGTATTTAGATAATTTATAAATTTTACGTTTAATTATAGGCAAAGACGCGAAATTCCTTAAAAATTCTAAAATGATTGATGTAAATAAAATGTTTGAAAATGTCCTTAAAGTAAAAACACGTGTTTAAGAACTAAAAAAAAATGTGTTCATAATTTATACTCTCTACTGAAAACAATTACGGGTTTTTCAAATTTTCAGATACATTATATTTCTGCAATGAATGCTATTTATGGTAGAAATTCCACACATGAATTACAGTGTGTTATTTGAAAGTTTATAATTAATGCTAATATTGTCTGAATGTTGAGCGGATTTTATAATAATTCAATTAAGGAATTGCGCTTTATACAAGACTTGTAAGCAACTGAAATATTTTTTACATGAAACTTGATAATTTGGATAATTGTAATATTTGCGAAAAAATTTTTTTGCATTAAGATTTAAAAAAGAATTATTTTTCTTTAGTTGCAATTTTGACATTATTGTGAATGCTAGTATTTCGAATTTGGGGTGGAGAGGAGCGTTTAGCAGAGAAGAGTAGAGAGGTATGTAGAGTGGAGTGGAGTGGAAAGGAGAGCGGAGTTGAATGGTGTGGAGAGTGCTGTGATGTGGAGTGGTCTGCTCTTCAACTCCGCTCTTCACTGAACTTCACACCACTCTTTTTCACACTCCACTTTACTCCACACTCCACTCAACTGCACTTTCCACGCAACTGCACTCTTCATCATATACTGCACTCAGTGGAGAATGGAGTGAAGAGTGGTATGGAGTGGCGTGTCGATAGTATAGGTATGAAGATTGGTTGGAAAGTGCTTTGGAGAATGGGGTGAAGTTGTGTAGAGTAGAATTGCGTGGAGGTGGAATTGTGTGGAGTAGAAATGTGTGGAATGGAGAGTACAGTGGATTGTAGTGGAGAGAGGAGTTGAAAGGAGAGAAGAGTCGAAAGGACAGAGGAGTCGGAAGGAGAGTGGTGTTGATAGTGAAGTGATATCGAGATTGGAGTGGGATGTTGAGAAGAAAAGAGTGTAAAGGCCTGTTTAGACGATCTAATTTCTTGGACAGAGATTGATTGATATTGATGGAAACTTGTTTTTCTTTGAGCTTTGATCGTGTAAACAAACATCCAAGAACTTGGTCCAACTTCTTGGACGATAGTAGAGCATGTTCTACTTTCCATCCAAGTTTTTTCTCCCTTAACCAATCAGCGTCTCAGGTTTTGTGACGTCAACAAGCAGGCAGCAAATTATGTCATCTTCTTGTCTGTTTTCATATATTTCAGTCCAAATAAATTGATCTGCTGCGGTTTATTTGTGTTATTATGATTTTATTTGAATTTATTTAGAAATTTTAAACTTATGTAAGTATTATTTTATAATGTTGAATATGAACAATGCGCATGCGCAAGTTTTTCTTTTAACGAATCAGCGACATTCAAGAGCTTGGATAATGTCAACGAATCATCCAATTTCTTGGACAGAGAAATCCGTCCAATTTCTCGGATTCAAGAAATTGGACCGTGTAAACAGGCCTTAAGGGTGGAGTGACTGGAGAGGAGAGGGGTGTGGAATGGATATTGGAGCGAAGTGGAGTGTGGAGAGGAGTGGGGGGGAGAGAGGAGAGGGATTGAGAAAGGAGTACAGTGGAGTGCGGAGAGGAGTGGGGTGAAGAGAGGAGTGGGACTGAGAGAGGAGTACAGTGGAGTGTGTGGAGTGGAGTTTAGATGAGTGAGTGTGGAGTGGAGAGAAGTTGAATGTAGTGTGAGTGGTATGGAGTGGGGAGTGGATAGCAGTTGTGTGGAGAGTTAGGTGGAATGAAATGGTGCTGAGTTGGGGAGTGAAATTGTGTGGAGTTGAATGAAATGTCGTCTGGAGTGGAATGGGTAGTGGAGATATGAGTGTGGAGTGGAATGAAAAGGATAGTAAAGTAGACTGGAAAAGAATGTGGAGTAGAGGGGAGTGAAGTGATTTGTAGATAAATTGATATTTTGTTATTGAGTTTTTGCTCATAACATTTTCAACGTTTTTAACTTAGTGATATGTAGTATTAATGTTTATAGTGGCAATTATTTACGTTAAGAAGCTTAGGTGGCATAAAGTTTAGAACATATTAAAAAAATGTTTACTTAACGAGTTTTCTCTTAAAATCGTATTCCCAAAATTCTTCTGTATCCGGATGTATGCAAGGACTTCCAAATGTCACGATGCCATTGTATTCTATGGCATCTGCAAAAATTTGTTAGAACAGAATGTATGATAATGCAGAGTTTGATTATGATAGACAAATGATTAAAAAAGAATTTAAGGCGAAGTCATACTTATAAACAGAATTGGATCTGTTGTTATTTGGGCAAGAGAGAGTCTCGCATTCTGTAGACCATTTCCTAAATAACTGAGTTGAAATTAGATTTACTTAAATGCACACATAAAAAGATATAGATATTATTTATAAATTTGAATTTGCTTGTACACTTATATTTATGTTTTGCAGCTTATAAAACTGTACAAACTTGTTTTTGAGACATTTATTCAGTGTTGATTATTATTTTTTTTTCAAATTTCAAAATTGTTCCAGCTAATTAAATTTTTTTCTGAAATTTTATCAGAAGCATTTTCTTGATTAACCAAAAAGAAAACAAAGTCTGAGATTGCATTTACAGTCTTTAAAAATCAGTAAAACTGCGTCGTGCTATTAAACATCATTCAGAACGAATCTGTAAAATATGGTATTGTTTCCACTTTATAATTTCATATATTTTTTTTTATCAAAAAATTTTTTTTTCTAGGTTTCAGTGGTGATTTCAGTTCATAGTTGGTGAGTTTCTAAATCTGGACAAAGCTCAAAATGCGTGTTAATGAAAACGAACATGGCTATTTACGAAAATAAACAGAATTTATTTCCTTTTTCGAAACTTCCATGACCATTTTTTCATTTTTTAAAAGAACAAATTAATGAATCTGAATAAATTTGTAATATGATATAGTCCATTTGCATAAGTCCCTTGATTACATTTTATTAAGTTAACCTTTTTTCGAGAAGATTTTTAAGTCAACAGTTTGTTTTACATGGTTGACACGTCGTGTGCTATAAATTTGTAATGGTTGTTGTCGTATGTCATTAATTGCTCATGTTTTTGTCTAGTGGAGCCATCTATGGTCAAGCATTTGACTTCTGACACGCCCATACATCACTCCTGTTCATATGGTGAACCGATTCCTAGATCCATTCATTCATCCATAGATCGTAATTTTGACCTGAACCAGAGAACGATCAATTTCCAATGCAGTACCCCCAGAGGTGTTATTAGTTATAGAAACATGGAGGACTTTGTGACCCGACAGATTTAATGTGCATCAGTCACTATTTACTTCACGGAGAGTCTTCAGCCGACGGGATTTGAACCCCCATTCTCACGAACGTGAGTCCAGCACCCTACCAGCCGGCTATCCCGGCCGTCAATATTCTTCGTAAATTTACGTAATAGAAATATAAACTTTAAAGACTTAACTTTATCGTTTAAATTTCTGAATACGAAGACATCACTTGAAAAGTTGCATCTGTAATATAGTCCTTAACAATGATTATGCTCAGTGTTTAAATAAGTAAGGAATAGTAAGCCCGTAATTCCCCGTTTAGTCATGATATTTGGGTTCAAAAATATCCATTACTGTACTACACTTATTTTATTAATTGGTTATAAACTTCATAGCTACATTTACTATTGTCTCGAGAACAACGATTTTCATACATCAACCTAGCTTTCAAAGTTTTGACTCACAACTAATTGTAGGTGCAATATTGCCATAACTGGCCCTTGGACCGATAAATCCGAACTATATTTTCTTTATAATTACCATTCAAGGGCTTCACTTCTTTTAAAATCAATAATAAATTCAAAATTTGGTGGATCATCTTAACTTGAGGAAATTAAATTTCACTCTATGATTTAAGCTTACAAATTTTCCTGTTTTCCAAGCCTATACTGGCCTCGTGTGAATTGTAATGACAACAGATTTATTTATAAATATAGGTTCAATCAAAAAACTTTCAGGGTTAATTTCATTATTATAGTGGATTTAGAATGATGTAAAAATATTTTTACTTACCTTTTTGTATATAAAACCCTATTCCTCTCTTGTAATTTTTGCAAGTCATCGATTCTTAACGTTTGAATATCATAACTGTCCTCAGCGAATGCAATTTGAATCGATTGTCCACCTAAATCTATCAATGCTGCCGTGTCAGCTGCATCCTTTAATTGATCTGCAAAAATTTTCACAAATATGGAGAAAACTTAACTAATCATTTTTGTTTTGTTGCAATATTACATTCAACCAATAAATTAATTTATATGCATTGTATGAATGGTATTGTTACAAAACAATTATTTACCACCAATAATTTAATGTAACTAATCAATTTATTACTCAATATACTGACAGTTATTGTTACATAGAATTTAAATTTTTATTTTGATCATAAAAAGAGAGCATCAAGGCATGAAAAAATATTTCGAGAGCAATAATTTTTAACTGTTATGTCTGTATAAAAAAAGCTTTGCGTGAACATCAATAGTTCTTTAAATTAATTGTTTTAGATATTTTTATTGCAAAGTGAAATTGTATGACTTTTTATAGGATAATTGTAATTTAATTAAAAAGTAAATAGAAAGGATACTTTACCAAGTAAGAAATTCAAACCATACCATGCATAAAGACCTGAAAAAAATGTACTGTGATTTAAAATTCAGATAATATAATAATTATATATACAATAATTATATAATAATTATCCAATAATTATATATACAATAATTATATAATAATTATCCAATAATTATATATACAATAATTATATAATAATTATCCAATAATTATATATACAATAATTATATAATAATTATCCAATAATTATATTAAAATTTATAATCCAATTCAGTTACTTGTAATAATTACGCGTTAATTTTTGGTGTTAAATATATGAATCGCTGTTGTTATTTGCTGTTAAATATTTGCATAACGAATTATTGATAATTGGAATTTTAAATGTTTGTAATTTTAGACATTTATTAATAAACAGTAAAATTTAAAAGCGTCGGTTCATTCAGTTTTATGCTAGTAAAATTAAATATACTAGTAGAATTATAAGTTTTCACTAAGACAATAAAATGGTATTATTGGTTATGTTACATGTTACAAAGAAGTCACATTTCACCGAGGTGACAAGTAAGCAATGAAGCGCTTAAAGGCTTGATTTATTTAGGTAAACAGGAGTCCCACTAATCCAAAATGCCACCATGTGCTTTTAAATTTTTTTTATTTACAAAATACAGTATACTGCACGTATACTTTCTGAACTTAGACTTCTTATACTCCAGCATACTGAACTTATACTTTCAGAAAGCTGTTTCTACACAATTTTGTTAGACCTTTTAAGAAAAAAAAAGATGTGTACTTGTATTTTATACAATGCAGTATACTCTCGATATCTCAAAGTTGAAGGGACGCTAGAAAAGTTTCGAGATAGTGAGTTTTCGAGATAACAAGTTCAGAACTAAATATTTTCTAAAAAGTAGAGAAATATATTCTAAAATATTACTCTAAAAAGTAGAGTCATGAAACTTAAGAATAACTACTAATACTTCTGTATGCAATGATGACTATAAGTCAATTATCATTCCATACAGAATATTCATTATTGACAATCATTATTCATTAATTATAGACATAAGTCTTATAATTAATGATAATTTATGATAATAAGTCGATATTAATGATAATTGACTATAAGTCTAAATACAGCAATGATAAATATGGCAAAGTAAGAAAAAAAATTATACATTAAATATAAAGGAATTGATTTAAAATAAACTTACACTGTAATTTTCCGAAACAGTTTCATTTTCTATAAAGAAAAATATTCGACATAATAGGGTTTTGAGAAGAAACCCTCCGACATACGAATTCAAATTAATATTATGTGGTAATGTAATGTCAAAGGGAAAATATTTTTTTGACATAACAAGGCTTTCGAGATATAGAAGTTTGAGATAACGAGAGTATAATGTATTTAAAGTTTCTTTATATTATTTTCAATTTTTTCAATTGTAAATAAAAAAAATATGTTAGCTTTCAGGATTAATTCTTTTTTTTTGCAAATTAAATGAGGGTATGTTTACAGCGAATCTTATTATTATTTTTTTGGTAAACTAATAAATTGCTTAAAGTAAAAAAAAATAAATTAAGTTGATACCTTCCTGTGCTCCTGTAAGTAGATATGCATCATTATTATTAAAAAGGAATGGAGATTTTTCAAACACTTCACGTACCTAGAATAATAAAAATTTCGTTGGAAAAAAATCCACGTGAGCATACAAATTATCAACTCTAATATGATCAGTATATTTTAAACGTCTGGCAAAAATATGACAATCGTTTTCTTTAATTTGCAGTTACCACTTTTCTTGCAGTATCATATAATTAATTTTGTAATGATTTTGTCATGATTAAGATGATGATTACTTAACTGATGATAAGTTAACTTTTATAATTAATAACTTGGATAATGATCCGTCAGAATTTGATACATTATTTTTATTTTTATCTTAAGCAATTCCTTATGGTCCTTAGAGCTTCGATTCAAAGGAAATATTTTTAATCAAGGATTTTTAAAATACGTAATGAAGATATGAGTAGATCTATTAGCTATGAAAGTTTTTAATGAAGAATTAAAAAAAAGTGTCTTTATGAGTTTAAGATAATTGTTAAATTATGCTAAATAAATGATAGCATGGTTTTATTTTGATTTATATCTATCGTCAAGTTTGGCATTTTGAGTTGCTTCAATGTCTAACTTTTGTTCTAATAGTAAATAACGATACTTTCAAGATTTGTTTCAATTTTGGTTAAGTAGCACACATTATCAAATTTAGTACAAATTGAAACAGTTTAATTACACTAAAAATATTTTTTTTCCAAATGAGAGTGACTTTGAAAAGCATATTTTATCAAAATATGAGACTTACCGTTTCCAAGACAATATTTGCATCATCGTCAGATATAGTTCTCAGACCAGCCGTTGCAATTAAGGCTAAGCGAGTGTCACTCCACTGATCAGCCGGAATGTACTTTTGGGCAACTCCCAGTAAGCCAGATAAAATAAGAGTTATCTGTGATGTAAAAATAAGTTTTTTTAGAAAGCAATAAGCTTATTAACAGATAAATTTGAGAATAAATTCAATGAATTTCGAACTAATGGTATAGTTAGTTTATAGATTTCTACTACTTTCTTAGGGATGGTTTTAAAAAGGTTTTATGAAATACGTCATAAAAATTATTGGTAATTGACTTATGTTACTTCTAAATATTCTTCTATCAAATTTCATTAATGGCAATGTGCACCAAATATACGGTTAATAATGTGACCTCTTTGGTCTAATTGATCTTTGCAGTTTTATTGCAGTAAGCTTAGTTGGAGCATTGCAGAGAATTGAATTTTTCAATCGGCCTACGACATATATGTTATAGAATGATTCCATGGCAGAGGGGGTTTATAGAAATTATATTTTTTCGTAGGTTTTATGAATATGAATAAAACTACTTCACATTTTGTACAAAAAAAAATTTCAATCCTTGATACATATCAATAAAATGTTATTTTGGCCTATATATTAAGTAATTTCATGCTCCATGTACATTTGCAGTACAAAACAGTGTAATCATAATATACTGTAAAAACTACGGTAAAATCTACTTTTGTTGGAACAAGTTACCGAAAAAAAAAACTCATTTATCGTAATTTTTACGGTAATAATTTCCCTAAAATCACCAAATAATACTAATTAAATAAATACTGCTGTAAAAATTACGGTATAATATTTAATGGTAAAAATAGGTTTTACGGTAAAAGGGATTTTGCGGATGATGCAGCCAAAGTATCAGTACTTTATACCGTGGTTTGATGCGGAATTTTTTACAGTTTACTATTTTTTAGAACCTATTGAACCAAACAGTTCTTATTGCCTTTTTCGCATCATGTGTTATTTTCAGGGGGGGGGGGTGGACATGAAATTTGCAAAATGTTACTTATCAGCAATTATTTTGAACGAGTTTTGCATCTCTAGAAAAAATTTCGAAAAATATTTTGATAGTTACAGCCGGTTATCATGTCCAATTTCCATGAAGCTCAGCTATGAGAGTAATGTGTAAAAAGAAACTTAAGTTTTTTTCAACAATTTAAATTCTTAGCAATTTTTAATGATTTGAATACCAATGCTTGCTGAAAACTCACCTCACTGGGTTCTTCCGTGTAAGCAGAAAGTCCTGGCTGGGATCTTATTTTGTATTCCGATTCTAGGGACAGTGGACCACCTGTTAAAATATAAATGCATTTAAAACTAACTTTATGCGATGAGTAGTTTTAAAAATTAATGTTCCTAGTGTGAGTGCTGTCCGAAACTGACCATCACTCTACTAGTTTTTGCATAATTAATTAACAATTATTACGGGTAGTTATTATAAAATCTCTAGTGACGTGAATAAAGCATCTTAATGTTCCTCTTGATTAGTATCATAAAGAATTTAATGAATTTATGCGATTGTTTTTTTCATATTATCATTTCATAAACTTGTTGTTTTTAGCGTCGAATCCCGTTATTTTTAACTCTTCTTCATCAACGAGTGTTACATTTTCCTTTTTAGTGTTTTGTTTTAACGTCAGACTATGTTTATAACATTCAATTTTTTTTAATGTCTAAGTTTGGCTACGTTTTTGTTTTGAGTGTAAATAAATTATACATTCATATAAAATCAATTATAAATAAAAGTTATAACAAAGTGTACGTTATAGTAGTTAGATGTCCCTGTGATATATGGGAAATATTTGCCTATACCTTTTTTTAACTTATACGTTTGGCAGTTTAAGAGTTTATCTTTGCGCACATTATCGTATTTTTTTAGTTTGCTTTTGAATTTCGTGTTTTAGTGTAGAAGATCTGGCTATCGCACCATCAAACCAATTTCAGCCTACCAATCCAACTCTAATGCGATTTATGAATGTCCTCTACATATTTTTTTCTTTTAAGAAATAATAGAACTTATTATCGTGCAAGAAAAAAATTCACTCTGTAGCCATTAGGAATATATTTTAAAAATGATATATTAGTTTAGATTTTTTTAAACTTGAGTTTCGTGTTTTAGTGTAGAAGATCTGGCTCTCGCATCATCAAATAAAAATCAGCCAACCAATCCAACTTTAATGCAATTTATGAATCCCCTCTACATATTTCATTTTAAATAGATCTTACTACCATGCAAAACAATTGACTCTGTAGCTAATGGGAATATCTTTTAAAAATGATTAATAAATTTTGCTTTTTTCCATCACCTTAGGAAATTAACTTCGGTAAATTTTTCTCTGATGTTCGTTGAAAGTGTAAATCAAGGAACACGTTGAATGAGTATACATGACCCTTAATTCCTTACTTGCGTTTGAATGGAATAAATAGATGTGCATCCGGGTACCACTGCTGCCTGCATCTATTATAATAACATACGTTTCATCTGTTTCCACCTCTTCGGATGTGAAAACACTTCTTAGTGATGAGAACAGCTCCATTTCAAGTTCCAACGAAACTAGCACAACTGAGACAATCAGGATATAAAATAACCATATCAATTTGTGCTGATCACTCATTTTTATGGGCCATTGAGGAGATACCTTTTGCTGCCGAACATTAAGAAGCAGTTAGTAAATTATCAAATTGGAAAAATAAAAATGATTAGCTTTTCGAAGAATTTATAAAAACATAATTGAAGTGTTTGGGGTAATATAATAATCAGCCACACTTTTGACAAAGGTTACATAATTTTCTTTACCATTATAATTTTTCTTAGTATAGTTTACAAGTAAGTATCGCACAAAGTATTAAAAATTCCATTAGCTAGCTATATCTGCTTACGGGCGTAACCGTAGAAGGGAGCCAAATTCATGAAAAATAATGTAAAAGAAATTCCTGAGCAAAATACTTTCGTCTTTTAAATATCCCCAGTTTCATTTGCCAATTGCGGGCCGCATAACTTCTTCACGTTTTTATTAGATTTAGTAAAAAATTGAACTGAATGTTTATTAATTTGTTTTACACATAGTTTTTTTTAAATTATTATTTTTAAGAAGTTGGCAATAAGTTGAATAAAAAATGAATGACGATAAGAAAAAAAAATCCTTATCATGCTCTTCAAGCAATAAACGCCATTGAAAGAAACATTTTAAAATGTAATCAAAACTACATTAGTAATATACACTGTTAAATTTTAGAAATCTAATGGAATGAAGATTTATGAAGTTAACGAGTTGAGATGTCTGTAGCATGAATATCCTTATAAATTGCAAAATCTTCTTCAATGTAAAATAAATAATAAAAAAAAAATACATAACCAAGTTGCCAGTTTATCGGTTGATTTGAATGAAACATGTCCGACAGTGGACAGATCGTTGAGAAAGTTCCCAGCAGATCTGTGAAGTCAAGCATCACTGGCTGTGGTCAGTGTGCGGTGAGGGTGGGTGACCGCTTGGATCAGTTTGCTTAGGGACCGAGGGTGTGCGGTATTGGTCCTCGTTAAATTGTTCTACCGTAAAGTGCTCGCCATCTCGTGCAGGTCGTTGGGCTACCAAAGCGGGGGTGCCATCATCTCCTCTGCAGAGGATCAAAATTGTGATGGCATGTCTTCGGATCATCCTCAGGGATGTTTCCCATACTGTAACCAATAGCCCATCGTGCAGCTCTAGTGCGACGTAAAAATGAATTGCAACATGAACTACAACTTGAATTATACATTATCTGACACTTAAAATGTTGTCGAAAAGTCCCATTAAGCAAAAATTTAGCTAGTTCCCGTGCACTGAAAAACCTACCTGAAGAGCAGATTTGTTGGCCACTCTTTCAGGAGCACCATATTAGGTGGACCAACGTTGCTCCCACAGTAAGAACAGATTACAGAGAAGGAAAGAACATCTATGTCTTGCCCGTGATTCGAATCCAGAACCTTACTGATACAGAGCTAGTTTCCTGACCCCTACACATGTCGGTTGGCTAAACACTGAAACATCTTGTCTGGTAATCGCAAGTGACTTATTTTCGAACATGACAGACGATTTTTACTTGGAATGTACTCGGCAGTTCTCATTCCCGGATGTGTTTAGTCCTCACTCTCAGTAATGTTGCTAGGTTAAGGTTGTTAGGTGTGTAAGAATATCGGAGGCTTATCATGGGAATCGTAGTATTTTCTACCAAAAACGCTTTCCTAAAAAAAAAAACTACATTTGTGGCTTATCTTTAAGTTACCACTGAGATCATCGAACATAACTTAAAAAATTCATTTTTGAGTTAACTGATTTTTGATGAGGCTCGAAATTAGAGAGTTTAAAAGTCACTATTTTACAATTCTCTTCATTTAAAGATTTGATATTGTTATGTCTTTTGTAAAAAAATATATGTCGTAACATTTATCAGTACAATTTCTGCTACATTTCTTGCAATTTACAATTTATGGCTCAAAGCTAAAAGTTTATTATTATTACCTCTATAGTGACTTACGATGGTAGACAAATAAATGCCACATTAGTTTTCTTATTTACACGATGAAAAGTACGAAAGGTATTTAGAAATATTTAGAATAAATTCCAAAAAAGTTATAAAATTAGTTAAAGTTTTGAAAATTGTCAAATATTAATGAAATTTAAAAAGTTTACCCATTTTTCCAATATTATGTTTTTAAAAGTTCTTATTTTTTATTAAAGTCTTGCCTACGTTCAATTGGCTAAAAGAATGAGCATTACAATCAAACATCATTAACAATAGTATGCATTGCAACATCATTTAAACTTAATAATTAATAACATTAAAGACATTAGATTATATAATTCAATTTATATCTCATGTTGCCCCAGTTGATTTAATTCAGACCAGTTTTAATCTAGTTATTTTGATTTCAGTTAAGTTGTTTCAGTTTCAATCTAGTTTTGATTTTAATCAAGTTGCTTAGTTACTAATTAAGTTGCATAAACTTTAACCTAGTTTACCTAAGGTGTAGCCAAATTGCTAAGCTTCAAGAATTTACATCATTCACTTGATTCGTAAAAGATACTTGAATACAACTTAATGATAGTTTATAATCTTAGTAATTTTTAAAACTCATTTTGCATTTATGCTTAAAAATAAGGTTAAATGATACGTTTGTTAAGAATGATTATTAAAAAAATAACACTTTTTTAAGGAAACACCTAAAATAATTAATTTACTTAAGGGACAATCAATTAATTAATAAAAAAGGTTTGAATAAGTGTTATAAAAAATAACGTATGTTTTAAGAAACTCACCGTATAAGAAATAATTTAAACGCATTTTATTTTCGAGACAACATAGTATTTGCATGTAATATCGAATGCACTTTATAAATAAAATTCTATCTTTTAATGTACATTTGATATTTTATAACACACGACAACTGTCCGATTTCGACGGCTTATCGTGATGATTAACCTAAGTATTATTTTCAAGTAATAAAAATGGAAAAAAAAGTATACAAACTATTATGTTTAAAAAACATTTTCAAATATAAATTATGAGATATTTAATGGGAAAGCATATTTCCTTTACAAAAGTTCATGCTTTTTTCATATAAAGGAACTTACTACCACAATACGAGAAGCTTTTATTAAGACAGCTTTAACTTAGTATAAACTTCTACTATTAAAAAAAAATTAAAAAAATAATAGTAAAAAAGTCAAAGTTCTTTTCTCTTTAATAATTTCATGCTATTTGAATATATTACCTATTGCCACAATAGGGGTATTTATTACCACAATTAACTCAACATCACTGGTGTCAATAATTGTTCAATCATTTCTAAGGCTGCCGAAACGGATAAGTAACAAAAATATTTATTTATAAAAATAATTTACCCGACAATATTTAAAGGAGCAACATTTAAACAATATTTAAAGAAGCAGTATTTAAAGAAACAATCTTTAACAATATTTAAAGAAGCAATGAAAGAATATTAAACACATTAATTTAGAATACCGTTAATATTAAAACTGGTTGAAAAATGATTTTCAGTTACTTGGCGTTGGTTTTAAAGTGGTAGGGGGTAAAATTAAATTGTAGTTAAATTGGCTTAGTGGTAAAATTAAATGGTAATTTTTATCGATACGATTATTACATTTGATTACTTTCACACCAGGATTGTGATACAAAGACAACCACCGGAAGCGATAGTTATAATATGCCACTTCCGTCTAAATTTGCACTTATATCTCATATATTTAGGCTAAAAAGTCGAATGAAATTGTTTCTTTTTTATTACGATACTGGATGAGGGAACTATTTCCCTCAGCGCCTAAGGTGCGCAATATTTATAATTTAGAAATAAATATTTACACTTACCGTGGATGTTATGCTCCAGCAATTGATACCATCTACAACAGATTACATAAAAGGCTATTCTGAAGTCCTTTGCACAGCTGATGTAAAGATAGATATTAAACAACCTTCTTTTGATGGACTTTCACAAACGTTATGAAGCTACTTTAATTTAAAGTGTTTTTCATTTTATTTTACGGCTGTTATAATTTTATCGCTTCTGTCAGTTGCGTCGATATTAACTTTTGTTCTGCCAATTTTCTTCAATAAATAAATAAATACAGTATACCTTCGATATCTCGAAGTTGAAAGGACACTACAAAATTTCGACTTAGAGAGTTTTCGAGGCAACAAGTGCAGAACTAAATATGTTCTAAAAAATAAAAAATTAAATTCTCAAATAGTACTGAAGAAAGTAGAGTCATGAAACATAAGAATAAGTACTATGAAACATGTATGTAATGACAGTTGACTGTAAGTCTAAATACAGCAATGATATTTTATTTTTAAAAGTAAGACAAGAACAATTATGCATTAAGTAGAAAATATGTGGCTTACAATGAACTTACACTATGATTTTTCCGAAAAAATTCATTTTCTATTTCGAAAAAAAATTGGACTTAACTAGATTTTTAGAAGAAACTCTTCGACATAAGTATTCAAATTAACATTAGGTGGATATATAGAGCCAAGGGGAAAATATTTTTTTGACAGA